>NC_044916.1:11667374-11704815 GCF_003576645.1 Ipomoea triloba | reverse complement strand
TTGAGATGTGGGTTGAACATCTATGATCTGGATTTGATCAACTGAGTCAGGAGCTTTCTTCTTGGTAGACTCTTCATCATCTGATTCTGACTGGAGTTCCGCTACGTCTCGAACTATCGACTGCTTGTCTTCGAGAGGTAAGTTTGATCTCTCGATAGACTCTGGCTGATCTTCCTCAGCAGCTTCCGTTGTCTTTGATGGTTGATCTGTTGATGCCCTTTCATCAAAGGTAACATGTATGGACTCTTCAACCACCAAACTCCGCTTGTTGAAGACTCTGAGTGCTTTGCTTGTCGATGAGTATCCCAGAAATACTCCATCATCTGCCTTTTCTTCAAAAGTTCTTCGTTGAGTCTTCCCATTGTTGTGAATATAGCATTTGCACCCGAATGAGTGGAAGTGGCTTTCATTCGGTTTTCTTCCATTCCACAACTCATATGGAGTCTTTCCAACTCCTTTTACTATCAAGGACCGATTTTGGGTGTAGCACGCTGTGTTGATTGCTTCTGCCCAAAATCCTTGTGATATGTTGGCTTGCGAGAGCATGGTCCTTGCGGCTTCTTTGAGAGTTCTGTTCCTTCTTTCAGCAACCCCGTTTTGTTGAGGCGTTCGAGCAGCTGACAGTTGATGATGAATCCCGTTCTCGTTGCAGTAGCTCTCGATTACTTGATTAACGAACTCTCCACCTTGATCTGACCGGATCTTTAGTATCGAGACATCCTTTTCAACTTGAACTTGCTTCAAGAGATTTGGCAGGGCAATTTTTGTCTCACTTTTCTTGGTTAAGAACACGGTCCATGTGAATCTTGTGTAGTCATCTACTACCACAAGAGTGTACTTCTTTCCCTTTATGCTGGGTGGATCCACTGGGCCAAATAAGTCCATGTGAAGAAGACTTAATGGTCTAGTGGATGATGTATCGGCTTTGCTCTTGAAAGAGGATTTGATCTGTTTGCAACGTTGACATGCCTCACAGATTTTATCCTTTCGAAACGTCACTTTGGGCAGTCCTTCCACTAAGTTCCTCTTGGTAAGCTTGTTGATAGTCTTGAAGTTCAGATGACTAAGCTTACTATGCCAATCCCAGCATAAATCTTCCTTGCTCCTTGCTAGCATACATAGGGATGGTTTTGCAGACCTCCAATCCACTATGTACATGTTTCCTTTCCTTGCTGCTTCCAAGACGACTTCGAGAGATTCCTCGTTCATAATCTGACATTTGCTTTTGGTGAAGACAACCTTGTAGCCTTTGTCACAGAACTGGCTTGTACTAAGGAGATTGAACTTGAGCCCTTCAACGTAGGATACTCCCTTAATAACCAGCTCATTCTTTTGAATTTCACCAACAGCTTTTGTGCGTCCCTTCTTCTCGTTGTCGCCAAATGTCACCAAGGGACCTTCGATAGGTTGGATGTTCTCTAGCAGTGTTAGATTTCCCGTCATATGTCTCGAACATCCACTGTCAATGAACCACATGTCCCTGGTGTCCTGCAAGGAAATTAAGCAAGTTTAGGTACCCAAACTTTGGGTCCTGGTGGGTTAGTGAGTTTAGGCATCCATTTATACCTTGTGCCCATTATTCCAGGCCTAGGCGCAATGTAGCCATTGTACGTTTGATAATTATAAGGAATGCTAGCAAAGGTTTTAGGCCTCTTTGGTGCATAAATCAACTTAGGTAGAGACTTTTCGACCGGCTTATGCACCATGCCTTTCATACGCTGTTTGGTCATGTGAAATAGCTGAAAGTGAGGTTTCTTCCAGACATTGTGATTCGATGACCAATTCTCACTAGATGGATAGAGTCTGCCTTTCTCCATCCGTGAGTTCCTAACTATGTGGATCTCAGACCTTCCATATTTGCCTTGAGGCGCATTATATGGAATGTAGCTTTTTTTGTACTTGGAATGGCCTTGCGAGAGATAGCAAGGTGATCTCTCGATATTGTTTACCCGGCCATTCTTCGTAGCTTTCCTATACTTTCCATTGCTGGTGTATAGGGACGGTTTATGAATAGCTACTCTGGTCTTTTCTGTTGGTCCTTTATGACCTTTATTTGGTTTGGGTTGAGATCCTCCATTTCTTGAAGTTCCCAAACCGTTGGTCTGTTTATTTCTCGAGAGATGGTCTCGATGGAACCCTAGACCGGTTCTATCACTTGTAGGTCTGTGATCATTCACCATTTTCTCCATAGCTTTGGAGGAATTAGAGTATGATGCTATAACCTTTCTAAGATCATTTTCTGTGATCTCTCGAGTTTTGCACTCTTCAGTTAGTTGGATTATTTTAGCTTCTAACTCACTTACTTTGAGAGTTAGCTCCGAATTCTCTTTCGAGACGTTCTTAAGCATATCTCTTTCAGCGGTTAGCTTGCTGTTTTCTTCCCTGATTTTGGCATGAGTGCTATTAGCGACTGCGAGATCCCTTTTAAATGTTTCAAGCATCTCAAAGGGATCTTCATCGCTTCTGAAAGAAGAACAACGAGAGGTAGAAGTAGAGCAGCGAGATGTGGAAGTAGAGGTTACCTCATTGTCAATGGCCATTAGGCATTGATTCTCTTCTTCCTCGGTGTATAAGCAGATGAGCCCCCTCTCATCCTCTGAGCTGCTGCTGCTTTCACTGGAGCTCGACGTCTCGGACTCCTCGATTGTTCTCTCGAGTTCCTCAGCAACAAGCGCCTTTCTGCGCAGATGTTTCTTTGTATCTCCCTTGAAGCCACTTTGTGCTGGCTTCTCTTTAGGTTCCTCCTTTCTCCTGGAGTTCCTACCTTCTAGGCCTTGATACTTGCTTACCTTAGGGTAAGGACAGTCAGCCTTGAAGTGCCCCGGTCTCCTGCAGTTGTAGCATAGACCTTGATCTTCTTCCTCCATTCCTCTGGATGTGTATTTCTCATTTTTCCTTCTTGAGGAGGAAGGTGAACTTGTATTGCTTTCCGGTGTCTTCTTCATGAACTTCCTGAATTTTCTTATGAAGAAAGCAAACTGTTCGTCAGATAAAAAATCAGTGGGATTAGGATCTGACCTTGAGGAGGTGGTTGGTTGGTCCGCAACCAGTGCCACATTCCGTCTGTCCACCACGTCCTCATCTCTCGGAAACATCTCAAATTCGAAGGCTTTGAGATCTCTGAATAGTTGGTCGGTTGTGGTGTTCTTCAAATCCCTGTGATCACGCATTGTGATCACCTTCATTTCCCACTCCTTGGTAAGGCCTCGTAGGACCTTCAGGTTTAGCTCCTTTTGTGGAATCTCCTTCTCGAGATCACTGATCTCTATTGATAGCTTCATGAAACGAGATTCCATGCTGTCGATGCTCTCCCCTGGCTTCATCTTGAAGTCCTCGAACTTCTTCATGGCCACGGTGAGCTTGTTCTCCTTCTCCTGTTCGTCACCTTCACCAATTAACATCAAAGTATCCCATACCTCTTTCGCCGTTTTGCACTTTCTTACTTTTGGAAAGATGGTTTCGTCTATAGCTCTGAAGAGAATATCCTTGGCAATGTTGTCCAAGTTGTTTCTCTTCCTATCATCACTTGTCCATTCTTCCCTAGGTTTGGGGACATACTTTGGTGTATCCCTGGTTTGCTCAGCAGCCGTGTTTACCATCATGATCTTGACTGGTCCAGATGTTATAACTTCGGCCATCTCATCATGGAGGGCTGATAGATACGCAAGCATGCGTGTTTTCCAGTCATCGAACCTGCTAAGATCAAAGAGAAGATGTCTCGACAACATGCTATCCATATTAGAAGAATTATCTCGTGCTTTGAAAACTTTAAAAAGATTTTTCAAAGAAGGATCTCTAGGCAATATAAACAAAGGTTTATATCGATCAGAGAACTTGCTCTGATACCAATTGTTGGTCCCAAGGGGATGGGGTACAAGTCTAGGGGGGGGGGTGAATAGACTTGTATAAGATTTTGCAAATCTTTTCGACCTCTCGTGTGTATTGAACTTAGGATGTTTAGGTTCGATACCTCACGAGGTGAAGACAAAGTTTTATGCGCAGCGGAAATGTTATCCCCTTTTGGTTAGCACGAGTTTGGGTTAGTTCGAGAGGTGTGATTATATGCAGTGCAATCGAGAAGTTAGCGAGAGATAAAAACAGAAAGTAAATGCAAGAGAGATTTTTAAGTGGTTCGGCCAACCCGCCTACTTCCACTCTTCTTCCAGAAACTCCCTGGAAGGATTGCACTAAAAACTTCCCTTTCTAGTACAATAACGAGCGCTTGAGCTTTGATCACCAAGCCCGCCTCAAGCCTCAGGTTTTTCTCCCCGCTTCCAGTTACTCCACCTCTCGAGCACTTGACCTTTGATCACCAAGCCCGCGTCAAGCCTCAGGTTTCTTTCGCTCGGACAGCAGCCAGGTTACTCCGCCTCTCCTCAGGTTTTTCTCCCCGCTTCCAGTTACTCCACCTCTCGAGCACTTGACCTTTGATCACCAAGCCCGCGTCAAGCCTCAGGTTTCTTTCGCTCGGACAGCAGCCAGGTTACTCCGCCTCTCCTCAGGTTTTTCTCCCCGCTTCCAGTTACTCCACCTCTCGAGCACTTGACCTTTGATCACCAAGCCCGCGTCAAGCCTCAGGTTTCTTTCGCTCGGACAGCAGCCAGGTTACTCCGCCTCTCCTCAGGTTTTTCTCCCCGCTTCCAGTTACTCCACCTCTCGAGCACTTGACCTTTGATCACCAAGCCCGCGTCAAGCCTCAGGTTTCTTTCGCTCGGACAGCAGCCAGGTTACTCCGCCTCTCCTCAGGTTTTTCTCCCCGCTTCCAGTTACTCCACCTCTCGAGCACTTGACCTTTGATCACCAAGCCCGCGTCAAGCCTCAGGTTTCTTTCGCTCGGACAGCAGCCAGGTTACTCCGCCTCTCCTCAGGTTTTTCTCCCCGCTTCCAGTTACTCCACCTCTCGAGCACTTGACCTTTGATCACCAAGCCCGCGTCAAGCCTCAGGTTTCTTTCGCTCGGACAGCAGCCAGGATACTCCACCTCCCTTGCTTAATCCAAAGCAAGACGTTGTTGATAGTCACAGTTGAATGTAACAATCTCCAATCTGACCACAAGCTATCGTTGAATCAACTTTGATGTAGAGCAGCTTTGGTCACCTTCTGGATGTATGACAGTTTAGCTTTGTAACTCTCTTCGAACACTAAGATGTGTTCTCTCGCTGTATTGAATATCAGGATGATATTCCAAGTTAAGCACTTTGCACTGGAACGTTTTTATCAGACACCTCTTGTTAACCTCTTGACCTCTTTCACAACCCCTTTTTCTTCTGTGTCTTTACGTCCTTATATATGAGAGTAGAAGAATAGTTCCGTTGGAGGGAAAACTATTCCGTTTGAAATTGGTCTCCCACGCCGAACATGGGTCTTTGCACAATTTCAGCATTTTTCATGGAGTAGTGGTCTTGTAACTTGAGCCTTTTGTTTTGTAGTGAATATTCCATATTCCACTTTCTTGAGTTCATGCTTCACTTGCTTCTTTTGGATAAAGTTACTCTTTTTATGTTCCCATCATTCCTTGTTTGGGGAATCTGACCACTTCAGGATTGGTGCACTTCTTGACCGTTTGTGGTGGAGGTCTGACGTGTCATCCACTTCCGTCCATTTTGAAACCTCCCGCTCAGCACCTCTTCAATATTTTATCTCCATGATATTCTTCTTCTCCAAACTTAGAGTATTTTATCTGCACATGTTGACTAACATTCAGCCTCTTGGAGAAGTGCCGGTTTATCGAGACCATAGAAGATGTCTCGACCACTTGATGTTTCAATCCCATGTATCGAGAGGTCTATCTCTCGAATATTCTTTACGTCTCGAACTCGATAGGTATATCGAGAGGTCCTTACCTCTCGAACTTGGCTTGTGTCTCGAGACTTAGTTGATGTCTCGTAGACCCTTATTCCTCCAGAGTTGTCTCGTGCCTGCTTCTGATCTATCTGTTTGCTTACAACACGAAAACTTCTAAGTTGTTCAAACAAGTTTACCTTAAGCTTAAATATTTCCCGAGTTGAGCTCAAATTACCCGGTTGTATTTTCGCTCTTAGTTTACTTATCGAACTTACATTGTTTTGCCTATGTATCGAGACTTGGGGATTCTTACTTAACAGTTGGTATCATCAAAACCTATTACATGATGTTCCTAACAGGGAGTATGGTGTGTAATGAATGGGTGAGGGGTATGGATTTAGAGAGTAATCTTGTGGTGAGTAAGGATATTGTGGTAGATTGAAATCTTGTGAAGGTTGTGGGAAGGAATTTTGGTGTGAAGGTTGGGAAAAATAAAATGAGTCTTGGTAAGGTTGTGGTGGGTAAGGATTTTGGTAGTTTGGAGTGTATTGAGAGTATGAGTTTTAGGGGTGAAATTGTGGTGGATGAAAATTTTGGGATTGAGCATCATAACAATGGTTAGGAGGTGGGGCTTGAGTTGTACAAGGATTTCCATATCCATCATATTGGTTTCCCTCATAAGATTGACAATTGTAATATCCTCCTTCATCCATCATGGGACATCCCTTTCAATCAAATCAAATGATATAGATTTGCAAGAACATTAGCAACAAATTAAAAAAATGGTGATTAAATAAAATAAAATAAAATAAAATAAAAACTTGATCTCCTAAGAATTCACTAACTCTAATGCTAGAAATAAAATAAACACACAATACAACCAAATTAACCAATCCCCGGCAACGGTGGCAAAATTGTCATGAGTAAAATGGTGATAGGGAAAAGATGGTGAACATGTCGTTCCGCTGAGAATTGGGACTATGACACGTATTTGTATGAATTGTAAGATTCTAGACACTAATGTATTGGAATTCAGAAGGATCCATGCAAATTATGACTATGTATGGAAAATAAAAGGTATGCAAATTAAACAGGGAAATAACTATATGATAAAAGAATGGGTCAGATTAGGGGTATTGCAATCTTGATGCTCTAACAAACTTATAATTAGGGAAAAAAACAATTAACTAAGGGATTTATTGGCAATGCACTCGAGAATTCAGTTCAGCTACTTTCGTAATCAGTAAACTAGAATTAAGCTAGGATTACCCCACTTTCGTGATGCATCAATTATAACCTTAAACACAAAAGCATTGTAAGCCCCCAAATTGCCCATATTCTCATAGTAGGAAAAATTGGGTTGAAATTGATAAGGCTTGAGTCTTTCACCCAACTTTCGTTGTGATGAAATCCTCTCCAAAGCAAATCAATAAAAGTTGCGCATCAATTATCAATAAGAGAAATTTATAATCCAATTCAAACATAAAAACCCTAGGTTAATAAATTATCCCCTTTATGCAACAATCATAACCCTAACATCAAGAATAGCAATAGAACCCTAATCCAAACCCAAAAGTTAACTACTCATGCATCATAAAAGTAAACAAAGCAAAGCAATAATAAATAACCATAAACATTGCAAGAAATCTGAAAAGAAAGTAAATAAAGGAATAAGAGAACTTTACTAATGATGAAGAACAAATCCAACTCCAATTCGAGATTCCAAGCTTGAATTTAAATAATCTAATGTAAAACTAATCTAAACTATGCTAGGTAAATCTAAAGAGAAGATGAAAAATAGACTAAAACTAACTAGGGTTGGAAATCAAGTAAGGGAACCCGGTAAAATAGCAGAGAATTGCAGTATAAATAGGGGACAGATGGGCCTCACAACCCACCTGGCAGCTTCCAATTTTGATTATTGTTTCCTTTCGTGCTTAGGTAATTTCATTTGCTTCCAAAATTGATCCAAAACATTCCAAATCCTTCATTTGCTACTTGTTTTATGCAGTTGCACCTGTAGGAACCAAATATATAAACGAGTATCAATTTCTATTAAGAATTAGGCAATTAATATAAAAAATAACTATTATAAGGAGTGAATAATAGTTCAAAATCAAAGACATCAGAGGTGAAACCAACTTTGGTTTGCATGCTTGAAAGTGGTGTGAGAGGTGTATCCCTGAAAGTTGATTTTTAGTGGTGATAGAAATTAATAAGAGTATCGTCCTCAAGGAATGACTTAAAGGGGATTTGAGTAATAAGGGGTTAAACACGGGTTCATGGCGTGTTTGAAAGCTAACCTAAAGATATTGGAGTATTGCATGTTTAAGAAATCAATAACGAGAGCAAATAAGGGAATTAAAAGATAATAAATGAAATAGAGATTTGAACCAAACATCCTTGAATAAAATCTCGTTTATGTCTAAAGTTTAAGTTATGCAAGTCTAGATGATGAACTTGGGGAAATAATTTAAGTGCCAATGTCACTCTCGTGATCACTTGGACTATCAACTAATCCTAAGTCCCACTCTCATGGCAACTTGGCTAGAAAAGGCAATTTAACAAACACTTTGTGTGCTTATTTCCTTCAAACTCCCTTTTCTCAAAGGTGAGTAAGAAGTATGAGAGGTATGGCTATGGTGTAGCCCTATTCTAATAGGTGAAACACCAATCCCAAATATTTCTTGCATAATTTGGCTATAATTATGAAGAGTCAAATCAATTCCACTCAATTCATAGCTAAGTTCAACATTAAGATAATACAAAACCTAATTTATGCAATTTAATTCATATTGGGATTCATATTCAAGGAATTCAATTCAAATCCTAAATATGTTTAACTATTCATATTTGGAATGTAAAGAAAGAAGCAATTGAAGTAATAAACATATAATACAAAACTTTAAGAAATATAAATGCAAAGATATGGAATAGAGAACTTAACTTTATGATTTAATTGCAAGGAATAATCTGGAAATTGAAGTTGAATGTTGGAATTCTTCCTCTAAATCTTCTAAAAATGATATATTACAAGTGTGGGGAAGTGTTTTCTAAAGTTTCCTAGAGAGAAAAACTAAAAGGGGAGTTTAGAAATTCAAAAGTATGTTGAAAATAACCACTAAGATGTATTTATAGTCTAAAATTCGCGCATTTTCGTAGCCTCCAAGATAGGAAGTCACGGTGTGACTCACGGTGACACTCACGGTGTGAGTTTCAGCGTGAGTTCAATGATCAGTTTCAGATCAGCGTACTCACGCTGAAACTCACACCGTGAGTCTCAGCGTGAGTCCCTGATCAAAAACCCCGTTGAGGACTCACACTGACACTCACGGTGTGAGTGTCAGCGTGAGTTCTTCTAATTGATCTTCACGCTATCGTTTTGCTCCTTCGTGCCCCAACTTGCCCTCGGGTGTTTTCCTTGTGCTTTAAAGTCTCGTTTTCTTCCAAGATTAGCATTTTTCATGCTTGTTTTCTCATTACTTGATCTTTCCTTCCTTCAAACAAAATACATAAAATTAAGAATTATTCTACATTCATTTACATAACTTTTGAATAAGAAACAATCATAAACAAGCACAAATACGAGGCCATTTAATGACATATCAGTCTCAAATGCTTAAATGTTTATCTTTAAAGGGATTTTGCTTCATGTGAATATTTCTTGAGTTGTATGACATCTAGTTAATGCCCTTTGTAGATAGCACGAGGGATTTCCCCCTCTCTGGTAGCTTTTGCGTTCATTTGTTGATTGACCGAGCGGCCAATTGAGTGATCCTAACTATTATTGGTTCTTATGTGCTTATGAGTTGAAATGATTTGCTTGAGGACAAACAAAGTTAAGTGTGGAAACTTTGATAAGCACAAAAAATAACTAGAATCAAGGCTCTAAGTTGGGGTAATTTAGGAACGTTTTAGCATTCTTTTGTGAATTATTTATGTCGTTTTTATGCTCTAATGCGTGACTATATTGCAAGTTCTATTTTTGGTATATTTGGATGGTTTTATATGTTCCAGGGATAAAAGGGCAAAACATGAGGACTTGACGAGCAAACGAAGCGAAGGAGAAAAGCCCGGGGCAATCTGCACACCTTTTCACGCGTAGAGAGAGGCGTGGGAAAATTCAGTAGCTCCCCACGCCGGCCTCCACGCGCTGGAGCGTGCGTGGACAGGAGGTCCGGAATTTAATTGGCAAGGGGCAATTTTGGGGAAGCTATTTAAAGGCTTAGTTAGGAAATTTTAGGGAGAGTTGGACAAAAAGTTAGATCATAATTTTAGATTATTTTTTACTTTCAAAGCATTGTAGAGAGAAGGAAGAGAAAACCTAAAGAGATTCCATCCTTTGATTTCAAGTTGAAGAAGACATTTACGTTGAAGCTTTGATATTGAATTCTTCTAGGTAATCTACATTTTTATTCTTGATTCTATTTCAATTTAGGGTGTGTTTGGAAAGCAGAAAAATGACTTATGGAAAATGTTTTCTGGAAAATGAGTCATTTTCTGGAAAATGGTTTAATTTTCAGTGTTTGGATGCATTCTGGAAAACTGTATTTGTGTATTTGGTTCATTTTCCGGAAAATGGATAGAAATATATAATTATATATTTTTATTATTTTATTTAAAATATTAAAATATTTATAATAATATTTAAAATAATATTTATAATTTATAATAATAATCAAAATTTAAACCCCCCCCCCCCGGTTTCCTACGGAAACCAGATCTAGTTTCTGCCGGGAACCAGAGCAGTGCCCTGGTTCCTCGCTGGGAACCAAAGCAGTGCTCTGGTTTCTCGCCGGAAACCAAAGCACTTGGTTTCCGCCGGAAACGGTGATGTGTGTATGTGTTGTTGTGGGCGGAAAATGACTTCCGCCCAAATTTGGCGGAAGTCATTTTCCGCCAAATGAGGGTTATTTTCCACAGTCAACGGAAAGGGTTTTCCAATGCTTGCCAAACACCCAAAGCCCGGAAAATGATTTCCAGAAATCATTTTCCGGGCTTCCAAATAGGGGTGTGCAGAACCCGACCAAACCGAACAACCCGACCGACTCGACCACCGCCAATTCGTCATCCGTGGAGAACCGAACTCGAACGAGCTAAACTGAACCGATGGGCGAGCTGTGCGGTTTAAATGAATTCGGTTTGGGTGGCAGTAATGCCACCCGAACCCGTCCGAATATCCGATGTAGCACTAGGGTTCGCATTCAGCACATATATACGACGTCGTATGAGCATAGTATATATATTGCGAAAATTCCAGATCTGCTCATTTGCGCAGTCGCACCTCTTCACTCTTGACCTAGAGAATTCTCTCGTTCTCTCGTTCTCTCGACCTCTCTCAATCTCTCTTCTCTGGGTTCTCTCGACCTCTCTCTTTGTTCTCTCTTCTCTAAGTTCTCAGATTACTGTCTCCTCTCTCGTAGTCTCGTATTCTCGTTGTCTCTTCTACAGTTCTACAATTTGTAAGTTCTAAGAGAGTTAGAGAATCAGAGACTTTTAAGTCTCTGGTGGAAGCCCTAGTCCGGTAGTCCCTGAATCGGTGAGACGCAGAGACGGACAGACGGTGACCTGTGGACTCGGGAGGGTTGCAGTTTGCTTGCTAGGAATCGAAGGCCCTCTATTCTCGGGGGATTATTGCTAAGAAACAAGGTAACCCCTAAACCATAATTTATTTTCGTTATTCTCTGATTCTGTGTCCTGTGTTGTGACTCATGTGAATCTGTGATAGTGTTGTGACCCTAATTTCAAGCTCTTTGATTTAGGGTTTTGAATTTTGATATTGATATACTCTGATTTTGTGAAATTATTCGCCTAATTTCTAGCAATCTAGTGTATTATTTTCCAGTATGGTGGAAGCTCGAAGCCCTATCCCCTATTCCCCTGATTAATGATTATGGATTTCTTTGTGTTATTGTTCTTACTGAAAGTCTGTTTTGGTGGAAGCCATAGCCCCTAACTGGGATTAGTGGGATGTGAAATCCATATAAATGATGAGAATTATATTTTTTTAAAGTAAGACTGTGTTCTTACTGTGCTTGAAATCTTGAATGCCTGATTAATGATTATGGATTTCTTTGTGTTATTGTGCTTACTGAAAGTCTGAAATCCATTTAAAATCTTGAATGCCTGAAATCTGAATGTCTGTTTTGGTGGAAGCCTTAGCCCCTAACTGGGATTAGTGGGATGTGAAATCCATATAAATGATGAGCATCAAAAAGTATTTGCATACTTTGCTTGAATGCCTGATTATGGATTTCTTTGTGTTTTGTAAATTGTAACTTGCAAGTGTGAAATTGTGCAAGTTGCCAAGTTTATGGATAGATGACCCTTAAATTGCTTGTGTTATTGTGGAATCTGCAATTCTGCATTTCTGCATACATGATGAAATGTGCAATGTCTGAACTATGCTTAATTGTTTTTTAATGATGAAATGCTCTAGATTTTGAAATGAGATCACTAATACTTTCCTACTATATGTTATAGATGGAAAGTGTTGGTGGGTCTGGAAGTCAACCTCCCTCTCAAACTGTAGAACATGATATGGGAGCAGAAGCTGTAGAGAAAGATACATCTCAGCAGCTTTTGCCTCCATCTGTTCCTAAAAAAAGAAAAGAGGTTGAAACCAGATCTCCTGTTTGGGATCACTTTGAAAAAATCAAGAACAAAGATAACATTGTTGTCTCAGCAGTGTGCATATACTGTAAAAAGTCTTACAAATCTGAGACCAAAAGACATGGGACTTCTTCTTTGAGAAATCACATTATGACTTGTCTAAAAAATCCTCACTCTAAGGATACTAGGCAATCTCTACTCACATTCTCTCCTGCCCCTAGTTCTGGTTTAACTGAGTCTGAAGGTGCAGAAGGGGTTTTAGGAACCTAGGTTTTTGATCTGAAGTTGATTAGGAGAGCTCTTTGTGAAATGATTATTGTTGATGAGCTACCTTTTAGGTTTGTGGAGGGTCAAGGTTTTAGGAAATTTATTCTTGTTTGCTGTCCTATGTTCAAAATTCCTTCTAGATGGACAGTAAGTAGGGATATTCTGAAAATTTATTCTGATGAGAGGGTTAATTTGAAGAATTTCTTTAGGACTAGCTGCCAAAGGGTTAGTATCACTACTGATACTTGGACTTCTGTACAAAGAATCAACTACATGTGCATTACTGCACATTTCATAGATAATGAGTGGAAGCTACAGAAAAAAATAATTTCCTTTGTCCCTATTTCTTCACATAAGGGGGAATACATAGCTAAGGCACTGGAAAGTTGCCTACTAGAGTGGGGGTTGAAGTCAGTTTTTTCTGTCACAGTTGATAATGCTTCTAGCAATGATACTGCCATAGGGTTTTTAAAAAAGAAAATGCTGTCTTGGGGTTCTACTGCAGTAAGGTGTAAGTATTTGCATATGCGATGCATTGCTCACATCTTTAATCTGGTTGTGCAAGATGGATTAAAGGAATCTGATGATTCTGTTAAGAAGGTAAGGGACTCTGTTAGGTATATGAGAAACTCTCCTGCTAGGCTCCAAAAATTTAGAGAGCTTGCTGACTTAATTGGGGTGGAAGCCAAAAACTCTTTGGTTCTTGATGTACCTACAAGGTGGAATTCCACATATTTGATGCTGCATACTGCTTTGCTGTATCAAAAGGTTTTTGAAGTGTATGAAGATCATGACCCTTCCTTCAAATCTGATTTGGGTGGGAATGTTCCTAATTTCTTGAATTGGGAGGCAGTAGAAGGGTTGGTGAAATTTATGAAATCATTTTATGAAATGACTGTTAGGATATCTGGTTCTTTGTATGTAACTTCTAACACATTCTTCTCTGAAGTGTCTGATTTATCTTGCATACTTACTGGTCTGGTGGGAGCTGAATCTGATTCTGTTAAAGCAATGGGAATGAATATGAGGACCAAGTTTGATAAATACTGGGGTGATCCAAACAAGATGAATTTTCTGATTTTTTATGGAAATATAATGGATCCTAGGGACAAAATTGAATACATGTCATATCAGTTTAATCAATTATATGGTGATGAAAATGGCAAGTCCTTGTTTGAGAAGGTTATGAAAGACTTGAAGGAGTTGTATGCTGATTATGTGACAAGTTTCCCAGTCCAATCTGATCCTGTTCCTGTTGAACAGTCTGTTCCCCCTACTGTTTTGTCTGATCCAGTTTCTGTTGGGAGACTCCAATCTTTGTTAAAATCCCAGTTAAAAAAACAAAGATTGGAGAGTGGAGAATTAGGCAGAAAGAAAACTGAGTTCTGCACTGGAGTTGGTACTGGAGTTGGTTCTTCCCTGCCTACAATACCAGTAAATTAAATTTCAATTCTCTGAAACTATTTCATATCTTTATTTGTTTACTGTTTTACTGTTTTCTGCTTATGCTTGTGAGTTGTGCCTTGTGCTGTTTAAAACTAAATTGTGTATGTTTGAGTACTTGACTGCTTGACTGCTTGACTGCCTGAGCATGGAACCATGGTGGCTGTGGCTCTACATAATGATGAGTTGAGTTGATGACTCCCTGGCTGGAAAGTTTGCAGCCTCAGTGGCTAATAACTGCCCCATGTTTGAGGAATCACACTATCCACTAACCACTGGAAATTGGAATGGTTGTAAGTATAATTGTATAAGGATGCTGTCTGCTATATCTCTCTGACTCTCTAGTCTCTTCTCTGTTTTTTTTTAAATGTTTAATAAGTAATAACTGCCAGTGCAGTGATGATGCTTCCACCATACTCTGAAATCTGGGATTTGTTGGATTGGGTTTGGTATGTTGCCATGAACTGTGGTCAATCCATAGGTCATTGGCAATTTCCCCCAATCCTTACATAATATGAAAAATAAGCAATCTGAGCACACTTTGTCCCAATCTTAACTTTCTGTTATTACTAATAACAATATACTTATTATATTGTAATATTGTATATACTATATATTTTGGCAACTTTACTACATTTTTAAGTTTTCATCTTTTCTAACTTTGAATATAATTAGGAAGAGGATTAGGATTTAGGCAACTATTGGAGGTAATGGAGGATTTGAGGCTGGACTGCTGGAGGCTTGGAGGCTGGATCTGTGTTGCTGACCTGCTGTGGTTTAAATGTTTAATTGCTCTTTGTGAATTGTGAATGACAGTTGTAATTTGAATTGTATTTTGGTGTAATTAAATTTTTGTGAATGATTAAGATTTTAGAGTCTTAGTCTCTTAGACATTTCACTATTTCAGTTTTCATATGTAATTTTGTGTGTATTTTAGTTTTTTGAGGTTTGGTTGTTTAGAGTTTGGACTAAAACTCTAAAAGTAATTTAGTTTTTGCATTAATTTTTTTTTATCAACCCGATTAAACCGACGGTTAGTCGGATGTTGGTCGGAGATCAAAATCTCCAAAACCGACGGTTTTCATCATTTTTTAAACGATTTGGGGTTATAAATCCAAAACCGATATCCGATCGGTTGCAGCCTCCGACCACCCGAACCGTCCGAACCCGACCGCTGCACAGCCCTACTTCCAAACACACCCTTAGATTGAATTGTGCAAAGTTATGATGCTAAGTGTAGATTTCTAGTTCCTAATTGTGGAGATTGATCTATTTTAGTTGGAACTCTTATTCTTGTTCATGATTGTTGTTTTGTGTGAATTCTTTGAGGTTTGGCCAACCTCTTGAATGTTTAAGGCTTTGACCTAGGCATGTTAGTGACTAGAGTTAATGCAAGCTCATTTCAATCATGGATTCCTATGTAGATCTTAAACTAGGTTAGTAGGGAAGTGTTGTAGTCTAAGTGTTTGATGAAATGACTCTAATGCTCTTGGTTGCCTAATAAGCACTCCAATGCTAGGGAGCCTTAGTACACTAATTGTGAAAAGGGATTAAGTTCAAACACCCTTGAATAACCAACTTTGTAGATCAATACTCCCTTGCAATAGTCACACCATGAAGCATCATAACTAAGCACAATTCACTCCCTAGCTTTTTACTTGATTTGATTCTTTAATTGTTTGCATTAGTTGATAGTACTTCCACAACATCTGATTCTTAATTCTTGAGCAATAAATACTCTTACGACCACAATGCATTCTTATAAATAGAAACTAAGTAATCCTCTACTTTGCCTCCTTCGAGACACGATACTCGAGGAGTTATCTATTCGTTTTAACACGAAAGCATCCTTTGCACCTCACCCTAAAAGTACAATTTCAAGACTTGATAAAAGAGCCAATGACATTACCAATATGTTTAATAATCATATCAGTAGAGTAACCAAATGGTAAGTCATAAATATAAATCCAGATGGGAAGCTAAGCCTGTTCAAGATAGTCGTGTCTGGTTGGGTACCTTCCTCCAAACGAGTGCAAACCAAGGAGTTGTTCTCAAATGCCCAAGGTCTATCATCAAGAACTCTTTTAGCGTCGTTCTGATTAGGGAATTCGAAAAGGAACCTGCCCCCGCCTGCCCCTGTGGTACGAACCCCCATCATCACTCTCCACGCGGTGGCCATCACCTATTGCATAATGTCAATTTTAATGTGTTTATCGGTTAAGAAACGACCAACAAGTACCCACGGGTTCTTGTCTGGGCGCACTGGTTCCCGGGAGTCCTGCTCTTGATTAGTGAAGGATTTATTGGTGTTTTCATCCTCAAGAGAAATGAGAGAGCACCAGTTCGCTAAAGGACCAATGTCCATGGTTGCGGCAACTAGAAGACGGCTAGAATGAGGCTGACGAACGTTGCCAGGGAAACAAAAAAAAAAAGAATGCAGAATTTGGCGATACAGAACCCAATACTAGCGAGAGGAAGAGCTCTAGAGAGAGGGACCTAAAGAGAGAAAACACTTGCAATTATAAAAATTTCAATGTTGTCCTTTAGACATTTATATCTATTCAACTATATGGGCCTCAATTCGCAAGGATTAATCGGCGTTGGACACACATTATCTTATCCCCTTTTATAATTTATTATTTATTAATTATTGTTTTATTAGTCAATATAATAACAACTTTAATTTAAAATTTGATTAGAAATTTTTTTTATTGAAAATCACATTCCTTACAACCCGTTTAAGTCTCATAACTCCTAAGGTATAAACTATATTCTATTACAATTACTATTAAATAATTATTATTTGAATAATTACTATCCAAAGATCATCATCATTGTCAATTGTCATTAATTAGATAAGAGGGTGTCCATTTAAACAAGCTAACTAGCTAAGAAAAGATGCAATGCAGGGACCATTAGAGGATGACTGAAGTAGCTTCTTCTTTATATATTGTTCATATTCACCATTTTTGTGTTTTATTGATTATTCCTTGTATGTGCGAAGATGAAAATATTGGTATATATTTACACAGAAAATATATCTTCCATACAAATGAATTAGGATAGCAATTTATTTCTATAACTGAGTTGTTCGAGAATGAGCAAATTTGCCCAATTTATACAAATCCTAAACACTGATATATGAAATCTCCAAAGTTTCAGCATCGGATGCATACATCTACACATTGGCTATTAATTGGGTAATTATTTACTCGAATTCAAGCAAGGATAACTTTAGAAAACATAATCGATTAACTCATTTCTTCAATTGTACTATATAATATTCAATGTTATAATTTATATTTTTTTTTTGAGTACTACTGACTTTGTTACAATTTATATAATTGTATATCGATTAAAATATTCTTAAAGTATTATAACAAATTCATTATGTGGATCAAACGGGTGAAAAATACTAATAAA
This sequence comes from Ipomoea triloba, assembly GCF_003576645.1. NCBI lineage: Eukaryota > Viridiplantae > Streptophyta > Magnoliopsida > Solanales > Convolvulaceae > Ipomoea > Ipomoea triloba. Next base: position 11,687,287 of record NC_044916.1, on the reverse strand, counting down.
AACAAATAATGAAATCAATATTCATAATAATTCCATTTCTATCAACCAAACAATAATCGAGATGCTATAATATCGTGTATACGCAATAAATACTATATTAGATTTACTAGCTTATACGCATCCATTAGCTTACCTTTATCCTCACCCAACAAAAAAAAAATTAACTTACCTTTATTATTGGACTCAAATATATATCTAATGTGCTAATTATTTTTATTTTTTTGAGTACTATTGACTCTGTTACAATGTAGTATATGTTCATAACTACTTTCTCAACCAAATGAAGCACAAAGAGCATAATGTGCTAATTATTAATTATATGGAAATCAAATGCTATAATGTCGCGTATACAAACGATATGATAGTACTAATCTATACTACTAATAAAAACAAAATTCCACTTTTGTAACTTTCCACTCAAACTATCTCCAAAGCTATTACTATATGTCTATATCTATACTACTAATAAAAACAAAATCCTACTTTTGCAACTTCACATCCGACAGGGCCGGAGCCAGAAAACTCGAGTTGGGGCCAATGTAGTAGAGAAAATTTACCGTGTTAGTCGACATTATAATTAACCGTACTATATTATTATATATACCATACATTATTGTAATTATTATTGATAATGATTTATAATTATACTATGTGTAATAACTAATAAAGTATGAAATACATATAATAATTATATGAGTATGATTGGCACGGGTGTCGATTGTTCAACAACAACAACAACACCACTTACTTAAATATAAATTGTCAATTTTTATCAAATAAAAAGTTTTGTCAATTATTTTGTCATCTAATTTTTTTCAGAATTAATTGATATTCATTTTATTGATTAACTAAATATTTCAAAATTTTAGAGATAAAAGACAAAAATCAAGATCACGAATTAAACAATCAATATTAATTTTTGAGAATTTCAAAACTAATTATTTAAACAACCAAATGTACATCTTCAAAGTGTAAATAAATAATTAAAACACACAATAAATCATTAATTAATTAATTAACATAGCTAATAGAACTAAAGCATATATCTCAAATTTGGAGATTTTTAAAAATAAAATGGATACTTGATGCCACCCATTATTAAAATCTTGATAAAAGAAATAAGATAAAAAGAAAAATATTGAATTTAATTATTTTATTTATTTATTTCTATTTAATGAATTTAAACTTTAATATATATTTTGAGTTCACTCAATATAAACATAATAGATTATTTTTTAAAAATTAGAGGGGTTGCCAAAAATGTATTTTGTCCCTATTATATCAATATATACCTATATATTTACTAAAATATTTTAAGGTGAAGGTAGGAGTGGGGTGGGGGTTGGGGGGCCAAGCCCCATACCGCTAAGGTGGTTCTTATGAATGCTTAGCTTGGAGCATCAATTCTTATACAATATAAAAGAAAAGTTTTTTTTTATTTAAAATATCTAATGAATGGATAAGATTAAAACAAATAAATAATATATATATTAAAGCATTCCATCTTTAATACTCCCTCTGTCCTATTTTACCTGTCCTATTTATTATTCATTGGTCAAATCAACTCTTTCTTTATTGCTTATTTTCTTTAGTAATTTTTTATTATTTTAAAATTTAATTGTTTGTGTCTAATAGTACTTTTAATGTAGTTTCTACATATATAAATTTTATATATTAATGTTAAACTTAATATTATTAAAAATTAGATTAAAAATAACTCTAGTCAAGTCTCGTTAAACGAATCAGACAACCAAAATGGGACGGGGTAGTATATTTTATAACATATTTTAGAATACACAAAAATTAAATACAAATTATAATAAAATATTTGTTATTTGTATAAATTTGCACAATTTATATACTAATAAACTAATATTACTTAATAACAAATTAATTTATAATTTATTACATTATGTGTCTACAATTAATAAATTAGGCACATGTAATTAACATATTATATATCTGCATACAATAAATAATGTGTTTTCAATTTATTTATAGGCACATAATATGTTAATTAAATGTTATGAATTGAATTTTTTTTATATGTGCATGAGTGCATCACACGGATAATTGGACAATTATTTGCTCGAATTAAAGCAATGATAACATTAGAAAACAATTGCACTATATAATATTCATCAATTGCACTATATAATATTCGTTGTTATAATATATATCGATCTAAATATTCTTAAAATATTATAACAAATCCATCAATGCACGGGTAAAAATACTAGTTCTTATAATGTGTCTATTGAAATTTTTTAAAATTGTAATATAAAATTTCAAATTTAAAAGATTTGACTAAAATTTATATAAAAAGCAATAAACCTTTTGAATTAATATTTAATGCACCGCCGATGTATAGATGTTATACACCAACGGTAAAGGAGAAGATGACACATCATTAAAAAATAAAATTAATATTTACCAGGTTTTTTTTTGCAAAATATCTAATACTTGTATTTTATTAAAAAAAAATTTTATTTCTAATCAACAAAATATATCTTCTTTCCTAAACATATTTATTACTTAATTATTATATATCTAATTTCCTACCCATGGGAGGCGGCGTCCAATCGTCTTCCCCTGCTGCTATCTCCACCTCAGGTAGCGTCCATCTTTATTGTCTTTTCTGCATTCACTGTTTTCTCCTCCATCTCCACCGCTATCGGTTGTTACTCTCTTATTTTCGCATTGTTGTTTCCCTTTGCTTTATTTTATTGGTTTAATTTTGTTTGCAGTTTTTGTGTTTTTCCTCTCGTTGTTTTGACTAGTTTCTTCCTCTCGTTTACTTGGCGAGTTCTTTTTTCATAATGCGTGAAACGATAAAACTAGTCATAGCGTACGTGAATCTCATCCTGGGTGACAAACATGACAATGAGAAAAAGACTCTTATGAACTATGATATGCAGTTCAGCCCGATGGAGATATTGTCAATGGATAGAAGAATGGCGATGAGATATTGTCAAGGGATAGAAGAATGAAAATAGATACTCAGGTGGTGTGCAAGACTATTCAACAAATGTCAGTCTTGGGTACGTTTGACCAAATTATTAAAGAAGCTTTAAGTTCGTTCAAAGAATTCGGCTTCAAATTTGTGAAACAGTCTGCGAATCAAGTTTTCTATGCTAGAGAAGTTGTTTCTATGTCTAACTGTAAGGAAAGTTTGACCATTCCATCGTTCTTTATTGTAAACGTTTCAGCCTATGATTAATGAATTAGCTTCTTTATTTTCAAAAAAAAAAAATTTCCTACCCATGAGATACATTAATTATTAGTGATTAACAATATGCATTGCGGATGTATTTTGTTAAATTAGTATAATTAAATATCTTAATTATTATTAAATTAGTATAATTAAAAATTGAACTGACTTTCTAAATTTATTATATTTATAATTAAAAATTATTTAATTTTAATTAAGAAAAATAATCTAATTTCCCATATCTATCTAAACTCCTAAACTCCTGAATTTAAATTACAACTTAAGGTGTGTTTGGTAACCCGGAAAATGATTTTCGAAAATCATTTTTCGGGCTTTTGGTGTTTCACAACCTCTGGAAAATGTGGTTAACGAAAATCATTTTTCGTTGACCAAGGAAAACCATATCTCTTTTCCAAAAAACAACTTCCAAACAAAAAGTTCGGAAGTCATTTTTCGGATTCTGAAAATCACTGTCGTGCCAGGGACAACCCCTCTCTTCGTTCCGGTGAAAACCAGAGTCGTTCTTTTTTTCTTTTTTTTTTATATAAATATTATTATTTTATATATTTTTGTATTTTAAATACAATAAAAAATTATATAATTATACCATTCTACTCATTTTCCGGAAAATGAACCAAACGCACAAAGACAGTTTTCCAAGATGCAACCAAACACAGAAAATGAAATTGCCTTTTGGAAAATGACTCATTTTTCAGAAATCATTTTCTTGCTTTCCAAACACACCCTTAGTCACTATTAGAAACAATTGGAGTAAATTCCTTTTTTGGTCCTACTATTATTGGGGCATTTCTAATTTTAGTCGACTTTATTAATTTTTGCCACATTGTGACCACTATTATTTAACTATTGCCACTTTTAGTCCAACGTTTAGATTTTCCGTCAAGTGGCCGTTCAAGACAAGAATTTTTTGGTCTTTTTCATGTTTTGCTCCACCAGATCCTCGATGATTTTTCCCTAAGCTCTGGTACTCATGGCGCCACCAAATCCTCTTTCTCGCCCCACAAGGCTACCACGCCGTAGCCACTAACAAAATTATACATATTTTGATCTTAAAATTTAAGACCCAATAGTCTTTAACCTAAAATATGCCCCTATTCATGGCTTTACTTGTGTTCTAGTCCCTTTATTTATTTCTTTACATATTTATAATGACTACTTTAATTTCCATGATAAAGACCATAATATAATCGAAACTGAAAAAGATCACGGTTTTGAAATTACTACACATATGAGAGATGAAAAAATATAGTCATTACAAATTTACAATGTTCATCATTCGTAGCCACAAACAAAATAATACATATTATGCTCTTAAAATTTAAGACCCAATAGTCTTTAACCTAAAATATGCCCCTATTCATGGCTTTACTTGTGTTATAATCCCTTTATATATTTCTTTATAGACTAATAATGACTACTTTCCCTGATAAAGACTATAATATAGTCGAAACTGAAAATGATCACGGTTTTAAAATTACTACACAATTGAGTGAAAGCAATCATGATGAATTGGTAAATAATTGTGAATTTAATTATAAGTGTATCACTTGGCATATTCATAGAGAAAAAAAAAAAAAGTATGTATATCATACTATGATCGCGGGGCATATACAATATGAGTTTCGTGCTTTGGAGTGTTGCAATTGTTTCTATTAGTGACTAAAGTTGTAATTTAAACTTAGGAGTTTTGGGGTTTAAGTAGATTTAGGAGTTTAGATAGATACATGAAATTAGATGGTTTTTTTTTAAAAAAAAAATTATAGAATTCTTAATTACGTAGTATAAATATAGTAATTTAGAAAGTTAGTTCAATCAATTCTTACTTATACTAATTTAATGTTAATTAAGAGATTTAATTATACTAATTTAACAAAATACATCGGCAATGCATATTGTTAATCACTAATAATTAAAAATGTCTAGGAAATTATATATATAATACGGAGTAATTAAGTAATAAATATGTTTAGGAAAATTATTTATTTATTTATTGTAAGTGTAAACTCTAAAAAGCTATACTTTTGAATATAAAGTGGAAAGGTTTGAGTTTGCAACTTGATTTATGGGTTTTTGGGTCTTAAATTTTAAGAGCATAATATGTATAGTTTTGTTAGTGGATAAGAACGATGAACATTGTTATTCTCAAAAAAAAAAAAAAAACCAGAACGATGAACATTGTAATGATGATATTTTTTCATCTCTCATATGTTTTCTCCATTTACTATTTTGGTACTTGATGACATGGCTTTAATTGTGCTCTAATCCCTTTATATATTTCTTTATAGATTAATCTTGACTACTTTCCCGGATAAAGACTATAATATAGTCGAAACTGAAGAAGATCACAGTTTTGAAATTACTACATAATTGAGTGAAAGTAATCCTGATGAATTACTGAATTAGTAAATAATGGTGAATTTAATTATAAGTGTATCACTTATTCACTTGCATATTCATAGAGAAAAAAAAAATTATGTGTATCATACTATGATTGTGGGGGCTATACAATATGAGTTTCGTGCTTTAATTTGGAGTGTTGCAATTGTTTATAATAGTGACTAAAGTTGTAATTTAAATTTAGGAGTTTTGGGGTTTAAGTAGATTTAGGAGTTTAGATAGATACATGAAATTAGATGGTTTTTTTTTTTTTGTTTTTTTAAAAAAAATTATAGAATTCTTAATTATAAATATAGTATTGGGGTTTAAGTAGATTTAGGAGTTTAGATAGATACATGAAATTAGATGGGTTTTTTTTTTAAAAAAAAAATTATAGAATTCTTAATTATAAATATAGTAATTTAGAAAGTTAGTTCGATCAATTCTTACTTATACTAATTTAACAAAATACATCGGCCGTGAATATTGTTTTTTTTTTTTGAATACTACTAACTCTACTATTGACTCTACTAAGGCTCGAACCCACCACCTCGGGAAGAGTTTGATGCCACTAGACCACAAGGTCCTTGGCATATTGTTAATCACTAATAATGTATCTAATAATTAAAAATGTGTAGGAAATTATATATATAATAATTAAGTAATAAATATGTTTACGAGAGTAGATATATTTTGTTAATTAGAAATAAAAGAATTTCCTAATACAATACAAGTCTTAGATATTTTGTAAAAAAAGACCCGTTAATATTAATTTTGTTTTTTAATGATGTGGCATCTTCCCCTCTATATATCGGTAGTGCATAAAATATTAATCCAAATCTTTTTCCTCAAATTAATTAATTCCAATAAGACAGAAACGTTATAAGATGAGGATAGACAACAATACAAGCAGACTGTTCTTCTGAGATTACAAAGCATTTATGTTGTTTGCCATGTAACAGTTTCTCTACGCAGCATTTACGAGCAGAATTTAAGCCGGATTTTGAATCTTTTGAAAGATAGAACAGTCCAGTTTGTGGGCATGGAAAAATCCCTCTACAACCAGCTTATTTATTTAACCACCCACCAAAGAAGATGCTGCAAGAACTAACAGTGTTAGTTTCTTAATTAGTATTCTCCTAATTCAATTCCTGGTTGATCAAACGTTATTGTTTTGATCACCACGGCCACTGGTGTTGTTAAAGATGGAAAAGATGAAGGATCTTGAAAAGGAATCTGCTGCACAGGTGATCAGAGCCAAGAAAGGTGGCATGAAAACTATGCCTTTTGTAATAGGTGATGATATTCTGATGATAGTTTATGGTTTTTTCAAACTTTGATTTTGTGTTAAAAAAATGTATGGTTTTTGTTATTGTTGTTGCAGCGAACGAGACATTTGAGAGAGTTGCAACTGTTGGGCTTGCGGCGAATATGATATTGTACCTGGTGAATGAGTATCATTTTGATAATGTTCTTGGGGCTAATATCATGTCCTGGTGGGTTGCCATTTCGTATTTCACACCAATTTTTGGAGCTTTTCTTTCTGATTCTTACCTGGGCCGGTACCTTGTCATCTCCCTTGGAACATTCACCAGCCTAATTGTAATTTCTCCCATCCTTCTCTTTTAATTTATTGCTTGCTACATCTCACAACATTAGATTAGATCTCAGTCTATGATTAGAAAAACTTTTATCTTCTAAGTTCTTAAAGTGGGCAGAAACAAAGATTTTAAGGGTTTAAAAAAATGTCTCAAGGTATCAATAGTTACAAAAAAAAAAAAAATCAATTTCCTTTCGGATGGTGGAAAAATAGATAAAAATTTGCCATTTTTTCCACAATTGATGATCCAACATTAACAATTTTTGTGTGTATGATGTTAGGAAATGACTTTTAGAGCAATCATTTCAATGTTTTTTGCTCAAATTTTGAGGAAGGAAAAATCAACATATAATTTTCAGAGTAGTGGGATGGATGATTTTTTTGGGGATTTTTATTCCTGCAAAGATAGTATTTTTGTGGGCCCCTATTAACAGCTTAGTTTTGAAGACATCGCCGGGCAGGTGTGCCTTTCGTGCACCTGCTGTACCTAGCTGAGGCCTAAATAACAGTTGGTTTTAATTTTTCCTGTTCTGCACAAGTCAATTTTGTTTTTTCTTTTGCTTTCCTCCCTCCTTCCTCTTTTTCCTATATGGGTATAACAAAAATAAAATAAAATTCACAACCAATGTAGTTGCTCTTATGAGTACTTTTTTACCACTTTAGAAGTTCGTAAGTCAGGATATGAGAGTCTAATTTTCTGTTGTCCAAAAGATTTTTTCTGACTACGTGTACCTTATTGATTATTTAGAAATTTGAAAAATGTCCCAATAAGGTTGAGGTGTGGTGTTCCGGAAAGTTGTAAAAAAAATCTCTAAATAAATTCAGGATTTTCCACAGTTGATGATCCAACATTAACAATAATTTTGGTGTGTACAATAATGTTGTAGGGAATAATTCTACTATGGTTAACAGCCCTGCTCAAGTCCGCAAGGCCGGCACCCTGCACCCCAGGATCAGAGAATTGCGAGAAACCAAACTCCGGCCAACTGGCCATTCTCTTCACACCCTTGGCGCTCATGGCGGTGGGGGCCGGCGGCATCCGCCCCTGTTCTCTAGCTTTCGGAGCAGACCAGTTCGACAACCCCGACAACCCCAACAACAAGAGAATCTTGCAGACATTCTTCAATTGGTACTATGCTTCTGTCGGGGTATCCATCATTGTTGCGGCGACTGTCATTGTGTATATTCAGACGGAGAAGGGGTGGGTGGTGGGGTTTGGAGTGCCGGCGGTGTTGATGCTGGTGGCAGCCGTCATGTTCCTCGTGGGTTCCAGGTTGTTTGTTAAGGTTAAGCCGAATAAGAGCTTGTTGACGGGGTTTTATCAGGTGGTCGTGGCTGCCTGGAAGAATAGGCACCTAGACCTGCCGGAAAAGGGGTGTGGTGATTGTTGGTATTATGGCGAGAAGGGGTCAAAACTCACTTTGCCGTCTGAGAGAGTGAGGTATGTTGGAGTTTGTTTTACACTCAATTCAAAAAATTAAAGAAAAAGAAGTTAATTGAGTTTAATTTTTAGTAGAGGATTGATAAATAACGTGCATTGTGAGTTGTGATCCACTTCTTTTTTTCATTCAATTAATTAGTTGATTGTCGATAGATTTAATTTTATGGACTTAGGGTTCATTTATTGGGTTGTTCAATTCATTTTTAATCGTGTCAGTCATCTTAGTTGTTCGTTGGATGTTGTCTAATTAATCTCTTGTTAGTTGTTTGTCAATATCTAATCTTAGGAGCTTAAGATCTATTTATCTCTCATTTATTCCTGTGTTTGTGTATGGCCGTCTTAGCAACCCGTGACAACATTTACCTAGTTGTTCAATTAACCCATAGTATATCTAGTCTTAGTAGCTGAGAATCCATTTATCTAGTTGTTGATTGTTCGTGTCTGGCCGTATTAACAACTTGGATCCATTTAGGAATTTACCTAGTTGTTCGTGTAGATGTTGTCAATTGTTTGTCAATGACTCAATATATCTGGTTTTAGCATCTCAGGACTCATTTATCCAATTGCTTATCTTTAAAACCGATTTACATAGTCGTTCGTTTAGATATTGTCTAACCCCACCCAATCTTTCGGTATTGTAACCTCCTGTAGGTTAAATTTAAATGGCCCGTCATCCAGAATGTAACTTTGCCTTGTTGTCCAACTATAACTTTCATTAAATCTTAAATTCTAACTAATAAGTAATAGCACTCCCATTGAATCCCTAAATTTTCCAAAATCTTGGCTGATAAGATCACTTAAACATATATGCAATGTTTTGGATTAATTTTCAGGTTCTTAAACAAGGCCTGTCTGGTTGCAAATCCAGAGACTGACCAAAACCCTGATGGGTCAGCTTCAGATCCAAGGAGACTATGCACAGTGAAGCAAGTGGAAGGGCTGAAATCAGTGTTCAAAGTCCTACCATTATGGTCCACAGGCATAATAATATCAGTAACCATAAGCCAACACTCATTCCCAGTGCTACAAGCCACAACTCTAGACAGGCACTTCATAGGCAACTTCCAAATCCCTGCAGGCTCATTCTTTGTCTTCAGCATCCTCACCCTCACAATCTGGGTCGCCATCTACGACCGCCTCCTCGTCCCCCTGATCGCCAAACGCACCAACAACCCCCGAGGCCTCGGCCTGAGGCAACGAATGGGGATCGGCCTGGTCCTGTCATGTCTAGCCATGGCGGCCGCGGCCCTGGTGGAGCGAGAGCGCCGGGCCAGGGCCATCCGCCAGGGGCTCGAGAACAAGCCCCTGGGCCTCGTGGACATGTCGGGGATGTGGCTTATACTCCAGAACTGCCTATCCGGGCTAGGGGAGGCTTTCAATGCAATAGGGCAGATAGAATTCTACTACTCTCAGTTCCCAAAGAACATGACTAGCATTGGGGTTTCACTATTCTCACTAGGGATGGGATTTGGGAACCTGGTGGCTAGTCTTATTGTGGTGGCTGTGAATCATTGCTCTAAACATGGAGGGAAGATTAGCTGGGTGGATGATAACTTCAATAAGGGCCACTATGATTACTACTATTGGGTTCTTTGCTTCTTGTCTATTGGGAATTTCTTCTACTTTCTCCTTTGTAGCTGGGCTTTTGGATCTTCTGATGATGCTAAGATTTGGGATGATGATGATGATGATGAAAGTGATAGTAACAAGGAAGGAGGTGCTGTTATGCATTAGCAGCATCAAACATTCATATATATATACTTTAATTTGCTCTATAAATATCAAACAACATTATAAATAAATAACACTTTTTTTTTGCTAACATCTAAATTTAGCATAGATTGGATGGACAGAGACATATGAAATGATTGTTTAAACTTCTTTTGAGAAGGAAAATACTTGGTAAACTTCCATTTTTTACTCCCTACAAATTTCCTGGGACTCTTGTAATGAAAATAACATATACTTTTAGTTGTGTTGCCACATCATGGAGTAAAAATGACGGAGTAGAACTTGGGAGTACTAATAATATACTCCTTAACTCTTTTGAAAAAGACATCTTTAACAATTTACCAAACAAGAATATTATATTATACAAAAATTAAAAAGAAAAAAGAAAAGACACAGATATATTATCTTGTAATTTGCCGTAAATACTCAACATTATATTTTAATTATTTTGTATTCAAACAAGACCTTGTGGTGATTTAAAAAAAAAAAAAAAAAAAAACCTTGTGGTCTAGTGACACCAAATTGCACTCTCATATGGAAGTAGTTTTCTAGTCTCTATATCATCAGGGGGTGATTAAGACATAAATCATTTTTGATTTACATGCGATTCATTGTTAATTCTACTCCCGCATTCAAGTTATTATAAGCGCATAGAAAGATTATATTTACTTTTTAACACCATCATTAGAGCTTATTTTTATGATTAGGTAATCTAATAATAATTCAATTTCATTTAGGTATATTTGAAAACTAAAAAATAACTTTTAAGTAATATAATAATAATTCAATTTCATTTAGGGTGCATTTGGAAACTAAGAAAATAACAAGTAATCTAAAATAATTAAATTTCATTTAGGGTGCATTTGCAAACTAAGAAAATAACTTTTTGAAAAATGTGTTATGAAAAAATAATACTTTTATATTAAAATGTAAAAGTATTACATTTTCTCTTAACTAACAAACATCTACTATACTAATAAGAGCCAAAGAGAGTTAGGCCTAAAATGGGTAGAAAAAATGGCGGTCAAATTATTTAATCAAATGGATGGTTCAGATGAATTTTTTTAATCAAATAGATGGTTAAGATAATTCAAATTAATATTATTAATAGAGATTACCTAATTTAACCTTACTTTTATGATTATCCGTTAAGTTTTCCGTTAAATATTCTCTTCTCCGTTAATATTCCGTTAACTTTTAACTTACCATTTAATTTCTATAAGAAATGTCTTAGGTTCGAACTTCATCTCAATCAAATTTGACATATATAATTAAGTTTCTCACTCTATTTTACTCTTATTAAATTAAATAAATTAGTAGCTACAACAAAAAATGATACGTATGTATTTCTTTAATTTAGAATTATGTGTCTACAACACCTTTATTCGAAAAAATTGTTCATTATCAAAAAATTAAATTAAATAATATAAATAATTTCATTAGTTATATTGTCTTTATTTTCTCTTATGCAAAGATTCTTTACATTCAAATTTATCAATTGATATTCATTACATTGTCCATTATCTTATTTTTATAATATCTTGTAATTAAATATCAAAGTTATATTACAAAATAATGTTATATATTTATTTACAAAGTATTTTATTAATACTATGAAAAAAAATTAAAATAATTTGAAGCTAATTATATTAACTACTTGGGATTGGTTGACAAAGAGAGTACTCAAATAACCCAACAAATAGAAGCGGAATCACTCTATTTTACTCTTACTGAATTGAATAACTTAGTAGTTACACCAAAAAATGATACATATGTATTTCTTTAATACCATGAAAAAAATAAAAAAGAATAGTTTGAAACCAATCATATTAATTACTTGGGGGATTTGTTGACAATGAAAGTACTCAAATAACCCATTACCCAGCAAATTGAAGCGAGAAACTGCTTTTTAATATCTTTGGAATACATAATATTTTAAATTTTCAAATTTTTATTAATTTATTTAATATTTTTCTTGAACTACGGATTTTTTTATCTACAATAACTCGTTCAACAATAATGATTGAACCAAATGAACCTCAAGCAGAACACCTAAATGAAAGTCCATAGCTCCTATATCATAATCTCATTGCATGACATTGTCATCTATGCTCAACACACTACCAACAAAAAGGGAGAGAACAAATAGTATAAATGAAGACAATGACCAAATTCAAATTAAAAGTAGTATTTATTTAGACTATCATTTTTATACCAAATATTTAGACTATCGATTTTACAAGGTTGCAAACATTTATTTTAGTAATAATTATAATGAATTTTCTATATTATCTTGGATTCATATATTTTGAGTTAGATATTTAAATAAAAAATTCGACATTCAAATATTTATATATATACTTTCAAATACATTCAAATTCGACATTCAAATATTTATTTATTTATATAAACTTCTCCTATATAATCTTGCATTGATATACTTTCAAATATTTATTTAAATATAAACATTGGACATTAACCCATTCGCGCAATGCGCGTATAAAACTAATTTTTTTATAAGTAACAAACACTTCATTCTTAATTAGTATTATATTTGCTAGTATAAGTATTATATTTACATATTGATCCAACCTAACCCAAATCATATCAAGAATCCTGAATCGTGTGACAGTGTCACACAAGTTCGATTCATTTATAATTTATTTTCATGTTAAATGTTTTTTTCTCACTTAAATATTTAGCCCACGTAAGAATCCCTAGTTAATCTCATCCGTCAATTTTGATTTTGAGGTACAATCTCCGCCCTTCATTGAATCCTTCGCCCTTTCGATTCCGTGAAGTCAACGACGCGGTGGACATTTTAGCGCCAAAAATGATACGCAGTGTTTGCTTTTAACGAAGCAGTAAGAATCTGATGTTACGCGGTTTACGTCACCATGTCGCAACAACCGATCGCTCGGTATCTACAAATATAAGCCGTAGGATCACTTTGCAATTCCAATCCCACCGTCCAATGCTGAGAGTAGGATGAAATTGAATTTCAAAAACAGAGAGAGCGAGAAGAAGCCTACTCGCTCTCAATCTCTTTTTCTCCTTCATTTTCTTCCAAAAATCTCTTCTTTTTTATCTTTCGGCCCGCAGATTTGCATAAGCCTTAGTGTGTGCGTCTTTGTGGCGGCAAAGATCGAGTTTTGGAATTTGTTTTTTGAATCTGAGCTGCGCTTGATGACGAGTTTTTTTTCTAATGGAGTTTGGATTTTCTAAAACGGTTTAGAATCTGAATGGTTTGAGTTCTGGAGGGGAAAGTTTGGTTCTCGTAGGATAAAATAAAGAAGAAGAATTAGGCTTAATTTTTTCTGGTTTTGATTTTTGAATGGGAACAACAAGTGAGGGAGGAGATTTCCCTCCAATGGAGATGGCTTCTTCGGCTGTGGATTTACCGGCAAAGAAGCTGGCAAGGCAGCTGGATTTTACAGGGTTCGGCGGCGGAGGTGCATCGCCGGCGGCCGTTTTGCCGGACCAGCCGCCGCTCACGGCGAAGCCAAGCCAGCAGATGCTGCAGAAACCTTCTATGCGATTTTTGTGAGTCTCCTTAGTCAGGCAGGCTTTAACTCTTTAATCCAAAAAACATTTCAAAAATTTTCAAAGATCAGAAAAGATCTAATCTTTGAAGGCACGTGCAATGCTCTGGGAATTTAAGGGCTCTATCAATTGATGCTTGTAGGCTTGCTCCCTTTAATCAGTTATAAATAATTGAAGTACAGTGAACATAGAATATGCAAGTTTAGAGGTTTTTATGATGAGAGTTTTGTTGCTTGTAGATTTCTTATTCTATGAACATTAGTTCAAGTGTCTGAAGGAAAATGTGGGGAAGTTTCAGGGGAGGGAGTGAAATGAATGTTATGTGCACTCTTCCTGCAGGCACTGAAAATTTTATCCATTGTTTCTTTGGTTTATTGGCAAAAAAAATGTGCATGGTGGCATGGTACAAGTGAAAATACCAGATCAATTTGGTTTAACTATTAGTATTTAGTATTTAGTATACAGCTTTTGTAGATTGACTCTTACTGGTGCCTTTCTATCTTTTTTCTAGGAAACCAGAATCCCCCAGAGCAAGGTCGAGACAAAATGCTAGTGAAGTAAAAGACGGTACTCCGAAAAAGCAAAAGCAGTGTAACTGTAAACACTCTAGATGTTTGAAGTTGTAAGCTTTTGGCTCTCATCATGCGCTTTCTTTCATTAATGAACTGCTGATAAATTTGGTTATCACATTGAATGAAATAAGGAAAGCCTTTACTTTGTAGATTATAATGGTTCAAGTTGGTAAGGCCTAAATGCTTGGTTGAATATTAAAGTTTTTCTTGGGTGATTAATTTATGTTTCTGGAACAAGGAAGGAATGAAGTAAAGCTTATGGATTTATTAGGAATTTTAATATTTGAACAGCTATCTAGTATTGGCTTCATTCATTTGGTGCTTAATATGGAGCTGCTGATTTTCTATATTTATTTCAATATATTGGCAAGCTAAATGCATTGATGCAAGTGAAATACTAGGACTAGTAAAATCTGAAACACATAGGGCGCCCATGGATATTCTCATATGCAATCAATTAAGATATGTTTCTCATTGAATATTAGTTAAATGAGCGGTTGAACTGTTTCGAACACACTACTCTCATTGGACCCTTGCCTCTTCGGTTGAGATTTCTGTGGTTGGAGTGATAGATTGCTCCAACTGCTCTTCCAAACACACCTTAACGTATGGAGACACTGTTCATTAGTTGATCACTTTTGGCTCCTGTTTTTCATATTTTGGTAAAGAAAACTATTATATACACTGCTAACAGAGTTTTGACGAATGACAACTATGGACCAACCTCCTTGATTCTCATCTGAAATAGTCACTAAAATTTTTATAACTATATTCTCTGTATTAGTTGTTATGAACTTATGGTAGTAATGTCAGTCATATGATTTTATTTTCCTTTCCTTTTTTTTTGTTTGTTTTCTTGGCTATGGATCAGGTATTGTGAATGCTTTGCGTCTGGCATATATTGTGATGGGTGCAACTGTGTAAATTGTCACAATAATATAGAAAATGAAGCTGCCAAGCGAGAAGCTGTTGAAGCAATTTTGGAGCGTAATCCAAATGCATTCAGGCCTAAGATTGCTAGCAGTCCCCTTGGAGTTCGTGATAAGGTAATCTCAAAACCATTGTGACTTTGTAGTGTATAAATTGTACGAATTCTTATTACTGCTATGTTGAATTGTTGATGGTCTTCGATTATGTAATACTTAGGACGAAGCTCGTGATGGGCTAATCCTAGGAAAACATAACAAAGGATGCCACTGCAAGAAGTCGGGATGCCTTAAAAAGTACTGTGAGTGTTTCCAAGCCAACATCCTTTGTTCTGAAAATTGTAAATGCTTGGATTGCAAAAATTTTGAAGGAGGTGAAGAGAGGCGGGCTCTCTTTCATGGAGATCATGCCAATAATGTGGCATATCTGCAGCAGGCAGCAAATGCTGCCATAACTGGTGCCATTGGAGCCTCCGGCTATGGATCTCCTCCGGTGAACAAGAAACGGAAGTGCCAGGAGCTCTATTTTGGGTCAATGACAAAAAACCCTGTACACGAACTCGGGCAGTTTCTGCAGGTGATTAAAAGCGGTCTTCTGAACTTTGAAATATGTTCAATTGGATTAACTGGTTGAATGGCCGATGCATTTTACAGCAAGCTTGGTGAAATTGTGAAATTCTGATTGTTTTTTATGGTTTTCTATTGTCCCTTGATGTTTTTATAGCCCAACCATATCAAATCTTTTGTACCGCCCTCTAAGGTATCTTCAATTCCTGCTGCTCATGTTGGAAAGGCAGCGGCTCTGGGCCATTCCAAATTTACTTACAGGTACAAGAATATTTCCTCAGTGTACGTTTACTTCTTTTCGGTAAACTCACTATCTGCATTGCTGCCGAAGGTCCCTGTTAGCAGACGTAATCCAACCGCTCGATATGAAGGACCTTTGCTCGGTATTGGTCTATTATTCAAGGGAAGCTGCCAAGATACTTGCAGGTAGATTCATAATACTTAGATCTTTCGCCCCTTATCTCATTTAAGGGTTATAAGTACTTTAGAGTGCCTGATTACATTGATCACACTTTTCTTTTATCTCTATTGTTCTCATAATCTCCTAGGTTCCTGTTCCAAAAAATCTTCTTGCACTTTGAGATTCTTTAGATTGAGAAGGCTAATTTGCTTCTAAATTGTGATGTCTTTTTTCTTTTTTGAGTACTATTTACTCTGTTACAATGTAGTATCTATTCATAGCTACTTTCTCAACCAAATGAAGCATAAAAAGCCAATATCGCCTCCACTGAGGCTCGAACCTACCCCTCCCATGTGGGGGTGCAACCGGGTGCCACTAGACCACAAGGTCTTTGGCCTCTAAATTGTGATGTCTAGCGATAAGAAATCAGCTAATATGATCAATGTGTTAAGCATTTTCTCTTCCAAATTAAGGGACCTCTTGCAAGTTCCTATGTCGGTGCTAGAACAATATATATATATATATATTCCATATGAAATGCCCCCTTCTAAACCAAATGGTTATACCTTACAGGACAATACAAAATTATTATTAAGCATTTTTTACTAAGGTTGTCTTGGTTAATTTTGTTGGTCTTGGTGCTTATTCTTTTCACGTATCAGCAAAGATTTTCTTATAATGACCACGGATTTGCAATTTCTAATACTTCCAGATGAAACGAAAGCAAGAGAAAAGCAGGCACGGGAGTGGAAAGAAACATCGCTTGCCTCATCATCTCAAGAGCAGTTCGAGAATAAGAAAGATTCTGTTGAGAAGCCTTTGCATGATGATTGTTCTAGTTTGGACCATGTTGAAAAACCAAGCCCGGATGAACCTAATTTGGATGGTTCTGATGTGTCAAAACGGAGGCCAATGTCTCCTGGAACATTAGCACTGATGTGTGATGAAGTTGCTGCTTCCCCTACCGAATTATCAAACCTTGGCTGTAAAACGGCTTCCCAGTCGCTCCACGGGCAAGGTGTGACTGAAGTTTATGCGGAGCAAGAAAGGGTTGTTTTGACAAAGTTCCGCGATTGTCTTAACAAACTCATTACTTTAGGAGAAATAAAAGGCAAGTAAGTTACTACATGAACTTCTGCATTTTCTTGAACTGACAAACCATAAGTAAGCCCTGGACCCTGGAGGCGTTTTCCCTGACATCTTGTGTGCCATCAAGTCCTGTTGTTACATAACATTAAAACTAGAATGGCCATGATAGTTCATTCGCTCATACTTTTCATTCCATTTTAGTCACTACTTTCGTTTAATGTAACTCACCTGATTATTTGACGAACTCCATGTATTGTTCTCCACAGAAACAAGATGTTCTTCAATGGCACGGGCTTCAGTGTCAGTATACCAAAAGGATGTGATCTGCAATGGCACCGCTGTAGCTGAAACACGGAATCTACAGGTACCCCATACCAATGGCGTTGTTACCAAGTCTGCTATTCAACCATTTCAACGTCAGTAAAGAACACCACAAATGAAATGGGTACTATCACGACTGCAGATGCTGGTAATAACCATTTCCTGAACATTCCTTCCTTGGGAGAGATTGGCGATCAAAAGCCCAAAAATTGAATGGCACCTTACAGAGATATAGTTCTGGATTTGCTCAACACTAATGTATCTTGGTAATCTTATTCCACTGTCTATTAGTCCCCATTTGATAGCACTAACCAGTTTCATGCGATTTGCACACTGTTAACTGATAATGTATGAAAATTTTTGTCCTTCTGTTGAAGCACTAGCCTTAGCCTTATGTGCATAAGATGTAATTTTCTAATAATTGTCAGAACTGTCTCAGTTTCAGGTGAAGATATTAACACCCCCCCCCCCCCCCCCCCCCCCCCAAAGGTATTCTTTTTGAATTCATCTCTGCTTCTCTGCCAAAATGAAGCATATATTGCAGTGCCATGTCACATATGATAGTAAAATTTCTGCAAGTAGGATGCATACTTACGATTACAGCAGCCATTATACCCCGGGCCATGATTCATATTGTATTATGGATCACTGATATAAAATTTATTTTTCGTATATTAAAGGTTCATTTTTTAATATTTATTATATTACTTATAAATAAACATTTTAAAATGAATATTTATTTGTGGTCCACAATATAATCTGCTTTATTAAAATTGCCTTGATGGACCAAATCAAATGAAGACCTTAAAAGGCTCATTAAGTAAGAGTTGGTTTTACTATATGAGGAATGTCTGGTCTATGCTTCTGAGTGTGAGAATTGGCTAGTAATCGATATTAATCAATCATTATTGTGTGTTATTTTGTATAATGTACATTTAGTACATAAATAATGAACTTTTAATATATTAAAAATTCATTTTTTCGTTATGGTCCGCATTGCATTGCGTGGATCATAGTTTGCCAGCCTCAACAGTTCAAAACCCCAGTTGACTATGCGAGATCGAATTGCACAAAGTTGACAATTTTTTTGAATCAATGTTACAAACTTGAATTACAAAAGAATAAATCAATTAGTCATACATAACACTTTCCGATTTAAAAAGATACGGAGTAAAATGTTTTATTTGTAGACAATATGATCCCTCCTAATTTAGGATAACACTTCCAACAACATTGAATTAGAATGTAATTCCATGACTTATTAGGCAAGGGAAAAGATACCTCTAAATAACAATTTTGAAACTTGTAAAAAATAAAAATAAATGAACAATTCTATTATGCATACATTTTTATTGGGCAGCATACGGATTTATTTCCATCCGGGCATATTTCTACATACCGAAGGTTGGATCATCAGGCAAACAGTGTCTTAGATACGCGATCTTGTAGCTGAAGATGTCGAAGCAGGTGCACTCTGCATTAAAAGGGTTTACATTATTTTTCTTTTACATATAATAGAAATGAGGATTGATCTTAAGAACTCTGGTGAGAAAATGTCTTAAGCTAAATGGTAAAAATACTCTGAGGTTCACAACACCAGGTATATGGGCGGTTCTTTTACTTCTAGTTTTTCCAGTCTCGATTTACTTTGGCCTACTACTAGTACTACATTGAGTTGGCATGGGAGAAGAGAATAATTCATCGACCAACAAAAAGGTGAAGA
Source organism: Ipomoea triloba (assembly GCF_003576645.1). Classification (NCBI taxonomy): domain Eukaryota; kingdom Viridiplantae; phylum Streptophyta; class Magnoliopsida; order Solanales; family Convolvulaceae; genus Ipomoea; species Ipomoea triloba. Next base: position 11,667,766 of record NC_044916.1, on the reverse strand, counting down.
GAAGTTACCAATCGGATGCCTTTCAGTGCTCTCTCTTCTAAGAATCTTGATGGCTTGAAGAAGTTACCAATGTTGTACAGTTCTGACCACTTCTTGAGGCTACTGTATATGTGCATGGCACCAACAGTGTCTGCCCAGAAAACAATTCCGCCACTGCCAATGTTAAAATGATTTGTCAGTAGCACTCTAACACTCTTTAACATTGGGCAATCTTATGCTGTCCCACTACCCTGATTTCATAGGACAACTATCTTATCTTCTTTTTTTTTTGTAAAGAAATAATCAAGTAGGAAATAACCTATAGTACACGCTACACTCCCCTCTAGAATTTTGCTTTAATGTTCACCTCTTGTGACATTGATTTTTTTTTTTGGGGGGGGGGGGGGGGCCCC
>NC_044916.1:11651872-11666957 GCF_003576645.1 Ipomoea triloba | reverse complement strand
GGGGGGGGGGGGGGGGTACGTAATTGTGAAGTATATGTATTTTTTAAATCATAGTGGCGTCAACCAATTCATGAGCAGCCGATGAATATAAAAGTTTTATTGCCATGTCTGAGGATATAAGGAGCGGAGCGTAGCATTTTTAATTAATTAACCTAAGCTTTGATCCTAATATCTAGTGGAAGTGTGAAATAGCTCATGTTGCTATATTCTGTGCAAGTAATATGGTCTCCTCCTAGTTGTTACATTCTAATCCTAAAGGCTAACTTAGGATTTAGGACTTAGGAGACATCGCAAATCTCTCAGAAAGAGACACCTTGTTGTCTGTGCAATATAAAAGATGGCTACTACTGATTTTTAATGAAATTGGAAATAATTACCGGTAAGATGGGAAACTCATTCCAAGAACAGAAGCAACATCAAGATCTGATGCTCGAACTATCCCTTCATCCAAGACTCGACATGCCTCATTAACAACAGGAAACAGTACCATCTCGACAATTTCTTGGTCGGTGATAGATATCGGCTGCAAATCATTTTAAGATGTAAATTACTCACTATACAAGTAAAAAAATTGGTTCTAAATAACTCATGCAACATTTACTGCCTCTTTTGAAACAATTAAAGAATTGCTTTAAACTTTAAGTTTGTCATTTAATAAGAGTAATAATACCTTCCCTCCAGGCATAATGTTAGTGAGCCTTCTAGACTGCTCTACAAGTGGAAGTACTGAAGGATCAGGTTTTGGTTTACTTCCCTTCTCATAAATGTAGTATCCTTTTCCATTATTTTTACCTGCAAACCAGGGTCAATGTGGATATGGGGCAAAAACTCCTAGGAAGCAATTATGAAGAAGGTAATTAGTAATATATTACCATTCCGTCCACTTTTAATAAGGAGGTCAAGCAAAGGAGAGCTATATGTACGGTCTGCAAAAGCAGAAGAAAATTCTTTTCCTACTGCAACAGCAACACCATATCCTGATAAATCTTGAAGCCTGAAAACATGATTTTAATACACTTATCTTCAATAAGCTTAAATATTCACAATTATCTCCTCAACATTGTTTCAGTTAATGAAAATGCAAAACAGAATAACTAAGCACTGTTATGTCAAATAGTAAAATATTGGATAGAGTACTATCATAATACTACTCCATGTTATTTACTTATCGTTGTGGTAAAGTATAACATGTAAAAGCCAAATATGATTGCTAACCCAGGTCAATGACAAAATGAGGGGAAAAATCACCACCTTGGCAATTGAGAAATAGTCCAATGGTCAGACATACTCACAAAGAAATGCAGATAAATCGTATCATATAAAGGAAAGATAATTAGTTAATTACTGGAATGGGCCCATAGGGAGACCAAAATCTGCAATTAGCTTGTCAATCCTGAAAACATCCACTCCCAAATTGACCAGGAAATGTGCTCCCTGCGCGTATGGAAAGAAGGTCCTATTGACAGCAAAGCCAGTACAATTACCAACAACAACTGGTACTTTTTTTATTGCTTTCCCAACTGTAATAAGGTCAAGAATTGTTTGAGCTGAAGTCTTCTCTGTCCGTACAATCTCCAACAGAGGCATCACATGAGCAGGACTGGTTGTAACAGAATTAAATTAGGGTTGATTGGAGGATCTTAAAAAATAAAAAACACTCAAGAAGAATGATAAAACTTACCTAAAAAAGTGGGCCCCTATAATCCGATCTTGAGATCTGGTCTTCTCGCCAATTATGTTGAGGTCTATAGTTGATGTGTTGGTTGCCAAAATACAATGTGAAGGGCATGCCTCCTCAATGTCACTGAATATCTTTTGTTTCAGTGGAACATTTTCAATCACAGCCTGCAATCAAGATCTGACCACATTAACAGGTTATAATAATATAATGATATAGGTATAAACTATAGCATGCTAGTCGTTTTGGATCATGACCAGGATTATCTCAGAAAAGCAAGTAATTAACTGAAAATCCTAAAAGGGTAAGAAAATGTACAAACTCAATTATCAGATAATTCAAAATAGCAATGCAAGTTAAAAGTTAAAAGTTAAAACATGTACCTCTATAACCATATCCACATCCCTAAATTCTGAGTAATCCAGTGCACCTTTAAGAATTGACAGAGACTTTTCAGCTTTGTCTTGAGCCAACTTCTTCCTTGATACCAAACCACGAACATTTCCTGCAGTATATAAGCATTACAACATAAGACCACAACACAATAATCAGAAATGCTCAAGAACTCAATTATGTTTTCAGCAAGAAGGCATCAATTACCAAAAATACATATCAGCTCCATAATAATAAATGTCAATTACCTTCAATGGTTTCTAATCCCTTGCGAAGGTATTCAGGGTTAATTTCCTTAAGAATAACAGTTATATTGCTCAGAATAAGAGCTGTAGCTATACCAGAACCCATTAAACCCCCACCAATAACAGCAACTTTCTTTATTGATGTTGGTTTGAGGCCTATATCAGTGATGCTAGGCACCTGGCACGAAAGTCAGAAAGATGTTTGAGCCATAGATCCCAGTAAGAATTTACTTATGAATCCAATAGGATAACACATAAATAGTTCTATGACATTGTACGAGCATAAGCAAGACAATTTGATGAGGAATTGATGTTCAAACATTATACCAATCACAAAATCAAAGAGAGGGAATAGATCCTAAAGCAGAAAACAAACCACCCACAAACAAGTTTAATAGGTATAACCAAAGTTAATGATCAGTTCCAAGCTATGTAAGCTACAAACTCAGCATACACTAGGGAAGATAGAGAAAGCAAGGCTAAACCAAATGGTGAATGCTATAGCTGCTAAAGAAATCCTGACTACCACTGTACCACAACAGAATAAGTGCAAAAAATCACAAATACAATGCTATTATTAATTTAATTTCCTACGCATTTTTTCTGCAAGTCAAAATTTTTCCTGGGGGTAAGTGGGCAATATAGGTTGATCAGCTTTGAAAATACTCATGGTCCAATTTTGGCCGTCTTATGCAATTCCGTATAATTTGGATCAGTTAATTAGGCACCTACCTAGCAAATAAAGATAACATTGGTCTAAGCAAGCTAGGATATCTGCAAAGTGACTTAACATACAAAATAGCTGGATGAACAGATGAAACTGCAAACATGACTTAACTTTGAAGACTACAGATACATTAAAATAACAGACCCAAGTCTTAAACAAAAATAAGCAGAAGAAGCACCAACAATTGAGCACATTTTTACTTTTTGATAAGTAATGATTAAGCATGTTTTGCAACTAATAAAATATATTTTGGCCACCTATGGCAATTAAACATAATATGCTTTATATTAGCATCAAATTGTCAATAAAAAATGTACCATAATTGTCAATTACACCAAGATTACCTTAGATGTCGCCCTTTGTGCAAAAAATACATGAACAAGACCTTTAGAAGTATCTGATAATACAAGCTTCTCCTTAAATACTCTGGCCTCCTGCCAAAAAAAAAAAATTGAAATTTTGTATCATTGCTGCTTAACTTTTACCCAGACTGTAAGAGATGGAAAGTTGGACTGGGAGAAGTGAGACAGAAAGAAAACGGAAGTTTGTCATATCAAACTGTACAAAAATTACCTCTAGCACTCCACTATGTCCTCCATGGAGAATACCTTCTTCAATTACATCAATGCATATCAGGTGATGAGGCAAATTGCGAGCAGTTTGCTTTGCCTGTTGTCTAGCCACTTTCAAAATATTGAGTGCTTCTGAAAGGGCACAAAGTTTGTCAGTCCTGTGAAGGGAACGCAACAAAGGTTTGCGACATGCAGCAATATCTAGTGCCCATTGGCGTGACACATCAATCAATTTTGCTGGGGGCACAACTGCATCAACAAGACCTAATTTATTCCCTTCTTCTGATGTTATAGGTTTAGATGTCTGCAAATCATCATTATTGAGCTTTCATCAGTGCAAGCAAAAAACTTTTTTTTAACCACCACAACCTATCTTTTTGTTCCTCATTCAATGCATTTTATTGCCATCTAGTAGGATTTAATAAAAATAAAGTGGTTGCCATTATTTTCAGCCTCTGCAGAATGGGTACACCATACTTAGTTACTTACTCGCATCATTTCAATAGCCTTTGGCAATCCAATAAGTCTTGGAAGACGCTGTGTGCCTTTCAAGGAAAATAAAAATTTCAAAACTTAGTTCCTCTCTTAAAAGAGAACTATTTAATTCTAATATCTTAGTAAAAAGTGAACAAACATCAAACATTCAAATTGACAGTTGTACCTCCAGAGCCAGGGATAACACCAAGGCTGAGCTCTGGCAAGCCAAGCTGAGCTCTAGTTGCGGCAATGCGTGCATGGCATGCCTAAGTAATGGATTAAGAAGAAGATTAGAAACCAGGAAAAGGGTTTTATAATTGTACACATTTAAATATATACAAGCATAGTAATAAATCATGAAGTGCTGCTGTAGTATATAAGCAACAAACCATTGCCAATTCTAAGCCACCTCCAAGTGCAAGTCCTTGCATGGCAGCAACAACAGGTTTTTTGGCATCTAAAGAAACATATCCAAGAGGAGCACTGTGAATAATAATGGCAAATCAAAATTTTAAAATATATATATATAGAATAAGAGTTTAAAAGACAGAAAAGAACCCATCAGAAAAAATAAATCAAATTGAAAAAAATTTAAATCAAGGGACAAACCTTCTATTGTGTTGGACAAGAGTTCAACAGACACATTAGGCAATAAAGAATTATCTCCTGCAGATTCATATAAGTTTCCATTGGTTCTAAAAAAGAAGACCCCCATCACAGAAATAATACTATATAACAAATTCAAAGAGTCAAAATGTTACCAGTCTCATGAACTTTTTTAAATACGTTGATGTCAAAACCGCCAGAGAACGTCCCGCCCTTTCCTGTAATTAAACGAAACATTACATCTTATCACCTTCACAAACCAGCACAAAAAGGGAATGAATTTAATTCCCAGACGTAACCATATATAACCAAAAGACACAAAAAAACAGTAAAATCCTATTAACTACAACTTGGAAAACTTCGTTCAACACGTTCAATAACCAATACCAAATCAGCTAATGAAATCAGCAAAATTGTGAATATGTGAAAGCGACAATTGAACCGAAAAACCTAACGATTAAACGATTACTTACCAGTCAAAACTATAGCTTTAACATCGTCTCTCCTCAATGCCTCCGTAAACTTCTCCTTCAATCCCGCAAATACTACAACACGAATTCGCAACAAAGTTAATCAAAAGCCGAACGAACCTATGCAAGCATAGGCGGAGAGAAAAGTAGAGTAGCATACTTTGAAGAGCTAAGGCGTTAACGGGAGGATTGGAGATGGTGATGAGCGCAACGGCGTCGTTTCCGACCTCCATCGTAACAGTCGGCACGGCCATGTCCTTTCCACTTGGATTTGCAGAAAAAAAACTGATTCAGAAAAGGGAAAGCGAGTAGATAGTGATGAAGTGTTGACGCGGTTTATATTTAAATGCAGAAGGTGTACTCCGTGCTTCCGGAGTTGGACACCGTTATTTTTAACAGTCTTTATATGGACTTGACCCACTTTTTAAACCAGTGAACCAGATATCCACGGCACTCCATGTGTTTAGTTCAGATTTTATATTAAATAATTAAATAACTAGTATTTTTTATGCCCAATGTACACAAATAAATGTCTAATATTAGTGCGAATGATCTTGTGCGGTATTCACTATTTGTGCTTCAGTAGGTTGAGAAAATAGTTATGAACAGATATTATATTGTAACAGATAATACTCAAAATATATGGTGGATGATGGATGTGTATGCTTATAATAGTTGAAAAAGATAACGGAAGTTATAATGGTATGAGTATTTTTGATCAAAATATTGTATAGTATAATTCTTATAGCATAATGTATATATATAAAAAAGTAACAAATAAAACGGACATAAATTAAAGGTATAACATTCATTCACACTTATTATTATTTTTAGATTGAGAGAATATAATAGTCAAATTAGTCTTTAATGAAAAGTAAATTGCATCTAACCAACTTGATTGACATGAGTGGTCATATACTCTCATTTATTAAGAGTGGTTAGGTGTGTCGGGCCGGTGCGAATGAGGATTAGTCTAAGTGGATGTTTGGTAAATAGCTGTTAACTGATTGAGTTAGTGGGTTTGACTAGTTGACATGGTTGCAATAGGCGCTAGGCGCTAGTCGGGCGCCCGACCGATATTTTTCCGCCTAACAGTGAAAACGAAACGGCGCCGCCTAGGCCGGTTTTTACAACACTGCTAGTTGATAGCATTAACTGATTGTATAAAGATGTTTTGGTAAATTAGCTGTTAATTGATAGCTGATTACATGCAAAATAACTTTGTCAAAAAATTACTTTGAGCAGCTTTTTGAATTTTAACATATTAGAGCAATAAGCTATTAAAAAAATACTAATTAATCAAACAGTTATAGTGTATGTTTAACCAAGTCAAAATTAACTAATAAACTAATTATATTACCAAACATGACTAAATATGGTATGGGTTTAAAGTCCTTATGATCTAACAAAAAAATTGGTCTTGTGTCTTCAAATTACAAAAAATATCATATTAGCTCTAAAACTTTTTAATTAGTGCAATTAGAATATGTGTGTGTCTTAAATTACTAGGTTATGTTAATGTGATTTTCATGCATAATTTTCTTTGTATACATGAATAATACTTACATAGATTATTTTATTTAAAAAAATATTTTTCTTTATTTAAATAAGATTAAAGAAATAAAAGTATAAGTTATGTTGACATAACTTTCATATGCATCCATGTTTACCCCCCCCCCCCCCCCCCCCCCCCCCCCCCCCCCCCCCCCCCCCCCCCCCCCCCCCCCCCCCCCCCCCCCCCCCCCCCCCCCCCCCCCCCCCCCCCCCCCCCCCCCCCCCCCCCCCCCCCCCCCCCCCCCCCCCCCCCCCCCCCCCCCCCCCCCCCCCCCCCCCCCCCCCCCCCCCCCCCCCCCCCCCCCCCCCCCCCCCCCCCCCCCCCCCCCCCCCCCCCCCCCCCCCCCCCCCCCCCCCCCCCCCCCCCCCCCCCCCCCCCCCCCCCCCCCCCCCCCCCCCCCCCCCCCCCCCCCCCCCCCCCCCCCCCCCCCCCCCCCCCCCCCCCCCCCCCCCCCCCCCCCCCCCCCCCCCCCCCCCCCCCCCCCCCCCCCCCCCCCCCCCCCCCCCCCCCCCCCCCCCCCCCCCCCCCCCCCCCCCCCCCCCCCCCCCCCCCCCCCCCCCCCCCCCCCCCCCCCCCCCCCCCCCCCCCCCCCCCCCCCCCCCCCCCCCCCCCCCCCCCCCCCCCCCCCCCCCCCCCCCCCCCCCCCCCCCCCCCCCCCCCCCCCCCCCCCCCNTTTTCCCCCCCCCCCCCCACACACACACACATATATATATATTGTATAGATTCCGTTAGATATCCATAGGACAAATTGAAATTTTCATTCCAATGTCTCATCAATAGTCAAAATCCCTTGGTCCTCTTGGTCTGCTTAAATGTATGTGTATGTTTGTGGTGAGAGATCAGATCAGATGTGGTTGTTACCGTTATATATATACACACATGCAACTACCTAAAGTCGCCTGTAGTGTAATGTGTGGAAAGGTAGGTTTTGGTCCATTTTGGTGGGACTACACCCCATTTCTTTAATATTGCACATGTAATTATTGTTTGCATTTTTTTTCTTTCACACTTCACCAAACATTCAATTAGAGTTTATCTAATATATTGCTTTTAACAAATTCATCAAGAAATAAATTTAAATTTACACTTAAACTGTTACATGGTGGTAAACCATCCATGTATTTAGGGGTATAGCTGATGTTTGTGAGAATATGAATCCTAATGAATTTGATGACATGATTGTGTTGAAAAGCTATAGAATTAGGGTATTCTAACTTAGAGACTAAGGCCTTGTTTGGTAAATAATTAGCTGATAGCATATTTGACCATTATTAGTTGTTTGACTTGGTTAAAAAATCAATATAAGTGTTTGGTTAATAAATTTTTTGTAACTCCAAAATACTAAATTTCAAAAGGCTACTCAAAGCAGTCTTTTTTGAGAAAAGAAATTATACCAAACAACTATCAACTAACAACTATTTACCAAACATTTTTCTACAATCAGCTAATATTATCAATTAATTATACTTTCTAACCCATGCATTCAGCTAACAAATCAGCTAACAGCCATTTACCAAACAGGGCCTAAGTGTTATTCATATCGTAGCATTAATGAAAACATTAGAATATATCAAGCATTGAAGTATGAATAGCAATTGGAAGGTTAGGTTTAATGAATTGAAAGTGATTATGATAAGATAGATAATAGTAAGCATAAGTTGGGTAGTTGATACTGAAGTATGAAGTGTAGTTGAATATAGTGGCATGATGGGTAGTTGAATATCATGCCCAACGTACACATGGGGATGACCGTGATTTCGACAAACATGTAAAGTTGTAAACTCAAAATTGAATATGACGGCATGGAGGGTAGTTCGAAGCATGCACATATTATAATTACTTTGGAAATGGGTATTGATGAGTCTAACCTACCTGATCAACACGTACACCGGCCTTTAGATGATTTAGATAATGATGGAGAGAACAAGAAGTAAATAGACTATCTCTGCTAAAACCTCGTGGTCTAGTGACAACCGGTCCCATATGGAAAGGGGTGGGTTCAAGTCTTGATGCGGTAGTTATGAACATATACTGTATTGTAATAGTATTATTTACTTTAGAAACTTATGCATTTTGAGTACGTACTACTGACTCTATTACACTGTAGTATTTGTTCATCTATACTTTTTCAACTTGTTGAAGCACGATTTTGTGGGCTCATCTCCTCCACATCACACTATATAATCCCCTCTCTTATTTTATCTTCAATCATTCTCCTTTTTCTTCCCTTTTTGTAGGTCATACTCCACCTCACTCCTACGCATCATCTATTATTTTATTCACTTTTCTACAATTAATCATTTTAACTATATAATTATAATTTTAAATTTCAATTTTAAATAAAATAAATTAAAAATTAAAAAAAAGAATAAAAACTAAAAAAAAAATTGATTTCAACGGTCAAATAATCGTTTGAGGTCAAAATAATATCAAAGCAACAGCCTCAGGGCTACTATTTATATATATATATATATATATATATATATATATATATATATATTACACTGGGTGGGGTCCCCCACCCCCTGCGCGTGGCTAGCATGTTTCATCTCATTAATGCGTGATGACCATATGTCACACGTGCTATCAGTGTTTCTCCGGGGAGACAATTCTCCCTGGAAAAACTTTTTCTCCTCCCCTCCAACCCTTTTCTCCTCCTTTCTCCCTCTTTTCACTCCCATCTTTCTTCTTGGAGAATTCTTGGAATTAATGACAAACTTGATGGTGACAATATAATGGTAACTTCAACCAGGGTAGCTAAGAGGTGGTCAAATGAAAAAATTCCATACTGATGAATAATGGAAGATGTTAGTATATTAATTATATGTAGGTCCATTACTCTATATAATGCAAGTGGGCTGGCATGAAATATCAAACACAAACCTATGATATAGAATATAAATAAAATGTGTATGGGAAATGCATGCAAAATTGTGTACATGTGATGTGTATGGGAAATGCATGCAAAATTGTGTACGTGTGAAAGTGGATAAATGAAGAGCAAATAGGAAATTAATATATGTCTAGCATGTGGCACAACAAGAGTTCAGAAAGGAAAAAGGAATACATGAATACATGAGAACATGGCAGCGTGGCTTCATGCTTCCGAAAATCAAGGATTCAATGCTATGGATCCAACACTATAAATAGGTTATCGCACAAGGAATACAATTGAAGTTTCAGAGACAATAATATACATATATATAGCCTGAAAGGTGCTGCGAAGAAACTTCAATTACGGGGAAAGATTGGTGTACAATCTGGAGAAATCAGCTCCAAGTAATATCAATACAAGCTGTGTTAAAATCCAGGTTGGTTACAGTTTGTTTAACTGGTAGAATTAGTTCAAACTGTATGTGTAACTTTTTTATAAAGTTGTTTTATAAGGTTAATGTTTAAATAGGTGGTAGACCTAGTTTTGCAATTCATTGAACCTTGTAATTGTAAAAACCATCGGGTTGAGCTTTAGTGAAAAAGTTTTGGGCGTGGCCTCGCAGATTAGAAGGTGTTCTCTAACTGCGTTAACAAATTCAGTTGTGTACTTATTTTGGCACTTTAAATTGGTTCATATCTGCATTACATAATTTTAGAAGATGAAACACTTCACATAGAAAGTAATTAAACCATGATGAGGGATTTAATGTGACTCTAAAGCAAGCATATATGGTAGTTGAGAAGGCAAATTAAAGAAACATATATAAGGCAAATTGAGAATAACTTCACAAAAAAATGGATTTAGTGTCAAGAATTCTCTCTCTTGAGCCTTGTGCCACTGCTGGTTTCTTGAGCCTAGAGCCGTCGCCACCGTGATACTCCCTCCCTCCCTCGCCGCCGTCCGCCTGAAGCAACTTCCTCCGATGAGTTAACTGTAAGCTATAATGGCTTCTCCGGTTGCATCCGAAAACTGAATACGGCCGAATCCTCTTAGCCGGAGTCATAGCAGCCGAGTTCTATTTTTCTCCCATCGCTGCCTAACCAACTCTGCTCTACCGGAGTCCACCATCTGTTTCCGCCACCGACATACCGGAATGTAAATCCGTCTAAAGGAGCTTCGTGTCTAGTCAATCTCCCCTTGCTGATGATAGTAGAGATGTAGTTTCCGTTCGGCGTCTTCGTTGGTTTGGATGTCAATTCCCCATCCGAGTCTAGCAGTTTCAGTTGAGAACTTTTACTGGAAAATAGCTTTGTTAGGACTTCTGCAGCATCTTGTCTGTTTCTTCCTGATGAAATCCCCCCTGGTTCAAGTAACAAACTAATCCCTCTTGTTCATGTAACAAGCTTTTCCTTTGCTTCTGTTTTTACATATCTTTTATCATCTTTTTTTTTTGGTATCCTGCATTTTTAACTACTATCCGCCAACCTCTACATTTCTATCCTGACCAATGAGTATTATCTCCTGGAATTGTCGGGGGCTCGGCAACCCCGCAACGATTCAAGTTTTAGTTGATATAGTTCGCACAAAGAGGCCAGTTATTTTCTTTCTTATGGAAACTAGATTGTGTTCAGCTGCCATGGAGAAGATATGAGTTACCTTGGGTTTTGAGAGTCTATTTACAGTGGATAGTGTTGGCTTAAGTGGTGGATTAGCAATCATCTGGAAAAAAGAAATGGAATTGGATATTCTTAGTTTCTCTAGAAACCACATTGATGCATCCATTAAATCAGAAACTTCTATTCCCCCCTGGCGTTTCACTGGCTTCTATGGTTGCCCGGAGAGAATCAGAAGGAAAAACTCATGGAATCTTCTAAAGCACCTGTCGGACCAGTACACTCTACCTTGGATTCTAATGGGAGATTTTAATGACCTCCTACACCAAAGTGAGAAACTGGGCAGAATTCAGCACCCTCAATGGCTCATCCAAGGTTTTAGTGAAGCTATCAACTACAGTGGTCTTAGGAATTTTGAGTTCAAGGGTTATCAATATACTTGGGAAAAAGGAAGAGGCACCGTGAATTGGGTCCGTGAAAAACTTGATCGCATCCTTGTAAACAACCAGTGGTTGGATCTCTTTGGCGAAGCTAGGGTAGAATCCTTTGAAGCTTGCAGCGATTATCTCCCGCTTGCTCTATGGCCGTTGTCTTCGGTTAGAGTAAGGAAACATAGGAAATTCAAATTTGAGAATTGTTGGTTAAAGAAAACTCGATGCCGGGAGATTATGTCTCGAAGTTGGGAAATATCAGTGGGTCTTAATCTCTGCGACCGGTTTGAAGTATGTAGCCAAGAAATCTAGAAGTGGGGTAAGGACTTCAACAAAAATCTACAACCTCAAATTGACCACCTCCGATCTCAACTTGGGCGTTTAAGGTCTAGAACTGATAGTCAAGGAGTTTTGGAATTCTCGAAAGCTCAAAAGGAATACATAAGGCTTCTAAATAAATAGAATAAATTTTGGAAGCAACAAGCGAAACTGTTTTGGTACCAAGGAGGAGACAACAACACCAGATTTTTCCACAATGCTGTTAAACAGAGATGAAGGAATAATTATATCACAAAGCTTCGAGATTAGAACGGAGTCTGGATCAATCAAGGGGCTGAGTTAAATGATCTTATGATAGACTATTTTACTAAGCTCTTTACTAGTTCTGCTGGTGAACAATCACCTGTGATAAACTGCCTTAATCCAAAAATCACCAACAATCAGAATATAGCTCTTTTGAGGAGATTCTCTAGAGATGAGATTAAAAAGGCAATGTTCGGAATGCATCCTGATAAGAGTCTGGGGTTTGATGGATTAAATCCTGGGTTTTTTCAAAGCTACTGGGATATTCTAGGGGAAAGCATTGTTCAGCTTTGTAATGAATTCCTAAGGTCTGGTAAGCTCCCTAAAGGACTAAACACCACCCAAATCGTCTTAATCCCAAAAAAGTCTGCTCCGCAAACCATGGCTGATCTTAGACCGATAACATTGTGTACAGTGGCTTACAAAATTCTTGCTAGGGCAATGGCAAACATGATAAAAGTTCTTCTTGAAGATATTATCTCAAATAATCAAAGTGCTTTTGTGCCAGGAAGATTGATAACTGATGGGTAAATACCCCTAGGGACTACTGTGGAAGTACAATGTGTATAGTCCGTGTATTATTGTACCCCTAAAAGGTCGGGTGTCCCTTAGGAATTGTTAAGGGGCAAGTGACCTTTGGGGAATATTATATTCCTGAAGGGTCAGGTCCTATTCCTATATAAAGAACCTGACCCTCCACTGTAATGGCATCCGGGGATCCCTTGCCTCTCGGCCTCTCTCTCTCGTTCTTCTCTCTTCTTCTCCAAGAAGGAAGCCATGGCTTCCTTTCCCCTTCTCCTTGTATTCATCCATACACCGATCCATACACTACATCATACACAATCAAACACACGTGGTGTAAATCCGTACCCCCGTTTACATTTACCCCATCATTGGCGCCGTCTGTGGGGAATGCGATGAAATGCCGTGTTCCTCTAAATCATCAGGATGATATTCACCGTCCTCCATCCTTTGTCATAATCATCATCAGTTTCGGTCACCTTCAAGTTTGGCATGAGGAATCCTTCTGCCGCCGCTATCGCCGTTGTAGAAGAACCTGTTGGCGTGTTCGCAACGTTACCACCAGTTACACCTTCGACGCTGCTTCAACGACGATTTACCATAGTTGTACGATCGTAAAAAAATAGGAGAACGCAACAGAAAATTATGTTCCCAAGAGAGTCAGCCATCATCATCATCATCTCTTCATCGTCGCCGCTCCACCGTAGGTCCTGCACCAACCGAATCCACTGCCGCAGGTAGCCACACCGACGTGCCGTCCTCAGACTACCACCAGAGGCGGAGTTCGGACAAACCATTTTCGTCGTCACTATTGGTCACCGTAGGCTCGCCGAAAGGATATTTGGTTGTGGCGGTCATGAACTCTGTTCGATCACTTTCCTCCCGCTCGTCGCCGCAGTCCACCGTAATCGCCATCACTCCCTAGTCGAGATCAAGGAACGCCGCCAGCCACCGCCGCTCCATCGCTACCGCCGCCAGCTTCTACAATCGCCCGTGAGACCCAGCTGCAAAACTCCGAGCGTGTTACAATCGCCCGTGAGACCCAGCTGCAAAACTCCGAGCGTGTTCCAATCGCCCGTGAGACCCAGCTGCAAAACTCCGAGCGTGTTCGAATCGCCCGTGAGACCCAGCTGCAAAACTCCGAGCGTGTTCGGCGGTGACTGCGAACCAAGGAGCAACGGCGATCTGGCTCCCCACGCAAAACAACAAGCGAAGAAGTTTTGTTACGCCAGCCATATCTATGATTCTGTTCAGCATGTTGTTAGTGGTTCCATGGATGGGATCAATGCTCCTCTTCTGCAAATTTGATTGGTCAACGTTGCACAGGGCTCAAGGCCTGGTAACAATAAAATGGCAGGAGGCGTGCAGATGGTTCCACCTTTGGCTGATAATGCATGGAGCTTTGAGAAGTGGAATCTGATCACATGTATTATTATATATATATATTATATTATATTATATTATTATTATTATTATTATTATTATTATAAAAAAAAAGTGGTGGGGGACAAACCGCCGATTGTCCCCACCAACTTTAGTAATAATAATATAATATATATATATATATAATAGTAATATGGTGGCAGCTTCGGCTGCCACCCCTAAAAAAAAAAATTTATAATATATTATATATAATAATATATTATGTATGGAATATTTTCTATATTCCTACTATTATCACTCCTCAAAAAGATTAATGGGATCCATGAAGACGTAGACTTCAACAAAGATTGAGATCATTGAAGACTCGAAGACTTCAACAAAAATTGTTCAAGATGAAAAGACTATATCTGAAGTTGGAGACGCTACCCAGAATCAGAACTACAATACTTTTAGAGTTGGAGACTACAAGCTTTTTTTTTGTAATAGGTCTACATGATTGTAAAGATTGAAAGTAGGCAAAAGATGTAAATTGTAGTATAAGATCATTGTAACAAAAAATATATAAATATATTTTTTGGGTAGCACGGCTGCTAGCCTGCTACCCTGTGTGTAGTTCATAAAGTGGGGGACTTTGTCCCCCAACCCCTTCGGAAAAAAAAAAAAAACCGGTTCTTCCGTTTGGGGTTTGATCGACCTGCACGGATATGTCCGGTTTCGTTTGGGGTTTGATCAACCTGCACGGATTTAAAAAAAAAAAACACTTTCGTTTGGGGTTTTGTTCAACCTACACGAATTTTTCGTTTGGGGTTGACCTGCATAAATTTGTCCGGCTGAGTGTGCCCATGCCTCGTCATGACACTAAATTTTATCCCGCTTCTTAGCGATGCTGCTTTTCAGCGATGATTTTATCCCGCTTTTTAGCGATGCCGCTTTTCAGCGATGACTTTATCCCGCTT
>NC_044916.1:11647622-11651181 GCF_003576645.1 Ipomoea triloba | reverse complement strand
TTTTGGTTGTACTCTTTTTCCCTTAGCTAGGTTTTTTCCCATAGGGTTTTTCTTAGTCTAAGGTTTTTAACGAGGCAACCAGCGTAAATCACGCCTCTCATGCTCAACTCAGACTTGAGGGGTTCATCACAGACTATTGAGGCATTCAGACCAGGGAGACTTTGCTTGTAACAAGTTGGCCGCCCGGAGCGCTTTTTAATTCTCGAACCTGACGACTCTCGCAGATTCAAGAAGTGGGGGACTTGTGATGGGTAAATACCCCCAGGGACTACTGTAGAAGTACAATGTGTATAGTCCGTGTATTATTGTACCCCTAAAAGGTCGGGTGTCCCTTAGGAATTGTTAAAGGGCAAGTGACCTTTGGGGAATATTATATTCCTGAAGGGTCAGGTCCTATTCCTATATAAAGGACCTGACCCTCCACTGTAATGGCATCCGGGGATCCCTTGCCTCTCGGCCTCTCTCTCTCGTTCTTCTCTCTTCTTCTCCAAGAAGGAAGCCATGGCTTCCTTTCCCCTTCTCCCTGTATTCATCCATACACCGATCCATACACTACATCATACACAATCAAACACACGTGGTGTAAATCCGTACCCCCGTTTACATTTACCCCATCAATAACATATAATATTATGGTGGCCTTTGAAATGCAACACTTCCTGAAAAGGAAAACTCAAGGTTGTGAAGGATATGCAGCGTTGAAACTTGACATCAGCAAAGCAAATGACAGATTAGAATGGCCTCTTTTGCGTGGAATAATGCTAAAACTAGGCTTTGAAGAACGTTGGGTGAATCTTGTGATGGAATGTGTGACCACAATGGACTACTTCGTTCTCAATAAAAATGATGAGATAGGGCCAATCAAACCAGAAAGAGGAATTCGGCAAGGTGATCCTATTTCCCCTTATCTATTCATTATTGTTGCGGAGGGTTTCAGCTCTATGATTAGAAGCTATGAACAAATGGGTAAACTACATGGTATAAAAGTTGCTAGGAATGCACCACCTATTAGCCATTTGTTCTTTGCAGGCGACAGTTATATTTACTTTAAGGCAAATGCTCAAGAGGCTTAAAATTTAAAACATTTCCTCAATGATTACTCTGTGGCTTCTGGTTAGTGTATAAATATGGACAAATCTTCCCTAAGTTACAGCAGAAATGTGAATGATGAAGTGAAGGAAACAATGGAGGAAATTATGAGAGTTAAAAGCAGTGATGGAAATGGGAATTACTTGGGACTCCCCATGATAATTGGCAAAAATAAGAAAGAAATCTTGAGCTTCATCAAACAAAGAATAGTCAACCGTATACAAGGATGTAACCATAGATTCCTTTCTAGTGTAGGTAGAGAAATCCTATTGAAAACTGTTGTTCAGGCTCTCCCTTCATATGCCATGGGGGTTTTAGTCTCCCTGGTCTGAATGCCTAATAGTCTGTGATGAACCCCTCAAGTCTGAGTTGAGCATGAGAGGCGTGATTTACGCTGGTTGCCTCGTTAACCTTAGACTAAGAAAAACCCTATGGGAAAAAACCTAGCTAAGGGAAAAAGAGTACAACCAAAACGTAATAATTAAAGACTACAAAGGCTTATGTCTAGTTGTTGATGCAGTTATGTTGCTCCTTGTGCTGCCATTGTCGAGATGCAAATATATCGAACATCTATAGATGGAGAAGATAATGCCAACCATCGAGCGGTAGGAGAAAATAATATGATGCCGAGCAGATATAGACCTACCACATTATGAGATTTGTGTGAAGGCCTTAAGCATATTAACGCCAAGACGCGAGATAAATTCATCACTAAAAAGGCGGCCTTGCTGAGAATCGGTATAAGCTCATCGCTGAGAAGCGAGATAGATTCATCGCTGAAAAACAACGCTCATAAGGCGGGGCTGAAAGGGCATCGCTGATCGCTGAAAAGCGGATAAAAACATCGCTGAGCGGCATCGCGCGAGCGCGGCATAAAGTCATCGCTGAAAAGCGGGCATCGCTAAAAGCGGATAAAATCATCGCTGAAAAGCGGGGCGATAAATCGCTGAAAAGCGGCATCGCTAAAAGCGGGATAAAATCATCGCTGAAAAGCGGCATCGCTAAGAAGCGGGGATAAAATCATCGCTGAAAAGAGTCTCCCTGGTCTGAATGCCTAATAGTCTGTGATGAACCCCTCAAGTCTGAGTTGAGCATGAGAGGCGTGATTTACGCTGGTTGCCTCGTTAACCTTAGACTAAGAAAAACCCTATGGGAAAAAACCTAGCTAAGGGAAAAAGAGTACAACCAAAACGTAATAATTAAAGACTACAAAGGCTTATGTCTAGTTGTTGATGCAGTTATGTTGCTCCTTGTGCTGCCATTGTCGAGATGCAAATATATCGAACATCTATAGATGGAGAAGATAATGCCAACCATCGAGCGGTAGGAGAAAATAATATGATGCCGAGCAGATATAGACCTACCACATTATGAGATTTGTGTGAAGGCCTTAAGCATATTAACGCCAAGACGCGAGATAAATTCATCACTAAAAAGGCGGCCTTGCTGAGAATCGGTATAAGCTCATCGCTGAGAAGCGAGATAGATTCATCGCTGAAAAACAACGCTCATAAGGCGGGGCTGAAAGGGCATCGCTGATCGCTGAAAAGCGGATAAAAACATCGCTGAGCGGCATCGCGCGAGCGCGGCATAAAGTCATCGCTGAAAAGCGGGCATCGCTAAAAGCGGATAAAATCATCGCTGAAAAGCGGGGCGATAAATCGCTGAAAAGCGGCATCGCTAAAAGCGGGATAAAATCATCGCTGAAAAGCGGCATCGCTAAGAAGCGGGGATAAAATCATCGCTGAAAAGAGTCTCCCTGGTCTGAATGCCTAATAGTCTGTGATGAACCCCTCAAGTCTGAGTTGAGCATGAGAGGCGTGATTTACGCTGGTTGCCTCGTTAACCTTAGACTAAGAAAAACCCTATGGGAAAAAACCTAGCTAAGGGAAAAAGAGTACAACCAAAACGTAATAATTAAAGACTACAAAGGCTTATGTCTAGTTGTTGATGCAGTTATGTTGCTCCTTGTGCTGCCATTGTCGAGATGCAAATATATCGAACATCTATAGATGGAGAAGATAATGCCAACCATCGAGCGGTAGGAGAAAATAATATGATGCCGAGCAGATATAGACCTACCACATTATGAGATTTGTGTGAAGGCCTTAAGCATATTAACGCCAAGACGCGAGATAAATTCATCACTAAAAAGGCGGCCTTGCTGAGAATCGGTATAAGCTCATCGCTGAGAAGCGAGATAGATTCATCGCTGAAAAACAACGCTCATAAGGCGGGGCTGAAAGGGCATCGCTGATCGCTGAAAAGCGGATAAAAACATCGCTGAGCGGCATCGCGCGAGCGCGGCATAAAGTCATCGCTGAAAAGCGGGCATCGCTAAAAGCGGATAAAATCATCGCTGAAAAGCGGGGCGATAAATCGCTGAAAAGCGGCATCGCTAAAAGCGGGATAAAATCATCGCTGAAAAGCGGCATCGCTAAGAAGCGGGGATAAAATCATCGCTGAAAAG
>NC_044916.1:11596584-11647597 GCF_003576645.1 Ipomoea triloba | reverse complement strand
TTGCTTGTAACAAGTTGGCCGCCCGGAGCGCTTTTTAATTCTCGAACCTGACGACTCTCGCAGATTCAAGAAGTGGGGGACTTGTGATGGGTAAATACCCCCAGGGACTACTGTAGAAGTACAATGTGTATAGTCCGTGTATTATTGTACCCCTAAAAGGTCGGGTGTCCCTTAGGAATTGTTAAAGGGCAAGTGACCTTTGGGGAATATTATATTCCTGAAGGGTCAGGTCCTATTCCTATATAAAGGACCTGACCCTCCACTGTAATGGCATCCGGGGATCCCTTGCCTCTCGGCCTCTCTCTCTCGTTCTTCTCTCTTCTTCTCCAAGAAGGAAGCCATGGCTTCCTTTCCCCTTCTCCCTGTATTCATCCATACACCGATCCATACACTACATCATACACAATCAAACACACGTGGTGTAAATCCGTACCCCCGTTTACATTTACCCCATCAATAACATATAATATTATGGTGGCCTTTGAAATGCAACACTTCCTGAAAAGGAAAACTCAAGGTTGTGAAGGATATGCAGCGTTGAAACTTGACATCAGCAAAGCAAATGACAGATTAGAATGGCCTCTTTTGCGTGGAATAATGCTAAAACTAGGCTTTGAAGAACGTTGGGTGAATCTTGTGATGGAATGTGTGACCACAATGGACTACTTCGTTCTCAATAAAAATGATGAGATAGGGCCAATCAAACCAGAAAGAGGAATTCGGCAAGGTGATCCTATTTCCCCTTATCTATTCATTATTGTTGCGGAGGGTTTCAGCTCTATGATTAGAAGCTATGAACAAATGGGTAAACTACATGGTATAAAAGTTGCTAGGAATGCACCACCTATTAGCCATTTGTTCTTTGCAGGCGACAGTTATATTTACTTTAAGGCAAATGCTCAAGAGGCTTAAAATTTAAAACATTTCCTCAATGATTACTCTGTGGCTTCTGGTTAGTGTATAAATATGGACAAATCTTCCCTAAGTTACAGCAGAAATGTGAATGATGAAGTGAAGGAAACAATGGAGGAAATTATGAGAGTTAAAAGCAGTGATGGAAATGGGAATTACTTGGGACTCCCCATGATAATTGGCAAAAATAAGAAAGAAATCTTGAGCTTCATCAAACAAAGAATAGTCAACCGTATACAAGGATGTAACCATAGATTCCTTTCTAGTGTAGGTAGAGAAATCCTATTGAAAACTGTTGTTCAGGCTCTCCCTTCATATGCCATGGGGGTTTTTCTTCCTACCCATAGGGCTCATTAAGGAAATTGAATCTATTATGAATTCTTATTGGTGGAGTCGTGGAGCGGATGTGGAAGATCGAATAGGGGAATTCATTGGAAATCTTTGTTGGATTTGATCACACTCACAGCAAGAGGGAAACAGAACTATGGAATGTTGTATTAGTATCAATGGAAGATTACAGAGTGAATGAATGAATAAGAAGCTAGTGGGAAGTACAATATATATACAGCAACAAGATATTGTAGTTATAATGGACTAAAGGAGAAAAGACATTAACACCCTTCTCACTTGTCACATTTCTCAGCAGCTTCGTTCCTATCATCTTCCAACACCCCCCATAAGCTGGAGCATGCAAGTTTGTATGCCCAGCTTAGAGTGAAAGTAGGAGAGATAAATGCTTCTTCAGCTCTAAAAACCATACACTCATGTTGCAGGCCCAAGATGTGAAAGACTATTAACAATCACCTCCACTGGAAGGTAATCCATCACACCACAAATCACCAACAAACAATGAGGAAATGCACCCCACCAACTTTTCTCATCAGCCATTTTCTCACCATCAGTTACAAAGTATGATGAAATGTAACCTCTATCAAATTGCATTCCTCCTACAATACGTAGACTGTTTTCAGAACTTTCCCCTTCTTCTAGAGTCACAATTCCCTTCCTACCACCGTTGCTCATAGCTTTAGCAATCATATTTCCCACTTCATAGTTGTTCCCAGCACTCACTGCAGCCACATCTGCTAGTTCATTGTCTTCCACCTCTTTTGACATATTTTCAGATCAGACACTAAAACTTTTGTGGTCTTCTCAATTCCTCTAGTGGTGACAACCATCTTGTTACAGCAGCAAATTATTTGCCTCACTCCAAGGGTGAAAGCAAGCAAAGCATGCTCACTAGTCTGTTCAGAGCAACTAAATCCAGTATGCTCATTTTCAAGTCTTCCCGATACACAACTCTTAAGGCTTCTGTTTAATAAGCTTCCAAAACTTTCCTCTTTTCTCTTGTTTTCAAGAGAAGACACAGGTGGACCAGAACCAGCTATTGGAGTCCAACTTCTGGAATTTTTAATTCCTTCAGGTTGCAGAGGAAGAAAATCAGAATGTCCACTCGTTATACACTCAATTCCTCCTGTATTCAACAACACAAATGTATAGAAGGATACTATGCATTCACAATGTATTTGCTTCCCACAAGATTCACATGACCTCCAACCAGAAGCATTCTTTAAGTGAAATGTTTCACAGACCTTGCTCTCCTTATACGAAGAGGCACAACGATCACAGAGGTTAGTGAACTCGCCGGTCCGGCGGCGACAACCTTTCCTCGGCCACTCAGAGTCCTCTTTGCAGTTGGAATTAAAGCAATCGTTCGATGGCTTCGTTGAGAAGACGACATCAAAGTTCACAGATTGAGACCAGCTAACTACAGCCGAACTCTCATCATCATCGCTAAATGCCTTGGAATCGGTTCTCTCATCGCTAATTCTGTGAGGAATCTTTGATCGCAGATGCTTCTTCACGGTAGAGTTAGGTTGTGGCGACGGCGGCAGAGGATCAATCTCATCCACCGCTCCTCGAAACTGCTTCCACACCATTGGATCTGCTCCAGGAATGGCGATGGATGATGGATGAACAAGCACTGCGATCATCTCCCTCGTTCGCCGCTGCGGCGATGATACAACTACGATTACTCTACTCCACGAATCCATGGATCTACTCCACGAATCCATGGATCTGCTCCACGAATCGTTGAGGATTAACGAGCAATGTGCTCGTGCTTTCCATGGATCTGTTCCAGGAACGACTACTTGTGAAGGATCGACGAGCTCTGTGCTCGTCCTTTTCGCGAATCTGCTTCGCGAACTTTGATTAAAACCTGCAAACAAAGGATTGACGAGCCTCGAATTCTTCACGAACCTGCTCCGCGAAGAACAATTGAAGGCTTTAAACGGATGATTAATGAGCACTCTGCACTTGGACCAAATCAATAGAGCTATGAATGCTATTCATAGTGCACTTGGACCAGATCAATTTGTATTGATCTCAGCCACAGATATTGCAAAAACTGCTTAGGATGCACTTATGAATCATTACAAAGGTACAAGACCGGTCAAAGTCTCAAAACTACAATTGCTCATGACCAAGTATGAAAGTCCAAGAATGGAAGAAACCGAGTCAGTATCTGAGTTCAATGCAAGGGTAAAAAACCTGGTGAACAACGCACAAAACTTGGGTGAACCATTTGAGGAAGAAAAAGTGGTTCGGAAAGTTCTGAGGTCTTTACCCCCAAAGTTCAAAATGCAAGTTGTCGCTATAAAATAATCAACAGACCTAAAAACTCTAACGTTAGATGCCTTAATGGGAAATTTGCAGACCTTTGAGTTAGAAACGGAGGAAGAAGATAGGTACCTGAACAAAGACAACAAAGGAGTTGCTTTTGGGGCTGCAGCATCTGCAAGAGCTGACTCCGATACAGAAGTGAACGAGGTCATGGCCATGCTGTCTAAGAAATTTGGGAAGATGCTAAAAAGAGCTAACGGACAAGGATGACTGAAAACAAATAGCAAAGGAAGTGGAACGGGAAATCTTCTAAACCAAAAAGGTTAGAATCAAGATTTCAAACTCAAAGGAATCCAATGCTATGAATGTGGAGGATATGGCCACATTGCAGCAGACTGTGGAAACAACAAAGACAAGAAGTCGTACACACTCACCTGGAGTGATTCTGAAGACTCCAAAAATGATGAACAATTAGAACAACAAACATGAAACTTTGTTGCATTCCATGGAAATATGTTTCACCCTGATGATGTGGAAGAACGAGCAAATTACGAGAGGTTCTTCAAAATTTCAGATGAAGTTGTGGATAGAGTTGTGAATGATAGTGAAGAAGTGAGAGACACAATACACATGCAACCTACCAAAACAGGAACACGTAAGATAGCCGAAGAGTTACAAACTGATGATAAAGAAGATGTTGACCTCGAAGAAGCATATGAAGATTTGTACGAAAACTGGTATAAGGTAAGCAAGTTAAACCTTGTTTTAGCCAAGCATGTTAAGTATCTAGAGCTAGAAAACTCAACCCTGGAAACCTCGGTAGAAGAACTTAGAACCTCTGTAAAAGAGCTTAAGACCGATCTAGAAGCAAAGGTTTCAAATGAACAATACCTGCAGAAAGAACTGGATAACTTCAAAAAACGCGTGAGAATGTTGAAAACAGGCACAAAATACCTAAATGAAATACTTCAGTCAAGAGGAAATAATCACAACAAAGCTGGTCTAGGATTCACAGGAAGACAAGGATATCAAAAAACCTCATGGGTGCCAGAAAAGAGATCAAGAAAAAGCCTCGAAGACGAAAGATATGTGAATTATTATTATAACAAAAATATGCTTTAGGTGTAATATAAAAGGACATGGGTGGAGACGTTGTCAACAATACAAACCGCGAAAGGTGTGGCGACCAAAACAAACATGCCTGACAACTAAGATAGCAATGACAGCAAACGTGGCGTCCTCATGGTACTTCGATAGCGGGTGTTCACGGCACATGACAGGTAACAAAGGTTTCTTGAAAGATGTGATTGAAGAACACACTGGCCATGTCACATTTGGGGATGGTGAACGAGGTGAAATAGTTGGACGAGGAACACTGAACTCTAAAGGTATGCCTAAACTCGAAAATGTCTATTTAGTAAAAGGATTAAAAGCCAACTTAATTAGTATTAGTCAGTTGTGTGATCAAGATTTGCTAGTTCGATTCACTAAAGAAAAGTGTAAGGTATATAGTTCCGAGATATGTGTCATGGAAGGTGTCAGAACTTCAGATAATTGTTACATGATCAAATCTGCATATGTGTGCAATAGTTCTGTAACAAATGAAAATGAAATTTGGAACTACAAGCTTGGGCATTTGAACTATCAAGACATGCACAAACTCCTGAATTCTGAAGCTGTGAGAGGCGTACCTAAGTTAACCATCAAAGGTGACTTACATGTCTGTGGACCCTGTCAACGTGGTAAGCAACCAAGGATTCCTCACAAAAGGTTAGTATACACTCCCACTACAAAAGTCCTTGAACTTCTTCACATGGATCTAATAGGACCCACTCAAGTTGAGAGTTTTGGAAAGAAAAAGTATGTGTTTGCTTGTGTAGATGATTTTTCCAGATTTACTTGGATTGATTTTTTGAGAGAAAAATCTGACACATTTAGTGCTTTTGTTAAATTGTGCCTAAGACTTCAAACAGAAAAAGATAGTTCCATAGGACACATTGTTCGGATCAAAAGTGATCATGGGCGTGAATTTGAAAATATTGACTTTAGTAAGTTCTGTGATTCTCAAGGCATTATGCATGAGTTCTCTGCTCCTAAAACCCCACAACAAAATGGAGTAGTGGAAAGGAAAAATAGAACTCTACAAGAAATGGCTAGAGTTATGTTAGTTGCAAAACAGTTATCTCAACGGTTTTGGGCAGAAGCCATGAACACTGCATGTCACATTACTAACAGAGTTTTTCCCAGAAAAGGAACTAAAAAGACCTCTTACGAGATATGGAAAGGCAGAACACCAAATCTAAAATATCTTCACATATTTGGGAGTGTTTGTTATATTTTGAATGACAGGGATTCGAAAGGAAAGTTCGAAGCCAAAAGCGATGAAGGTATATTTCTTGGATACTCCTTAAACAGCAAGGCATACCGCTTATTCAACAAAAGGACAAACACTATCTTGGAATCAACAAATGTGACAGTTGACGATAAAATCTCAACACCGCAGATGAAAGATGATGAAGAGCCAGTGCACACCACATCTACCTCTGAAGTACCAGCAGAAAATGCACAAGAACAAACTGAATGCTCTAAAGAACCATCAACTAGGGTACAGAAGAATCATCCAGCAGAAAATGCAAAAGAACAAACTGAATGCTCTAAAGGACCATCAACTAGGGTCTAGAAGAACCATCCAACAGAAGATGTACAAGAACAAGACGAATACTCTAAAGGGCCTTCTACTAGGGTCCAGAAGAATCATCCAACAGAAAATGTGATTGGAGAAGTGAGTGCTAGAATACACACCAGAGACAAAGAAAAGAAAAGCTATCGTGAAATGTTAGGATACTCGTGCTACATCTCACTAATTGAACCGAAAAACATTAATGACGCTTTAAGAGATGAATGTTGGATCAATGCCATGCATGATGAACTACTTCAATTTGAAAGAAATCAAGTCTGGGATCTAGTGCCCAAACTTGAAAATGTCAACATAATCGGCACAAAATGGATTTTCAGAAACAAGTTTGACGAAAATGGAACAGTCATAAGAAACAAAGCAAAGGTTGGTAGCTCAAGGATATACTCAAATGGAAGGCATCGACTTTGGGGAAACTTTTGCTCCTGTTGCCCGATTAGAATCAATACGACTTTTAATCTCAATTGCATGCACGATGAGGATCAAACTACAACAAATAGATGTCAAGACCGCGTTCTTAAATGGATATCTTAAAGAAGAAGTCTATGTCACACAACCGAAAGGGTTTGTAGATCCAAAACATCCGGATTATGTGTACAAACTGAAAAAAACACTATATGGACTGAAACAAGCTCCCCGAGCTTGGTATGAAAGGTTGACAGAATACCTGATTAAGAAGGGATATTCAAGGGGAAGTGTTGACAAAACCCTATTCATTAAAAGGTATGGATCTGACCTCCTCATTGCCCAAATCTATGTCGATGATATAGTTTTTGGCTCCACCTCCGATTTCTATGCTAACAATTTTGTTACCTTAATGAAAGAGGAATTTGAGATGAGCATGGTCGGTGAGCTAACGTACTTTCTGGGTCTACAAATTAGACAATCTAGAGAAGGTATGTTTGTCTCTCAAACCAAATATGCCAACAACCTAGACATCAAAGGCACCATGGAGTTCGGGATCTGGTACTCAAAGTAATCTAACAACCAACTTGTCGGATTCACAGATGCAGATTGGGCTGGGAATGTCGATGACAGGAAAAGCACTTCTGGAGGATGCTTTTATCTAGGGTCAAATCTCGTATCATGGTTAAGCAAAAAATATAATTCCATTTCCCTGTCAACAGCTGAAGCAACATATATTACTGCAGGCAGTAGTTGTGCTCAATTGTTATGGATGAAACAAATGTTGGAAGACTACGACATTGAGCAACAGGTAATTACTCTCTACTGTGACAACTCTAGTGCTATTAGTATCACAAAGAATCTTGTTCTACATTCTATAACCAAACATATTGATATCCGTCACCATTTTATTAGAGAATTGGTAGAAGATAACGCTGTGTGTTTAGAATACGTGTCTACAGGGAATCAGATTGCAGACATCCTTACTAAGGCACTTGATGGGAACAAATTTGAAGAGTTACGGCACAATGGTTTGTGTACACTATTGTAATTTTAATTATTTTTATCAAAATAATAATAATAAAAGGGGGGGGGGGGGACATTTTTTCTGCAAGTTTCGGTGTGTACATTTTTATCTTGGTTTATGTACTTTTTCAAACCTTACCTTAATTTGTTTTTCGCTTGGTTTGTCTGTTTTCACCTAACTTCTCTTATATTTGTGTGACATCTATTATTTTTTTTAACAATTTTTTTTAATTTATGTGCTCTAACAAAGTGTAATTGTTTTTCTCTCTTAGCCTTGTTTTTAAATTATCTATATTTTTTTTAAAATAGGTTTTAGTTTATAGTATATTTTTTATGTTATCCTATTCAATATACGTTTTTTTATTATGCTACATTTTTTAGAAAACTTATTTTTTCTTGTTAATTCCTAATCATCTTTTGTCTAATTCTTTTTGGCGAACTATTCCACCGCTTTATTCAACTGAAATTCAAATTCCTTCAGTTCAGTTGCAGTCCACTTCTGTTTGTCTTTCCTTGCTTTTAGGAATTTTATTTGGAACTAATCGACATCAGCAGCCTACGCATACACTACAACAAATTGATCGTTTAGCGACATATACTTAGCGGCAATTATATATAACCGCCTCTAAATGACTATTTTGAGGCGGTTATAAAAANTGAAAATGTCAACATAATCGGCACAAAATGGATTTTCAGAAACAAGTTTGACGAAAATGGAACAGTCATAAGAAACAAAGCAAAGGTTGGTAGCTCAAGGATATACTCAAATGGAAGGCATCGACTTTGGGGAAACTTTTGCTCCTGTTGCCCGATTAGAATCAATACGACTTTTAATCTCAATTGCATGCACGATGAGGATCAAACTACAACAAATAGATGTCAAGACCGCGTTCTTAAATGGATATCTTAAAGAAGAAGTCTATGTCACACAACCGAAAGGGTTTGTAGATCCAAAACATCCGGATTATGTGTACAAACTGAAAAAAACACTATATGGACTGAAACAAGCTCCCCGAGCTTGGTATGAAAGGTTGACAGAATACCTGATTAAGAAGGGATATTCAAGGGGAAGTGTTGACAAAACCCTATTCATTAAAAGGTATGGATCTGACCTCCTCATTGCCCAAATCTATGTCGATGATATAGTTTTTGGCTCCACCTCCGATTTCTATGCTAACAATTTTGTTACCTTAATGAAAGAGGAATTTGAGATGAGCATGGTCGGTGAGCTAACGTACTTTCTGGGTCTACAAATTAGACAATCTAGAGAAGGTATGTTTGTCTCTCAAACCAAATATGCCAACAACCTAGACATCAAAGGCACCATGGAGTTCGGGATCTGGTACTCAAAGTAATCTAACAACCAACTTGTCGGATTCACAGATGCAGATTGGGCTGGGAATGTCGATGACAGGAAAAGCACTTCTGGAGGATGCTTTTATCTAGGGTCAAATCTCGTATCATGGTTAAGCAAAAAATATAATTCCATTTCCCTGTCAACAGCTGAAGCAACATATATTACTGCAGGCAGTAGTTGTGCTCAATTGTTATGGATGAAACAAATGTTGGAAGACTACGACATTGAGCAACAGGTAATTACTCTCTACTGTGACAACTCTAGTGCTATTAGTATCACAAAGAATCTTGTTCTACATTCTATAACCAAACATATTGATATCCGTCACCATTTTATTAGAGAATTGGTAGAAGATAACGCTGTGTGTTTAGAATACGTGTCTACAGGGAATCAGATTGCAGACATCCTTACTAAGGCACTTGATGGGAACAAATTTGAAGAGTTACGGCACAATGGTTTGTGTACACTATTGTAATTTTAATTATTTTTATCAAAATAATAATAATAAAAGGGGGGGGGGGGGACATTTTTTCTGCAAGTTTCGGTGTGTACATTTTTATCTTGGTTTATGTACTTTTTCAAACCTTACCTTAATTTGTTTTTCGCTTGGTTTGTCTGTTTTCACCTAACTTCTCTTATATTTGTGTGACATCTATTATTTTTTTTAACAATTTTTTTTAATTTATGTGCTCTAACAAAGTGTAATTGTTTTTCTCTCTTAGCCTTGTTTTTAAATTATCTATATTTTTTTTAAAATAGGTTTTAGTTTATAGTATATTTTTTATGTTATCCTATTCAATATACGTTTTTTTATTATGCTACATTTTTTAGAAAACTTATTTTTTCTTGTTAATTCCTAATCATCTTTTGTCTAATTCTTTTTGGCGAACTATTCCACCGCTTTATTCAACTGAAATTCAAATTCCTTCAGTTCAGTTGCAGTCCACTTCTGTTTGTCTTTCCTTGCTTTTAGGAATTTTATTTGGAACTAATCGACATCAGCAGCCTACGCATACACTACAACAAATTGATCGTTTAGCGACATATACTTAGCGGCAATTATATATAACCGCCTCTAAATGACTATTTTGAGGCGGTTATAAAAANTGAGGCGGTTATAAAAACCACAGCTAATTTAATATGAAAACCTAAATAATTAATTGTTAGTGGCAATTACTTGTGGTGGTTCATTATAACCACCACTAAAATTCTACCATTATTAATATTTATTGTTAATTGTTAATGCTAAATGTATTTAGAAAAAAGTGATTTCATTTGATTTGCTCCCCAAAATCGCAAAACGCTTGAGCTCTACGCCTCTGCCTCGCGGCCTCGGCTCCTCGCCATCACCCACCACTCGCCACCAGGCTTGCTCCGGTCCAGACATCAATCGATGGTGCGGTGGCGCCTCTGCATCGCCACCACCTCTGCCTCGCCAATTGCCACCGTGTTCACCCTGAATTTTGTTTTTGCTTTAATTTCCCTAATTTTTCTAGGGCAAAACATTAGGCGTTCTACTTGATCACATTGTTCCAACTATCGGAATAAATATCGGCTGTGTTGAAGACTTGAAGTTCCAAATTCAAAACTTGTATTTTGGGACCTTGGAGGGCAAGTATGTGAAAGAATTTTGGATTATAAATGTACTCATGCATCTTGTATGAACCCAATTCAATATATTGTTACTGTATAAATAAATATTTGTGTGTGAATTTGTATAGGTGAGGCTGAAAGATAAGAAGATGGGGAGAGGTCCGCCTAGGATTCAGCATCCACCTGCAACACCGAAGAAGAATCAGTTTGATGATGGTCAGTAGGTTAAAATTGAAATTAATGAGTCTTTGAGATGATGATTCAAATGAATTTGCTGAGCTTATTTTAGTTGTAATTTTTTATTATATGGGGAAAGAACGGCCCAGGATTTGCTTGTTAGTCTTGTTACTTAGTTGAAATTGTGACTGTCAATTGACCAATCTCTAAAATTTTGAATTGCAGTTCCTCTGCATGGATGTGAGGGTAGTGATAACTATAAGGAAGAAGATTAGGGAGAGGCTTCTTGACAAGATTGAAGACCAGTGGGTATCTTTCATCAATGGGATTGGTAGAGGAATCTTGATCACTAATCTGCATTTATTGATGTCATTAAGGGTTAACTGATATAGATTAATTGGAGTCTTTTGAGTTTTGAGGTTCTAAATTGTTTGTCTTATGCAGTTATGCACTGTGAACAGGAAATAGAGAATAAATATTTTGCATGGCCTCATTAAATATATCAAGTTAGCTGTTTGTGTGAGCATTTGCATTTTATCTTTCAAGTGACAAGTATTCTCTATTGTAAGTTGTTTGCATTGAGTGTTGCAGGTGTGATTGAGCATGTGATGTTTCTTGATATAAAAGGTTGCCTTTGCCCTTGAAATTTAAAGGGAATGTTCCATTTTCCCTATAAAAGGTTAGTACTTTATGTTTTCAACAGTTTGAAAGGGAATGTTGTAATTGATTTTGGTAGTAAGGTCTTAGAATTTCTTGTTGAGTTTGGTTACAAGGTAGAGAATATTGTTGTGGGATGAAAAGATCTTGAATACATAACTACAAGAGTTTTAAATAAAATAAAATTTGCCTTCTAAATGTGGTTCCCACATAGGAATATAATGTAACCTTTTGCCGGTCAAGGCAGTAAGCACATATGATATTTGAGATCACTAACCCTTGATCTGAACTCAAATTGAAATTTGTTTTTTCATGTGATGTGTAGGTATGCTAGAGTACAAGAACTCACTCGATTCTAAAAATAATCTACTTCCAACCAGATCATTCTAGGTTGGTTATACTTTTTGTATTTTCCATTGATTGATTGTTGAGATTTTCTTAGATAACCCAAAACTTAGATGTAATTTATACCGAAATTACAAGAGACCTAAGTTTAGTGCTTCGTTCTCTTTGCTGCTGTTATGAATTTGTTTAGAAGCATTATGATTGTGTTTGGGTACTCGAAATTAATGAAAAGATTTTCAACTTTTTAGGTTGCAGTAATTAGACGGGATGGCGAAGAGTTCATTCAAGCAACAAAATGAACTTGGTTTGTATTATTTTGCTCTGTGTTTGTGTATTAGCTATGTAGCTGAATTTTGCTCTGTGTTTGTGTATTAACTATTTAGCTTAATTGGTGTTAATTTGGTTGTGAAGCCATGGTTCTCCAAATCATCAGGTAAGATTGATTCTTTTCATTTGTGAAATACTCTACTTGTGAAGCTAATAATGTAATTTTAGAGTCATTAGTGACATAAAACACCCAAGGATTTACTCATTCATATGGAACAGACATAAGATCATTATACAAGCAAGCAATAACATATTTGTGGAAGATTTTGTGATGGCTACTATGATTTTGGCATTCTTATCTATTTTAGATTCCACGGCTGCGTGCAATGTGAAATGGATAGTTAGAAACATAAGGGTGCTAAGGTAGAAGTGGAATGGAGAGACTGAATGTTTAGGCTAAGGAGAGTATTTACTTTGAAGAAACTTAGGATTTTCTTCAATTCCTTGGAATATGCCAAAAAGGAAAATGTTGCTCGTCTAGCAATATATATATATATATATATATATTCCATCCAAATTAAATGTAACCAAGAACTCAAATTTATGCTGAAGTTATTTCATGTATTAGAGAGTATTTATTTTTATTACTTGGTGTTTTGGCAGGTTTGGTTGCTGCACATCTAATGTTCAGAGTAGCAGGCTTGGAGCTCAAAGACAGCCTCCTATTTGTAGCCTACTGGTCATGTGCGGAGTTTGTGTTTTTGCAGGGATCACTTGTTATAAAAAATACTATTGAATAATGTGCTAAAAAATCACTTGTTATCAAATATTAGTAGCTATTAATTAGTATTATCGAATATTATTGAATGTTATTATTTGAATGTTACATAGAGTTTATTTATGATTGCAATACACATTTGAATATGAAGATTTTTGAAGAAATATAATTAAATAATAATTATTTAGCGACACTTAATTATGAAAACAAAAAATAATTTAGCGACACTTAAAATAACCGCCTCTAATATTTTAAAAAATAAATAAAGATAAATAGTCAGCGACACTTAATAAACGCCACTAGAATTTTTAAAAATAAATAAAGATAAATATTTGGCGACACTTAATAACCGACACTAAGATTTAAATGAACAAATAAATAGATATATTTAGAGGCGGTTTGAAACTGCCGCTAAAAGCAAAGGTAAAATACATCACTTTTAGAGGCGGTAATAAAATCGCCGCTAAATGCAATGCTGGTCAAGAATTCCCACACTTGTCTAAAACCGCCTCTAAATCCTCCGCGACACACTATTTAGACACGGTTGAAGAACCGCCTCTAAACAACTTAGTGGCGGTTGTAAACCGCCTCTAAATAATAAATTAACCGCCTCTAAATAACCTTTTTGGTGTAGTGATACTACACAGCAGCGCACAACGCACCGCCGCCAACACACCATAGCCAGCCACCGACCAACCTCCAACCTGCCACCTCCCTACCTCACCGATCACGCAACACACCTCCGCCGACACTCCACAGCCACCGTCGATCACCTCCTGCCTCAGCCACCTCCCTCCTACACAGCAACGAACAACACGCCACCACCCTTCTTCGTCGGATTCCACCTCGCCAACCAACCCCAGCCGACACCGCCATGCCCTCACACACCCAGCCTCAGCCACCACCAACCTGTTCACGTCCCCGATTCTGCCGCAAAAAACCCCTCCGCTCCTTCGCACTCTCTCACGCTGCAACGCTCCACCGCGGAATCCCTCCTGCCCCGCAACGCTCAGCCACCCTCCTCTGTCGGCTTCAACCTGCTCCTACGAATCGCAATGCCACCTCACCGAAACCACCGTGCTGCCACGCCGCCGCCGGCTGGCTACCGTTCACCAGTCGGACTCCACACTCCGCAGCCGCACACGGCTCCCCGTCGGGCCTCACCTCGGTCCTCCTCTTCATCACCCGTGAAGCCTCCCTCTCGTCGCTCCGACTCCGATGAACCAGTGGAACAGTTTGATGAAAGTGTCGGTGATTCCATAGATGTCCACAATACGTCGCAGTGTCGCACAAGGTTTTTTGTGCCTTCTCCTACAGTTTTTATTGTTCCTCATTAAATTTCCTGTTGGAGACATTCTCTGCCAGAAATTTTATCCACCAACGGAGGTTGGATATTGACAGTTTTGGCTCTCGCACTGACTTTGTCGAGACCCTTAAGACCGCAAAATTATTTAAAATTGTTACCAAGGTGGAGCGGGTTGTCCGGGATGTTGTCTTTGAGTTTTATACAAACTTAGTGCTTGAATTGACCAATGCCAGATTAGCGTATGTACGGGGTCGTTTTTATGAATTCAGTCCACGGATAATTAATGCTTACTATGGACTCCCGGGCTATGCTGACTACTTTGATAAAGACTTGCATGAAATAACCAGACGGTTGACAGGTGGTCATGCTACGTATTGGGTGTCAAAAGACTCCATTAAGGCTTCAGATTTGACTTCCTTCTTTGCATTTCTGCACAAGATTGCGTTTTCAAATTGGATGTCCTCCACGAACCACAAATATGTCACTAAAAAGATGGTTGCTCTTCTATTTAAAATTGACACCGGTGTCAGCTTCGATCTCGGTCTGCTTTTGTTTGACCAAATTGTTGATGCTCGAAATGGCAAAGCTAGTAAAAAGGACCTGGTTCTACCTAATTCGATTTACGGTCTACTTGACATGCAAGGATTTTAGAAGCATACCTCTGAATACTTTGAAGCCCATCCTGTGCCCATTAAGTTTGATCAATGGCTCCTTTCTAGTTCACACTTTGATGACCTAGGTCTGTCCAGAAATGCTGTTACTGCAGGACCATCGTCTTCGGTAAATTGTGGGGAGCTCGCTATTGAGTTTCTAGAAAAAGAACTTTGCTTGATCTCTACTCTGCGTAAGGATTTGGTTGATAGGGAACTTCAAGTCCGAAGTCTGCTATTGAAGTTAAAAGGTTTTGGTACCATCGAGAGTGATGGCCAGTCTCCGAATGACAAAGCTATTGCTTCCGAGTCTGCGAGTTCTTCCTCAGACCAGTCCCCGCACTCCTAATCATCGGCCATACGGTAATATCGTTCTTTAGTAGTAGCATTGATGTTTGCAAATAATTCATCTAGTGCATGTGATTAATATTGTGTAGATTCGTTCTGTTGCACTCTGCTCATATTCCTTGGAGCCTGTTTCTACTTACTTCTTCCAAATTCCAAATAAAAATTGCCTGTTATCAGTCATATTGGCTATTGTGCAACTCTCGCCACTCAGTTTACCTCCTACACTGTTCTGGTTGTTACATTATTATAAATCTTTGCATATGTCTTCCCAGAACTTGCATACCTAGAAGATGGCTACCCGGTGACTGCTTTGGTTTGAAAAGATCCTTAGAACAGCCCGGCGTGAAAGCTTTCTAGTGTATAATTACTATGCCTCACTGGAAGAGGGCTACCCAGTACTTCTTAGGCTCCAAAGGACCTTCGAGTTTTCTGGTGTGAAAGCTTTCCAGTGCGATTAAATGCTATAGTCTCATCCCTACAACGCCTCTATCATATTCCTAGACCAATCTACATTTTATTGGTTGCATGTTATTGGTTGGATTTATGTACTCATCTGTGCTTCCTACTGATTACGTTATTGCCTTTGGCAATGATTTCTCAAAAGGGGGAGAACTATATGTTGAGGGGGAGAACTATAAATTGAGGAGGAGAACTACAACGTATGTGTTTGATTATCCTATGCCAAAGGGGGAGATTGTTAGTATATTAATTATACGTAGGTCCATTACTCTAAATAATGCAAGTGGATTGGCATGAAATATCAAACACAAACCTATGATATAAAATATAAATAAAATGTGTATGGGAAATGCATTCAAAATTGTGTACGTGTGATGTGTATGGGAAATGCATGCAAAATTGTGTATGTGTGAAAGTGGATAAATGAAGAGCAAATAGGAAATTAATATATGTCTAGCATGTGGCGCAACAAGAGTTCAGAAAGGAAAAAGGAATACATGAATACATGAGAACATGGCAGCGTGGCTTCATGCTTCCAAAAATCAAGGATTCAATGCTATGGATCCAACACTATAAATAGGCTATCGCACAAGGAATACAATTGAAGTTTCAGAGACAATAATATACATATATATAGCCTGAAAGGTGCTGCGAAGAAACTTCAATTACTGGGAAAGATTGGTGTACAATCCGGAGAAATCAGCTCCAAGTAATATCAGTACAAGTTGTGTTAAAATCAAGGTTGGTTACAGTTTGTTTAATTGGTAGAATTAGTTCAAACTGTACGTGTAACTTTTTCATAAAGTTGTTTTATAAGGTTAATGTTTAAATAGGTGGTAGACCTAGTTTTGTAATTCATTTAACCTTGTAATTGTAAAAACCATCGGGTTGAGCTTTAGTGAAAAAGTTTTGGGCGTGGTCCCACAGATTAGGAGGTGTTCTCCAACTGCGTTAACAAATTCAGTTGTGTACTTATTTTGGCACTTTAAATTGGTTCATATCTGCATTACATAATTTCAGAAGATGAAACACTTCACATATAAAGTAATTAAACCATGATGAAGGATTTAATGTGACTCTAAAGCAAGCATATATGGTAGTTGAGAAGGAAAATTAAAGAAACATATATAAGGCAAAATTGAGAATAACTTCACAAAAAAATGGATTTAGTGTTGAGAATTCTCTCTCTTGAGCCTTGTGCCACTGTTGGTTTCTTGAGCCTAGAGTCGTCGCTACCGTGATACTCCCTCCCTCCCTCCCTCGCCGCCGTCCGCCTGAAGCAACTTCCTCCGATGAGTTAAATGTAAGCTATAATGACTTCTCCGGTTGCATCCAAAAACTGAATACAGCCGAACCCTATTAGCCGGAGTCATAGCAGCCGAGTTCTATTTTTCTCCCATCGCTGCCTAACCAACTCTGCTCTACCGGAGTCCGCCATCTGTTTCCGCCACCGACATACCGGAATGTAAATCCGTCTAAAGGAGCTTCGTGTCTAGTCAATCTCCCCTTGCTGATGATAGTAGAGATGTAGTTTCCGTTCGGCGTCTTCGGTCGTTTGGAGGTCAATTCCCCATCCGAGTCTAGCAGTTTCAGTTGAGAACTTTTACTGGAAAATAGCTTTGTTAGGACTTCTGCA
Organism: Ipomoea triloba; assembly: GCF_003576645.1. Classification (NCBI taxonomy): domain Eukaryota; kingdom Viridiplantae; phylum Streptophyta; class Magnoliopsida; order Solanales; family Convolvulaceae; genus Ipomoea; species Ipomoea triloba. The sequence goes on along the minus strand of NC_044916.1, from coordinate 11,630,361 downwards.
GCATCTTGTCTGTTTCTTCCTGATGAAATCCCCCCTGGTTCAAGTAACAAACTAATCCCTCTTGTTCATGTAACAAGCTTTTCCTTTGCTTCTGTTTTTACATATCTTTTATCATCTTTTTTTTTTGTATCCTGCATTTATAACTACTATCCGCCAACCTCTACATTTCTATCCTAACCAATGAGTATTATCTCCTGGAATTGTCGGGGGCTCGACAACCCCCGCAACAATTCAGCTGCCATGGAGAAGATAAGAGTTACCTTGGGTTTTGAGACTCTATTTACAGTGGATAGTGTTGGCTTAAGTGGTGGATTAGCAATCATCTGGAAAAAAGAAGTGGAATTGGATATTCTTAGTTTCTCTAGAAACCACATTGATGCATCCATTAAATCAGAAACTTCTATTCCCCCCTGGCGTTTCACTGGCTTCTATGGTTGCCCGGAGAGAATCAGAAGGAAAAACTCATGGAATCTTCTAAAGCACCTGTCGGACCAGTACACTCTACCTTGGATTCTAATGGGAGATTTTAATGACCTCCTACACCAAAGTGAGAAACTGGGCAGAATTCAGCACCCTCAATGGCTCATCCAAGGTTTTAGTGAAGCTATCAACTACAGTGGTCTTAGGAATTTTGAGTTCAAGGGTTATCAATATACTTGGGAAAAAGGAAGAGGCACCGTGAATTGGGTCCGTGAAAAACTTGATCGCATCCTTGTAAACAACCAGTGGTTGGATCTCTTTAGCGAAGCTAGGGCAGAATCCTTTGAAGCAGCTTGCAGCGATTATCTCCCGCTTGCTCTATGGCCGTTGTCTTCGGTTAGAGTAAGGAAACATAGGAAATTCAAATTTGAGAATTGTTGGTTAAAGAAAACTCGATGCCGGGAGATTATGTCTCGAAGTTTGGAAATATCAGTGGGTCTTAATCTCTGCGACCGGTTTGAAGTATGTAGCCAAGAAATCTAGAAGTGGGGTAAGGACTTCAACAAAAATCTACAACCTCAAATTGACCACCTCCGATCTCAACTTGGGCGTTTAAGGTCTAGAACTGATAGTCAAGGAGTTTTGGAATTCTTGAAAGCTCAAAAGGAATACATAAGGCTTCTAAATAAATAGAATAAATTTTGGAAGCAACAAGCGAAACTGTTTTGGTACCAAGGAGGAGACAACAACACCAGATTTTTCCACAATGCTGTTAAACAGAGAAGAAGGAATAATTATATCACAAAGCTTCGAGATCAGAACGGAGTCTGGATCAATCAAGGGGCTGAGTTAAATGATCTTATGAGAGACTATTTTACTAAGCTCTTTACTAGTTTTGTTGGTGAACAATCACCTGTGATAAACTGCCTTAATCCAAAAATCACCAACAATCAGAATATAGCTCTTTTGAGGAGATTCTCTAGAGATGAGATTAAAAAGGCAATGTTCGGAATGCATCCTGATAAGAGTCTGCTCCGAAAATCATGGCTGATCTTAGACCGATAACATTGTGTACAATGGCTTACAAAATTCTTGCTAAGGCAATGGCAAACAGGATAAAAGTTCTTCTTGAAGATATTATCTCAAATAATCAAAGTGCTTTTGTGCCAGGAAGATTGATAACATATAATATTATGGTGGCCTTTGAAATGCAACACTTCCCAAAAAGGAAAACTCAAGGTCGTGAAGGATATGCAACGTTGAAGCTTGACATCAGCAAAGCATATGACAGATTGGAATGGCCTCTTTTGCGTGGAATAATGCTAAAACTAGGCTTTGAAGAATGTTGGGTGAATCTTGTGATGGAATGTGTGACCACAATGGACTACTTCGTTCTCGATCAATAAAAATGATGAGATAGGGCCAATCAAACCAGAAAGAGGAATTCGGCAAGGTGATCCTATTTCCCCTTATCTATTCATTATTGTTGCGGAGGGTTTCAGCTCTATGATTAGAAGCTATGAACAAATGGGTAAACTACATGGTATAAAAGTTGCTAGGAATGCACCACCTATTAGCCATTTGTTCTTTGCAGGCGACAGTTATATTTACTTTAAGGCAAATGCTCAAGAGGCTTCAAATTTAAAACATTTCCTCAGTGATTACTCTGTGGCTTCTGGTCAGTGTATAAATATGGACAAATCTTCCCTAAGTTACAGCAGAAATGTGAATGATGAAGTGAAGGAAACAATGGAGGAAATTATGGGAGTCAAAAGCAGTGATGGAAATGGGAATTACTTGGGACTCCCCATGATAATTGGCAAAAATAAGAAAGAAATCTTGAGCTTCATCAAACAAAGAATAGTCAACCGTATACAAGGATGGAACCATAGATTCCTTTCTAGTGTAGGTAGAGAAATCCTATTGAAAATTGTTGTTCAGGCTCTCCCTTCATATGCCATGGGGGTTTTCCTCCTACCCATAGGGCTCATTAAGGAAATTGAATCTATTATGAATTCTTTTTGGTGGAGCTGTGGAGCGGATGTGGAAGATCGAATAGGGGAATTCATTGGAAATCTTTGTTGGATTTGATCACACTCACAGCAAGAGGGAAACAGAACTATGAAATGTTGTATTAGTTGCAATGGAAGATTACAGAGTGAATGAATGAATAAGAAGCTAGTGGGAAGTACAGTATATATACAGCAACAAGAGATTGCAGTTATAATGGACTAAAGGAGAAAAGACATTAACACCCTTCTCACTTGTCACCTTTCTCAGCAGCTTCGTTCCTATCATCCTCCAACAATCTTGGAAACATCTATGTGTACCTAAGAAGTGGGCTAAAGGAGAAAAGACATTCACCTTTCTTTGAATTATGTTATGCAAATATTAAGATATTATAATGTTTAATTGTATAAGTTTAAAAGCATTTGAAGTTTAAACATTGTGCTTTTTATTTTAAATATAATTCACCTTGTAGTAATTAATTAGTATTTAATATTTATTAGTAATTTGGTGCACAACTTTTATTTATTAGTGTAAATGTGTAATGTTTTCAATCATGAAATTAATAGTAAATAATTAATTACTCCTTAATATTTATGCATGATTAAGAAATTAAAATATTTACAATAATACCCTTTAAAAAATATATATTTACATGTTTTCTTTCTTATATTTTTTTATTATCCCATTTTTTGTTTCCCTTTCCTGCTACACATGACGGGGTTCAAGTTTGACTTTTTATTAGAGTTGTTGATTGGCTTTTTTAGTCTAATCCAGTCATCCGCTATGAAGAACTTAAACTAATTTACCTCACTATGATTTGTTGTCGACTAGGGTCACCCTCCTTATGGTTCTTTGCTAGCTAGGGTTAGAGCGCACTTTCAGACAATGACAACAGACTTTTTCATAAATCAAAGATTATACCGCAACACGTTTCACTATAGTGTCTACACAACATCAGAAAAGTTTGTATTTTCTTAGGAACATATATAGGGTTTTATAATGAAGCTTAAAAATGGTGATGTAGATGAATGGCATGAAGTTGGAATGATAATTAATGAAGGGAATTATATAAAATCCAAGAATATATAAAGGTCTTCTTGAATTAATCATATACAATAAATAAATAAACAATAACAATAATTAATAATAATAATGTGTTTTGAACTTCCCTATCCACGATGGTTGTGTATGGGAGCTCCAACGAACAGTTACAATAAATCACTAACTAATTAATCCAATAACTCCTTAAAAAGGGTTTTGGAGTATTTACACTTGGTCGGTTAACCTGTCTATACTATACATATACATACATACAAATAAGTCATTAGTTCATTGTTTCTTTGGGAGATATCTCGATCTCCCGCTCTCTGTTTTAATGGCGTGCTGTGGGACTAACCATGCCACCTTCGATCTTGTCAACGTAGGAAATCTTTTTTGAGTTAGCGGTTAGGGGTTTTGTCATGGGAGATTTGTCGTCAGTTTCCTCGTTGGAGTCTAAGGAATTGTTGTTCTTGGTTTCTGCGTCTCCGCCTCCTGATTCGAGGTTCCAGCCCATGAAATCAAGCAATGTCATTGAGTTGGTGTCCCCCATCCCTGCGTCTTCTGCCGCGTCTTCTAAGGAATCCGGGTTGCCGCATTCCGAGGGGGGTGGCTCTTGTGTGAGAGAATCAGCGTACAGGACATCCTCAATGCGGGACATTACTGTGTTGGCAAGGCTTTCTAGTACCCTCGAGTAGCTCTCCAGGCAAGAATGCCCCACGTCCTAAACCAACCAACCATATTACAACTCAAAAATAATGTCATTTCATTCAACTAATAAAACTTTAATTTGAACAAGAGTATATTTTCTTTTCTTTATACTTCTTGTAGTCTAGTTTAATTTGAACAAGAGTATATTTTCTTTTCTTTTATACTGGGTGACGGAAAATGACAATTTTGCTCTTTAAGATAAGTCGCTTAAAATTTGATCACAGACTACTGAAAACTAGGTCAGAGAGACCAAATGTAACGAAATGCGAAAATAATTAATAGTTAAGAACCAAATGTAGAAATGATTGTTCATAATTGTGGGACCAAAAAAAAAAATTGGGGACAACCTCGGCCAAGTTGGTCAAATTGTTGGTTTGATAACCACAAGGTTCCAAATTCGATTCCTGGTAAGAGCAAAGGCTTATTGGTTTCAGTTAGTAAGTTATGGCTAATTTATTTCCTTGTGATCATTTTTTGATTAGGATCACAAGACGAGTTTACTTAGTGTGCACCCTTGAATAGTGGGTGCGAGTTTCTCCTGTCATAAAAAAAAAAAAGAATAATACTCAAATAGGCCATGAACTTGAAAAAAAACTACAATTTGATCCATGAAGAATCTAAAAGTATACAATTAAACAAAAATTGACATGTTTGACTATTTATTACTGACATGTTTGTTATTTTTTATTTTTAAAATTTTAAAATCAATTGAGTTTAAATTTAAATTAAAAAGAAAAAAACATACCCCCAACCCAACCCCGCATTCATCTTCAGCTAGAGACGAAGACGAAGGACCTTCCTTCTCCGGCATGGAGACAAATGTTTGTTTGTTTGTTTTTTAAATTCTTAATTTTTAATTTTAAAATTATTTTAAAATTTTAAAATTAATTATTTTGCTTAATTAACCGTTATGCCAGCAATAACCGGTGGAACATGTCCGTTTCAGTTTAATTGCATAATTTTAATTTGTTCAATGATTTAATTGTAATTTTTTAAAGTTCAATGACTAGATTACATATTTATATGTACTTGAGTGGCTTATTTGAGCATTATTCCAAACCCAAAAAAAAAAAAAAAGGGGATAGATGCACTTACTTTGTTGTACTGGATTTTACTGATGTCCAGGGAGGATTGAGGGAGGCCTGGGAAACGATGCTTGAGGAGGAGTAAGATCGTCTCTGCTCTCTCCTCAAACTGTTCTCTCTTCTCCAAACTTACACCTGAAGACCACGAAGACTTCACCTCTTTCTGGTTCATCTTCCTCTTCCAGATCACTATAGACGCCTCTATTTTGTTCTTCAGATCAAGAATCTTGTGCTCAGATGACAGGTCCATCGTCGACAGGAATTGTTCCGGGTCGAAAAACTCCACTGTTATGCTCTTGTAGATATAATCCCCCAGACTTGATCTACCATTCTACAGTACAAAGTTACAAACCACACATCTATCACGAAAATTTTATCTTTAATTTGCATGCATCAATGCATGATGCATGGCAGGAGTATTATATATATATATATATATATACACACACACACATACATACACACACACTATGGGACAATTTCCACTATATTTGATTTTACGAATTTCAAATCCTTGTCACATTTAGTCATTTTTTATTGATCACAGATAGATTATTTTAAAGGGTAAAAATGTCATTTTTTTATTTTTAAAATGTTTCACTTTTAGTCGGACTATGATACCCTTCCAAATAAGGTCCCACATTATCAAGATTTTCAATTTGGTGCATGACTATACGATTGCTCCCACATTTGGTCTCTCATTCAACTTGCCAACCAACCTAAATTGGAAAAAAACACAAAACACAACTCTTGACTTTTCGATACCTTGTTTTTACTTTTCGGATAGATACTTTACAGCTTGACTGGGACTTAGGTTGGCATGGCCTACAAATTGGACGAGGGACCAAATGTTGAAGCAATTGAATAATCATACACCAAAATTAAAAATTTTGATAGTCAAGACCTAATTTGGAATGAATACCATAGTCGTGGGATCATAATTGAAATTTAAATAAATAAATAAACTCCATTTTTTCTTAAACTTCTAGGAAAATAAATTGGAAGTGATAATTTTGTCATTCAAGATAAGTCATTTGTCTGAAATTTGGTTATAGTAACTGAAAATTAGACCCTAGGATGAAATATAAAAGAGTTGGAACCAAAAGTGGAAATGGTCTTATAGTCATTGGATCAAAAGTGGAAAACTTCAACATTTAATAAATGCATTATTAGGTTTACCTTTGGGAGTGATTCAATGTAGCTTTCTGGGATCTCCATCTCTGACAAAATCTGTGCATTGATGGCCATGGAAGCTTTGAGGACTTGATTGACGCAGTCCTTCTGATACTGCAGCCATTTCCGGGATGCTTCAGACAGCCCATTCGGCGGAACCTTAACTGTGGGAAGCCACCATTTCGCATTCTTCTGCACACCTTTCTCTGACTCATCCGCGTCTTTCGACACATACCAGAATTCGTTCTGGTCTTTGCAGTTGTCTAGGCAGTCCTGTTTTTTTTTTTTGTCATATCATGGTCGGATTATATATATATATATTATTGGATACGATCGAATTGAAGGAATTTCAGGTTTCTTACTAGGAGCATGGTATCAAGCTTCTTTAGTGCAGGTATGTTCATCAGAAGGTCCCTTCTCTTTTGTGTCACCATTATCTGCCATTCAGACCCACATGAAAATGCGTGTCAACCATATAAGAATTGATATTATAATTATAATGAATCATGTTTTGAGTAACTAAGGAAATTCGAAAACTCTGCGAATAAGTAAATCTTGTCTTGTGATTCTAGGTCTACAAGGAGGTAAATAATTGACGCGCTATCAAACTAAGAAGACCAATATACCACTCCCGGAAATTGAACTTGTAACCTTACAATGAATAATGTAATATAATGTTTTCAGTAACTAGGGAAACACGTAGACTCGAGAATGGGTACGGGTAAATCATGTCTTGTAACCTTAGTTGACAAAGGACCACAAAGAGGTAAAACAATCTAAATTGTCTATAGCTGACCGACTTGAATAAAAAAGGCTAATAGGCTGCTCCGTAGAATTGAACTTGTGACCTTATGTTACCTCCATGATTTTTCCATCCTTTCCTTTTTGTTCAGCAGGAACAAGCTCAACAATGTAATCTGTGACAGATAATAGCCAATCTACTTCCTTCTTCCACCTTGCCTTCCTGTCTGGAGCCATGGGTTGTAACTTGGATTGTTCTCCAAAAACAGAAGCTAAACAAGAATCCCAGCAAATGAAATGGAACAATCAATCAATCAATCAAAAAGAAGAGTAGTTATAGCAATTTCATGATACCAATCAACATTATATTCATGAATATTTATCTGCAGAAAGAAAAAGATTAATTACCAGCTAGATTTGTGATGGCATTTGATAAGGCCAGAGCTGATGAAACACCCTTCCCTCCTCCTGACATGTCCTCCCCCAGAAGCAGCTTAGAAAACCTTTCTTTCATCATGTCCATATCTAAGAATCCATCCACACACACACACAAAAGTTCATCAGAATCCTAGCTCAAAACATGCTTAAGTTAAAAATTTATCATAGCTCTGGGTCACAATTTCTCCGAGTAAGAGTCAAACTCTATACACGCGACTAGGCAAAATCTGATGTTGTAGGTAGGGATGTCAATCGGGCCAGCCTTTTAGGTTTCGTGCTAGTCTGGGCCATCAGACTTATCAATTTCAAGTTAATTTTTAATGGGCTTAAATTTTTTTAGCCCTAACCCTAAACTTTTTCAGTTTTATTGAGCCGGTTTATCGATTTCCAGCTAAGAAAAAAAGCAATGATGAGTATTGGATAACCTGAAGGTGGTTGTCTAACTTCTTTCTGGGGAGGAGGAGCCACAGATACATGTTCATCATTGGTGGAGGAGGGAGTGGGGCCCTTATCCCCATGATGAATGCTGATATCATTCTGATGATGTTCTAAATCTTCTCTGCCTTTCTCATTCTCTAACATCTTCTTAAGCTTGGAATATATGTGCTTGAGTTTCTGAATCTTTGCCTTGAGTTTCTTAATCTTAGCCTTGAGTTTGGCACCTATTTCAACTTCTTATTAATTACCTCTATGAACTAACTACTCTTGAACACCAGAATCAATATATGGGGAATCAGCAATGCAATGCAAAAATGCAGGTAATCATCATATGATAATATATTGTCATATTGTGACGACGGATTATTGGAGGAAGAAAATAAAATGAAGAAAACCCCTCGGCTCGAATCAAGAAATTGATAATGATTTGGAGAAATGGTGAAAGGGGTTTTCAGATGATTAATTTCCCTTGGTTTGGAACAGGTAGGGAGATTATAAAATTTTTAGGTTTTGTTTTTTTTTTTTTTTGGGGATTTCTGTTTTTAGTTTTTGAAGTTTCTGATGTGCCCCTTGTTGGGACTATGGGATGAGGCCGGGGTGACATGCATGCATGCTTGTGTTTGGAGAATGGATGGTTTATTTTCTAACACTAGCAAAAAGCCCGGGAATACATACATTGAACAACTAACTCTAATTCCTACAAGCAAGGACAATTTTTGTCATTTCAACCCCTTTTTTTTGTTGATAATAATGACTAAAATCAGTTATGAGAATCTAGACTAGTTTATTTTCAATAATTATACACTGGATTATGGTCAACATCATAAGGTGAATCACTTGACATATAAGTTCATTTTTAGTATACTAAACATTCATTTTTAATATATTGAAAGTTCATTTTCTAAATATTGGTGTACTGAAGGTTTATTATTTGTTTATTACCTAAAAATGAATTTCAGAATATAAAAATGAATATTTATACTAAAAAATGAATATTTGTCAGTGATCCACCTTTCAATGTTAATCATAAGCCATAGTATAATTTGTTGTTTATTTTCTTGTTGTCCTTTGCACGCTAGTCAGGGTTACAAGGCGAACTTCACTCAAAACAGCGCACATTCGAGTAGTGATTATAGACTTTTTCGTTAATCAAAGAGATATGATTGCATGTTTCCGGAATATCACTTTACTTGGTATAAAAGTAATCAAATTTTAACATTTCATTTATTTTTAATGATATACGAAATTCATTGAATTGAATTGGTTGAAATTAATATAGTTAATTCCAAATGAGATTCCTTGTTTTTTGTGGCAATTTCACATCTAGTATGAAATTATCATTTTTGTCTTTAAACACTACCCAAGACTACTAAATTGTGAATACTTTTTAGTCTTTCTAATACTTTTTCTAGCAAAATTTTGTTTTAGACAAAGGTAAATTGGTCTCATCCAGAGACAAAGCCAGTGTGGGGGCAGCTGGCCTCACTCTCCCACCACACTCCTTTTTTTATATATATATGTATGTATATATAGTTATATACACACATATATATAGCATTAAGTTTTATATAAAACCTATATTTATGTTCAAATTATTAATAGTTTGAGTAGCTTAATTAGTTGGTTGAACTTCAAACTTGATATTAATATAAAAAAAGCCTATATCACATGTTCAAATCTCATTAGTAACGCTTGTTCTTATTTTATCTCTTTCACAAGATTATTAAATGCTCTTTTAATCTATTTTTTATTAATCATTTAATTAATGTAGCATCCAAGTTTATATTATACTTTATTGTATTCGAATTAATTTAGAAAAACTTAAAGTTGATATACCTAAAAGAAATTAAAATTAAAAAGTATTTATTATGAATATAGTGTAATTCAATTTATTTTATCTAATTGATTATATTTCATATTTTGTCATAAATATTTTCACATTTTTAGCCACTCAAGTATAGTTTTGACTCCGACCTTAAGTATCATGTAATTTATCAAAAACATTCTATTATAATTTACAATGTACTTTGTATTTTAACTTTATTACGTCTGTTTGATATTTTATCATTGACATTTTTAATGTCATTTAAACTTCACCCAACTCATTTAATTTTTTAGATCCATCCCTAGTCTCGTCACATTCTTCTCTCTTCGATTGTGTAGTGGGATTATATATTAGTATGCATGGTTAATGCTGTCGAAGTTTTTTTTTTTTTTTTTTTTTGAGTACTACAATCTAACTCTATACATAGTATCTACTCAAACAACATGATAATGCCAACATCCTTGATTGGGATGGGACTCGAACTTGAGACCTTCCATTTGGAATGGTAACAGTGCTGTCGAAGTTGTAAATGCATTTCTTGAGGAAGTTAAGGCAGTGTTCATAAGTTTAGGGAGTGGATTGAATCACCTGATCCAATCATTTTAGGGAAGATTGATAGCAAGTCACATGTAGGGATGGCAATGGAGCGGGACAGGGGCCATATCTTCTGTCTCGTCCGCGTCCCCATCCCTGATAGGGAATTGAAAATAGTCTCCACCCACGTCTCCGCGAGGAATTAGACGAGGACGAAAATTCTCTTCCCCGATTAACTTTTTAGTCAAAATCTTAAATTTGTATAATTTTTAATTAAAAATTTAAGTCTTTTTTTTAAAAAAATTAATATATATATATATATATATATATATATATATATATATATATATATATAGTGAACCTAAGTGCAAGTAAAATGTATTACACGTTGATGGGTAAAATGGTGAATGTAAAAAGAGGGTGTAAATGTCGTTCCGCTAAGAATTGAGACTATGACACGTATTTGTATGATATGTAGAATTCTAGGCACTAAAGTATTGGAATTCCCTAGAATCCAAGCAAACTAAGATTAAGGAATGGAAATAAAATAAAAGATGCAAATTGAATGATGAATAAACTGTATGATAAAAGAATGGGTCAGATTAGGGGTAATGCAATCTTGGTGCTCTGACAATCTCAGAATTAGGGGAAAATAATTAACCAAGGGATTTATTGACAATGCACTCAATAATTTAGTTTAGCTACTCATGCAATCAATAAACTAGAATTGGGCTAGGATTGCCCCACTTTCGTGATGCATCAATCTTAACCTTAAAACACAAAAGCATTATAAGCCCCCAAATTACCCATATTCTCATAGTAGGAAAAATTAGGTTGAAATTGGTTAGGCTGAGTCTTTCCCCAACTTCCGTTGTGATGAAATCGTCTCCAAAGCAAATCAATAAAAGCTGCGGATCAATTATCAATAAGAGGAATTTATAATCCAATTCAAACATAAAAACCTAAGTTAATAAATTATCCACTTTATGCAATAATCATAAACCTAGCATCAAGAATAGCAATAGAATCCTAATCCAAACCAAAAGCTAATTACTCATGCATCATAAAAGTAAACAAAGCAAAGCAATAATAAATAATCATAAATACTGCAAGAAATCTGAAAATAAAGTAAATAAAGGGAAAATGAGAACTTTACTGATAATGAAGAACAAATCCAACTTCAATTCGAGATTCCAAGCTTGAAATTAAATAATCTAATGTAAAACTAATATAGGGAAATCTAAAGAGAAAGAGAAAAATAGACTAAAACTAACTAGGTTGGGAACTCCCCAAATTGTAAAGAATATGTAGAATATATAGGAGATAGATGGGCCTTGGGCTCATGAGGCAACTTTCAATTCTTTTCCAATTCTTATTCTTGTTTCCTTTCCTTCCTTAGGTAATTTTTTTTTCTTCCAAAACTTGTCCAAAATGTTTCAAAATTCTTCTGCTCCTTGTGGATAATTCAACCCTTAGGACAATATATCACAAACAATTTTCAATTTCACTAGGATAAAGAAAATAAGCATCAAAACAACTAAAATAAGGGGTGAATTATTGTACAAAATAGTAGTAGATATCACACGTGCAAGTAAAATGAACTGAACATCAATACTAAGTTCACATAATGTTATAACTAGTTGCACATAACGTTATAATTAGGTGCACAAATGTTTACAAGGTAAATTACTTGCACTTGTAAGTGATTTTACTTGCACTTTTTTACTTGCAAATGTGCACCAGCTATTTGCACTTATAACACAATTACTTGTACCAAAAATTTTGAGTTATTTACGAAAATGTCATCTCGTCATTTTTTAAAAATTACATTTGATTCTTTGACGACTGCGAAGCGTTTTTATTTCTTTCATGGGTAAGGTTCGCCCCATATATATATGTGTGTGTGTGTGTGTGTGTGGTTATAATCAAGTGTGGTCGCCTCTTAATGTGCAGTCAGTGCGACCGCACCACTATGTATACAAATATATATATATATATATATATATATATATATATATATATATATATATATATATATATATATATATATATATATATATATACACACACACACACACACCACTCAGTGTTAGAAAACACACCACACAAATATGCATCATTAGGTACACATCATCGAAAAAACACACTACTAGGTATGCAAATATACACCACACAGTGTTAGCAAATGCACCATTAGGGGTAGGAGAGTTATGGTGCATTATTTTGAGGTGTGGTGTGCTTTCTAACATTGAGTGGTGCGAACCGCACCGACCGCACGGGAAGACGCAACCATATATATATATATATATATATATTAATTAATTATTATTCGGGGACGGTGTCGGGGAATTACATGTTTTCCCCGTCCCCGTTTCCTGAAAAATTTCCTCATACGGGGACGGGGCAAATTGTCATCCCTAGTTACATGGACATCATGGAATATAATGATGCCAATATTATACATATTTGCCCCAAAATATTAAATCTCCAACTATAGTCTCGGCAAAGCATTTAGAAAGATATAAATCACCATAAGTCAGTGGCTTAGAGCCAAATTGTCGATTGCCAATGCGCATAAGAGATCTACCTACTTTTGGTATAATTTTTTCACACTACTACTGTTGAATTTCAAACATTTATCCATTATCATCTTCTTTTACTTATCATCATTTTCTATCTTTTCTACTTGCATTGCTTATTTAAACATAACTTATTTGCTTATGCTTAAAATTATACATCATTAACATTATCAAAATTAAAAATTAAAATTTATACCACGTTTTATATTTTGATTGGACTCCTTTGATTATTGGTTTGGATATTTTTAATTATGTTATATCGGATACAAATTTGGTCCAGATATCGGATATCGAAATTTTACATATATTATTATATTAGAATTCAAAATAAAAATTACTCCGTCTATATTATATACATGTCATTCAAATGCATATATCCAAAAATATTTTAAATATTAGCTCAAAATATATTAATATTATCTAAACTAAATTTTATGTGAACTTAATAGGTTATTAGTTTTAATATATTTTTAGTTATGTTATATACAAAAATAAATTTAGTTCGGATATCAAATGTAAATTTTTTACATATATTAAATTTATAAAAATTATATTTATTCTATTTAAACCAAATATATTTTAAAATATTTTAAATATAAGATCTAAAAATTATTCGAAATTAAACTTATGTTAATTTTATAACATTAATCTAAAAAAATAAATTTGAAAAAATAAGTATTAATAAATAAGGTTTCTGAACAAAAAATAGAGATTGAAAAATATAAAATAAAAATTAAAAAATTAGAAAATAGAAAACAGTTTTATGTTACAAGAAAGCTGAGTTAATTTCTTATTGACTGAAAGTCATTGTCTTTGACTTTTAATTTTTCCCTCTCGTCCTTGCGACACGCTGAATTGCTGAAGGCCTGAAGCTCCTGGGTCCTGGCGACGTCGCCGGCGAAGTCCACTGTCTACCGCCTCCAAGCTCGTCGCCAGATGCATGCTCTGCGCCTCCGCCGCCTCACTCGCTCACCGAAGAACGGTACTCTTCCTCCTCCAATTCTGGCCTTATTTTTCTGTCTTCAGACCTGGAAAGTGGAAATTTTCATTTTTGATTTCTGATTGCTTGAGCCTTGAGTGTCGAGAAGACTGAAAAATTGAATGTTTTTGATTGCCTTGAACCCTTGAACTTGATTTCTGATTTTCTAGGCTTGATTGAGTTGAAGCTTGAACATTGATTTTTGTTTTTTTGAACATTGAATTCCAGTGCTTAGTGTCAAACACAGGAATGAAATTCTCAAATTCCAGTGTCAAGCACTGGAATGTATATTAATTGTAATTGTAATGTAATACCAAATTCAATAACAGTGCATAAATGATAATAGAAATACTCCGTAACATTTTAGGTTTAGCAAGAGCAATTCATTATATTCATCCTTTTAGTTACGTCGTTGAAAATCTTATACCTTTTCTGGGCAGGTGTTAAGGTAGTTTACTAGGTATTAGTGATTTCGTTTTTATTTTACCTGGTGGCAACATCACTCAACTCTAATGAATGTTTTCTTCTTCAATCTGTTTCAATGTTCATTTGGCATGGAATCCAGAGTGCCTATGAGCAGCAATAGCTAGCTGCAAAGATTGCTGAATTTTATAAGGTAAGAATTCTTTTAAAGAACTTTGTGGACAAGGTGTTTTCTTTGTTCTTTCTTGCCTTCCACCTAGTTCCAAGTAACTCACTGTTCCACCCCTTTACCACTTAAATAGGTTGAGGTAAAAAAAATAGTACCTAATATTCATGCTTGGACACTTGGCAGCCAACTGAATTTCTTTTACTTGTAAACTGTAACATATTCTAGTTCCTTCCATGTTATATCTAATTAAATTGGTTTACTTTCATAACAAAACTCAGCCAGGGGCATCTGTGAAACACACTAAGGAAGTAGCTGAAATCTCAGCTTTCTGGTCTGCTCTCGGTGGTAAAGAAAATTTTACCAACAAGAAAGCAATTGTTGAGGCTTTTGTTATTTCATATAATGGTTACTGGATTCAAACTTTTTGACCATTATGTATTTTGTGTCAGATATGTAATTATTAAGTGGTGAATTTGACATTCATATGCTAATGTTAAATTGTTAATCTAGACTCATGTGATTGTCTCATGAATACCTCAGAATGGTGGCATCATCCCATTCCTAGTTTTCTTAAATAATATGTAAAGGTCTTATTTATTTATTTCAAATACCAAGTTTTTTATTTTACTCTGTAACCAGGCACATGGAAACTCATTCCAAAATAGGTTTTTCTACTCTTTGGTATAGGTCATTCTGCAAAGATAATTGCTAGACTTCATTTTCATTTCCACACCTTTTCTACAGTTCTCATATGTATCATGTGTGTTAAGTTTCTTTCTAAATGAAGTTTTTATATTTTGATTTGATTTTAAAGCATGTAGTTTCATTATGATCAGTGCAAATAATGCTTTTATATCTTTATCTTTTAAAAAATTATGTATTGTATTAGTGTGTCCGGTTTCTGTTGACTTGCCAATACTACATTATTGAGGATGAATTGAGTTTTTGAAAGTTAAATCTTATGAATCCTGGAGGATTAGAGTATGGCTGCTAAATTGTTTACCAAAATGTTCAATTCACTGTAGGGAGACCTGTTTTGGTATGACTGAGTATGACTTTTATTTATATGATTTGTAAAACAAATTTATGTCCTGAGTGTAACACGGTTATTGTTTAGGGTCAGGTATTTCAAGGGAAAGAGCCACCCCATTTTGTGGATGGTGTTGTAATTTAGATTATATTGTACATTGTCTTGTAGTTTGGCTTATATTGTGGATTGTATGTGTCGTAATTTGGATTTTATTGTGGATTATATATATTGAGGATTGTGTTGATGGATTAGATGTTGTGATACATAAATTGACAGGTGTCCTTTTATGTCCCTGTATTCTAACTTTGCAAAGTTTGCAATTCCGTTGCAATTGATTTGCAACAAGCGTTTTACCAACGGAATGCATTCTGTTGCAAATTGTGATTTGCAAGGGAATTTGGGTTATTTGCAACGGAATTCTATCCGTTGTAATTGTGACTTTTTCTAGTAGTGGTCGTTTTTCCAAGAGCTCTTTGTGTGTTTTTTCATTTTTTTATTTATTTTTTTTTTTTTAATTTTATTTTTTTAAAGCTTAACTGGGGTTGTAGTGATGAAACAACTCATACTTGGGTAGTTGGGTTTACTTTAAAAGAAAGATGACAGAAATTATTGTAATATGAAATGAGTCATACTTGGGTTTACTTATGAAGAATACTAATTCCTGTAGGTTTAGTTAACACGATGGAGGAGTGGAGGACTGACTACTGAGGTAAAAGAGACTCAATTTTAGGATAAATAAATAATATATATATACAAACAAAAATAAAGGTAATAGGAATTCTTGTAATAGAGTGATGAGCACTGTGTAATTGTCAAGTATTGTGGATTCTAGATTAGAAGTTTTGCTTAACTTGCAGGAGAAACCTAGAAACTGAGAAAGTAATGGGCATCTGTTATTAAATATTTTTGCAGCATAAAATGATAATAATAGTTTAGTGATGTAGATGCTTATGGCATATCAGAGTCAAATTGACATATTCCTGGTTGTGTGTCTACTACTTCTCAAGTCTTCTCTCATATGGTTGTGATTACCAACTTGGAGAACATGCTGCATTCTTCAGCTCATTCCAGTCTGGGGTTTTGCAGATCTTGGAAATACATTAGGATTACAAAATTGGGAATTCTTGAGGACACAACTATGCACATGTATCTTGCACGTGTGAGTTCATTATAAATTAAAGTACTACAGCAAACAAGTGATGGCTGCACTTTGCTGCTTTATGCGCTTCATTCTTGAAATAATTGTTTCATTTGCTTAGATTTACCTTCTGTACTTGCTCTTATTGATTTTAAACTCAGTGGTAATATATTCATATCTTTTGTTTATGAAAGCCTTTGCTTGCCTGCTTCTTGCTGTCAAAGTTCCATTACTTATCTAGGGAAAGAAAATGTCTAATATGAAAAATGGTTTTGTAAAATGCATTGGGGTGGCTCTTTAATCAGTACATTGGGCATTAATTTACTGCAGAGGAAGGTCATTTATTTCAAACTGGATTTATTATAATGGGTAGGACCATAGGGTGGTTTCTTTATGACCAAGCCCAACTTGCTATCTACTCACTTATGTGGATAATCTAGAATATTTTCATGTGTGCTTAACTATTACCTCCTTTGAATTTCATCTCCTATGTCTCCATCACTCATTAATTTATGTTCTCTCTCTTCTTTTTTTTGTTTGTTTGTTTTTGTTTTTGTTTGTTTGTTTTGTGTGTGTGTGTGTGTGAATGCATTTGTCTAATTGTCATTTAGACCAGCTATCCTTACATCAATCCCAACATTTCTTGAAATGCATTAGCCTAATTGTCACGTTAAATTTTAAACTTTCAATTTAACCACCCGTGATCCTTCAATTTTCAAATTTAACCACCCATGATTCTTCAACTTTCAAGCTAACAACACATGGTTCTTCTGCTTTCAAACTTTTAACCAACCTTGATCCTAACTTTGCCCTTACTTAAACAAATGAAAGGGCCACACTTGGTTAAATTTGAAAGTTGAAGTACCATGAGTAGTTAAATTGAAAGTTCATAAATAATTACTATCCTCGGGTATTAACTATTAACTCTATTATTATTGCAGGGATAAACAAAGTGAATAGTGGTCTTAGAACAATTGTGCTTGGAGTGGATTAGTCTCCTTCCTGAATTCTGAAGTCAAGTTTATTTTAAAGTTGAGGAAGTATGTTAAACTGCTAACAGCCAAAATATGTCTTCATGGTGAAGAAAAGCTTTCGACTTTCATGTATGGAGAATGAAGTATCTTTCTAACCTGATACAGTGATACTGTTACTGCAAATATCTACGAACATCTATGACAATGAAAAATGTCGCTGCCAGGTCTGTTGAAAGTTTGGCCCAAGGCATATACATTTGCCAACGGGACAATGGTAAACTCGCCAGCCGTTATGCGGCCCACCTTCAACTCTGCTCCTCAAACATACACAGCCCTGCTACGTCTTCTCTTGCTAGAAACATCCATGCCAACATGATCACCTCCGGGTTCAAGCCTCGTGGCCACATCCTCAACCGCCTCATCGATATCTACTGTAAGTCCTCTAACCTCCTGTACGCAAGGCACCTATTTGACGAAATTCCCCAACCGGATATTGTTGCTAGAACCACCATGATTGCTGCGTATTCTGCTTCTGGGGACCCCAAGCTCGCTGCAGAGATTTTTGATAGAACCCCTTTATGCATGCGTGACACGGTTTTTTATAATGCTAGGATCACGGGCTATTCGCATCAAAATGATGGCCATGCTGCTATACAAGTCTTCAATGATATGAAAAGAAACAACTTTAAGCCTGACCAGTACACATACACTAGTGTGCTTGCAGCCTTGGCACTTATAGCTGATTGTGAACTGCACTGCCAGCAGCTACATTGTGCTGTTATCAAGTCCGGGACTGGGACAATTACATCTGTACAGAATGCCCTTTTGTCAGTGTACGCTAGGTGCGCGTCTTCACCCTTAGTGTCTTCATTGCTTTTAATGGAATCGGCTAGGAAGGTATTTGATGAGATGACCAAGAGGGATGAATTGTCATGGACAACAATCATTGTGGGTTATATAAGGAATGATAATGTTGAAGCTGCACGGCAAGTGTTTGATGGGATGGATGAGAAGTTAGTTGTGGCGTGGAATGCAATGATTTCAGGGTATGTGCATAAGGGTTTAATCTTTGAAGCGTTTGAACTTTTTAGACAAATGTACTTGCTAGGGATTAAACTGGATGGATTTACATATTCAAATGTTCTCAGTGCCTGTGCTGATGCTGGATTATTTCTCCATGGAAAGCAGGTGCATGGTTACATAGTAAGGACAGAAACAACACCTATGGAGCATGCTCATGTGTCAGTAAATAATGCTTTGATTACGTTGTATTGGAAATGCAATAGAGTTGATGATGCTAGGAAAATTTTTGATCAGATGTTCACCAAGGACTTGATCTCATGGAATACAATTTTGTCTGCATATGTGAGTGCTGGACGGATTAATGAAGCTAAATTGTTTTTTTCTTGGATGCCAGAGAAGAACTCCTTAACATGGACAGTGATGATATCTGGATGCTCACAAAATGGGTTTGGGGAAGAAGGTCTAAGGTTATTCAACGAAATGAAATTAAATGGGTTTGAGCCATGTGACTATGCTTTTGCAGGTGCCATTGCATCTTGTTCAGTGCTTGCTGCGCTAGAAACTGGACGCCAGTTCCATGCTCAGATTATACGGTGTGGATTTGATTCAAGCCTCTCTGTTGGAAATGCATTAATTACATTCTATGGAAGATGTGGAGACATTGATGCTGCACAGTGTCTGTTTCTTACAATGCCATTTTTCGATTCCGTGTCTTGGAATGCAATGATTGCAGCCTTGGGGCAGCATGGACATGGTGCTCATGCGATAAAACTCTTTGAAGAGATGCTGGAAGAACGTATATCTCCTGACAGTATAAGCTTTCTTACAGTCCTATCTGCTTGTAGTCATGCAGGGTTGGTTAAAGAAGGACAACATTATTTTGATTTAATGCATAGAGTGTATGGCATAAGTCCAGGAGAAGATCACTATTCTCGCTTAATTGATTTGTTGTCTCGAGCTGGAAGGTTCTCAGAAGCTACAAATGTGATCCAGACTATGCCCTATAAGCCTGGGGCACCCATTTGGGAAGCTCTTCTTTCTGGTTGTCGACTTCATGGAAACATTGAGTTGGCAGTGCAAGCTGCAGATAAACTCTTTGACCTAGTTCCACAACATGACGGAAGCTACATACTTATGGCAAACATGTTTTCTTCTGCAGGCAGATGGAATGATGCTGCCAATGTACGGAAATTAATGAGGGAACGAGGGGTCAAGAAGGAGCCTGGCTGTAGTTGGATTGAAGTTGAAAACAAGGTCCATGTATTCTTGGTGGACGATACTAGGCACCCTGAAATCCAAGCGGTTTACAACTATCTGGAGGAATTAGCACTAAAGATGAGGAAAGCTGGATATATTCCAGATACGAAGTATGTGTTACAGGATATGGAAACTGAACAAAAGGAGTATGCTTTGTCAACTCATAGCGAAAAACTTGCTGTTGTGTTTGGGCTCTTGAAGCTACCTCGTAGTGCCACGATTAGGGTCTTCAAGAACCTCCGGATATGTGGGGACTGCCATAATGCATTTAAGTTCATGTCAAAGGTAGAGGCAAGGGAGATTATTGTGAGAGATGGAAAGAGGTTTCATCACTTCAGGGATGGTGAATGCTCATGTGGAAATTACTGGTGAGCAGAGAGATTCTATTTTAATTATGTATTAAAAGAATTGGATGTTTGGACAGATAAGTATCATGATGCCAACCTATTGATAGAGGAGCTTAAAGAAGTTATTCTGGAAGCCTGACCTCTCTTTCCTATTTCACTATCCCTTTAAAGCTGTCTTTCCTCATCCTGTTCAGCCAATCATCTTCCAGTGAAGTCTTCAAAGGCAGAGTAATTGTTCAATTTCCTTTTATGTCTCTCTTCCTGAAGGGGTTTGGACTTTAGTTTCTAGCTATGGAGATTCATTGAAACCATTAGTCCTTTGCATTAAGATATTAACATGCCTATCAATGTTTGGCTTGTCTTTTGACAACATCTACTTCAGTTTGGAAATGCTATGAAAATGTAACCTGGGAAGCCATTAAACGTTTTGAACGCAGCTAGAAAAGGTTAGTATATCGCAACAATGATTGCTCTGCGTGGTGCTGCCAGCCAAGACAGTTGCTGCTGCAAAGCCCAGTGCTCCAGAACATGCTCAGATTCAGGTCGTCAACTCTAATCAGTTGCTGAATATGAATGAGAATATTTAACTGTGGGGCATGCTGGCTTGGTGGTGAGCTTAACTATTGTTTAAGATTCAACTCAATTCCATTTGCATTTATTTAGAATCAGTTTCTGTGTTGTTGCAATTTTGGTTTATACAGTTCAAATTTGGTATTCTGAACTTGAAAAGCTGAAAATTTTCCTTTCAAAGGACACCATTTGCATCTTTTCTTTCACCTATTTGGAGAATCCGGAGAAGGTTGCAAGCAAGACATGTGAAACTCAATGAGCCTACACTACACTGCTTGCTGTTATATAGAGAAACAGACTGGAAGAGGAGATGCTGAAAATATGTTTGAGATGAAAAAAATATGTGAAGAAAGACTACAGCTTGGCCTTCTAACTATAGACAAAGGAATAAGAAGGATTTGTGAAAAGCTTTGATGTCTTCCAATTGGACATCATATCCACAATGGGATAATACTATGCTTAAAGAGTTAAAATTGTAAACTGCTAAACGTGTTTTTATGTTCCAAAAAAATTTTGGCGCAATTTTTATTTATTTATTGCAGAGATCTTTAATAAACTTTTAAGACATGTTCCCATCAGCTGTCGATCCCTCTTCAATAAAGTTATTAACACTACAAGACTTGGTTTGACCTAGTCAATTATGTGCAAGTTATATTGGTTTACTTTTTTTAGTCCTTTGTCAAATAGGGGTACAGGATGAGATTTACCTTGTGCACGTTGTCAAGTAGTGCATGATTGAAGGTTTTTTTGAGTACTACTGACCTACTGAAGCACAACGAGTCAACAGTTACCTCCACTGAGACTCGAACCCACTCCCATCATCCATGTGGGAGTGTTAATCGAGACACCGATGCCACTTGACTACAAGGTCTTTGGCAACTGGGTTGAAGAATATGTAGACAACTTACAAGTTTTATATTCCACAATATGTTTGATTTATGAAATGATTTTTTTTTTTTTAAAAGAGAAGAATATAATGGGTAAAGAATAAACACCATCCACATTGATATATATTAGAACAATGCTTATGGTAAAACATGCAGACTAATGCTAGCTATTGATTATTAATGATAGGTAAAGAATAAACAATAGGGATGACAATTCCAAAATTTCAGTCGCCCCTAGATATTCACTTGAATCCACTCTGCGTGGATCAATTATTTTTTAAATGATAGTCGGTAGTAGGTCGGAGGTAAGTCTTAAAAAATTAAACTCGTAGTGCATCGCGTTGCATGAAGTTTTATATACAAAATATGCATAAAACTCAACCCGACCACCATGTGTGTATGTGTACACACACACAGGGCCTAGTTCACATGCATACTATCCTTTTTGTGCTGTCGTGTGACATGGTGCATTTACATACGCTAGGTGGTGCATCCACTCCTAAGTGCACCACAGATCACTCATAAGTGCACCACAGATCACTCATAAGTGCACCACACCCCAACATGTAATGTATCACCGAAATATACATGATGCGAAAAATTACCAAAATGTCATCGCATTTTTCCCATCTTCATTGACTTTCAACCTTTCATCTGAGCGAATCCAATGGTTTAGATGAGTCCTCACGACCGCATGGAGTGCCGCATTTGAACACAAACACACACACACACACACACATATTGTAGGTTTTATGACTTTTGGGTAGTCAGCAGTTGGCCAACACTAACATTAAAATGACAAGTATATGAAAATATATAAAATATAGAGAGAATGTGAGTATTGTATATATTGTTGAATATTGCTTATGAGTAGTAAAAATTACTTGTTCGTTTGCGTATATGCGGGGAAGGAAGAGGGGCTATTTATACATATTATGCGCTAAGAGTCTTACAAGAAATAGAAATCCGCCTAGTTAAACTTAGAGTTAGTATTCTAATAACTATCGCAGTCTATAGACACCCATATGGTATGGCATTTATCATGTATAGTCTATCTTACCTACTTTCCAAGCAAACATAATACGGAGTACATATTACACAACTTCTGACAGTGATGTGTATGCATTCATGTACTGTTGTACAATGAAATTCCTTAATTAAGGTTGAAATTCCATAAATTAAGGTAGTTAATATGATTTAGAAATTCTCTTGATGTAATAGTTGCTTAATAGTACTTTAAGCATCATTAGAAGTAGTTATGCATTGATTAGTCTTTTAAATTTAAAGTATTCAAACTTTGTACTTATAATGCAAAGATTTTAATTGAAAGTATTCACCCTTGTACTTATAATGCAAAGAGTGTGGTTAGTCTGAATAATTTTAAAATTTTGTTTTGAGAACATGTTTAAATGGAGTTTAATAATATATAATAGTTCAATTTTGAATTACTCAAACGTACTCCGGTATATATAACTATACTATAAGTAGGAGTATTTATATTGAAAAAGTTGTATAAATAAACAACATCCCAAAAAAAAAGATAGTAATGGGGTAATATAGTACACATACTCATGATTTGGTTGGAGGCTGACCGTGCTTGGATCGAGCCTGAGCTCTGAGGTCAGGAAGCCTGGTTACTAATATTACTAAGAAAGGATGACAAAATAGTCCCTTCTACTGTCACTACTGGACATGACTTTCAAGATCAACATGTGTCATGACTAACTTGAGTTGTCAGTGCGGCGTTGCCACATCAAACCGGTCAATGGAGAACCAGTATGTACTCCATACTCTAACACGTACTATAAATACAAACATCCTTTAACTAGTAGAGAAATTTGATTTCTTAGATATAGTACACTTTCCAACATTGTTGAGCTTCCTGCACTCCTTCGTATTAATCTTAGATTGTACTAAAAATTCTTCATTATCAATATAACACTCTCTATTCTACTACCTTCTTCATTTTCATTTTATTTTTATGTTAGAAACAATTGTAAATTAGATTTTGATGATACCAAAAGACTTAGGAAAATTTTAGTCCCCAATTCGTTTTATCCTCTTACACTTAGGAAAGTTTTCTTTATTCCATTTGAATAGTCTGAAATGTAACTTAAATGGTTACACCTTGGATAGTCAGCAGACAAGACTTCAAGGAGGTTCGAAATGTTCAAGAGTCAAAGATCAGAATATATCAATGGTCGAAAAGTGGAAGGGTCAACCTTACCAAACACAAGGGACTTAATTAGTAAGTATGTCGAATAGTAATTTGTATAAACAAGTCAACCTACTTTGTATAAAAAAAGGTCAAAATGTCCTTATATTTAATGACATTTCAATGATTTTCTTGACGGAGGACCAAAAATGATTATGCAACAATAATACTAGGACCAAAGGATGATGTTCTGATAAAAAATAACGAAAAGTAAACTGCCACTTATAAATCTAGGATAAAAATGAAATTAACTCTTTATTACTATATAAGTTCTAAATTATATATTTTATAAACTACAATTTATTTTTTTTTGAAAATTATAAACTACAATTTATTAATTAATAATATAATTACCAAATACAAATATTACATATAAATTATCTCATTTTCAATCAACTGTTTATGTCCTTTTCCATACATTTTTATTGTTAGTTGTAGTAGTGTGACAAAACCATTATTAACACCAAGGATATTATTTATCGCATTTTCTTCTAACTACCCTTTGAATATAATAATATGATTTTTAATTATCATTTATAGTTAATCAACATGAGAACAAGTAAGTTACTATTGATGTACACAAGACCAAGCGACTTACATTTCATGACCTGATAATTTGGATAAAGAGGTTTGTTAACAGGTCAGCGTGCGTGATTATGTCATGAACACCGTAAATTTAAACATGAACACAACCTATTATAATTTTAAACACGAACACAATTTTTAAATGAGTTGAAATGATGGACACATCTAGTCAATTGGTTTCGGATCCACATGACATGATAACATATTTAAACATGTTTTTTTTTTTTAGAATAAACATGTTATATATATATATATATACACATACATATATATATATATATATATATATATATATATATATATATATATATAATGATAAAAATAACATCTAACCAGCATAACTAATGTATAGCTTAACATGTTAGTGGGAGAATGAAGAAGCTTAACATGTTAGGAGTCGTTAATTAATTAAGACACAAAATTTAATAACTTCTTTAACGTGTCAGTGATTATAATTTCCTCCTTAATTTTTGGTCTTTTAAATGTCACACAAAGTCATTACTTTAGGTACATAAATTTAAGGGAAAATGGCATCTTTAGTCCCTAAGTTATAGGGGTAGTGTAGACTCAGTCCCTAAGTTATGGCTGTATGCGAGTTTAGTCCCTCAGTTATTCACAAAGTGGCGAGTTTAGTCCCTGAACATTAAATTTGACGAAAAAATTAAAAAATATTCAAAATTTGAAGGGTAAAATAGGAAATTCACATTTTATTATTCTTCTTATATCAAAACCACTTTTACAACATTATTTTTTCACTTCTTAGCCTAATTATTTTTATTATTTTTCATTTTTAAAAGCATTTTAATAACTTTCAAATGACTTGTTAGGAACCTGACTCTAGTATAACACACTTAAAACTTAGCACAAATAAAGAAATGCATGATCATTGTATTTAGGTGTATGAAACACACTGTCCTAACAAGTTTTTATTTTTTTACTAAGCAACAAATGTAATAAAATTAAAACTTTTGAGATAGGATAGTGTGTAAAAAAATCTCAAAAGTTTTAATTTTATTACATTTGTTGCTTAGTAAAAAAATAAAAACTTGTTAGGATAGTGTGTTTCATACACCTAAATACAATGATAATGCATTTCTTTATTTGTGCTAAGTTTTAAGTGTGTTATACTAGAGTCAGGTTCCTAACAAGTCATTTGAAAGTTATTAAAATGCTTTTAAAAATGAAAAATAATAAAAATAATTAGGCTAAGAAGTGAAAAAATAATGTTGTAAAAGTGATTTTGATATAAGAAGAATAATAAAATGTGAATTTCCTATTTTACCCCTCAAATTTTGAATATTTTTTAATTTTTTCGTCAATTTTAATGTCCAGGGACTAAACTCGCCACTTTGTGAATAACTGAGGGACTAAACTCGCATACAGCCATAACTTAGGGACTGAGTCTACACTACCCCTATAACTCAGGGACTAAAGATGCCATTTTCCCTAAATTTAATTCATAAAAGTCATTATTGTAAATACATGAGTTCATTACTGCAAATACATAGATTCATTAGTATTGGTGTCATTTTTATGTACACACAATATTATTTTTATATAGGAGTAACATAGAAGATCATGGTCCACAATATAATTTACCTTAACCGATCAACTGTTAATGACCCATGACATGTTAAGGCTAAACCCAACTTATTATTTTCATGTTAAATTTTGGCGTGTAAAAATTTGTTCGGTTTAATCACTACTTCACTGAGGAAAAACAAAGACAAAAACAAAAAAAGAAAAACAAACAAAAGTTATATAAGGGTGTTATCAAATGTAGCCTAGCTACTTATATTTATTTGCAGTTACAAATTAAACCAAACAAATATAGTACGTAGTACATGTGTAAACAAATGCAAGCAGCATTACAAAATTTGAATTTCAATTAATGGTAGTTGGTGCCCTACCAATGACTACACCAACTATAAATTAAAAGCATGGATGGCAACTCCTACTGCAGTGCGTACTACTACTGTTCAAGGATTTAATAACATTGTAGGGTAGTCTCATGAAAAACATGGAGAGACAACCCTACATAAATTAATAAGGATTTTGATATGTATGTACCATAAAAACAAAACCAACGGTACGTCTAGCTAGTCCCCAAATGAATGTACAAGTGAATAGAACATGATTCTTGTATTAGAAGGTCACGAGTTCAATTATCGTCAAAAATTTGATCTCTCTGTCAAGTCAGTTGCACATGAAATTCTTATTAGTAGAATTTATCTCTTATGTATAAATGTATAATAAACTCCTGTCAGATAATAACTGTAGTTTCTCTCCTCAAAAAAAAAAAAAAAAAAAAAAAAAACCACGACGGTCCTATGTATGATTTATGAATGAATCGAAATTAAAGTCTGTTTGGTAACTTGGATATTATGATGTAATGTTTGCAGTTGAGATGCATTGAATATCAACTTTTTAAGATACGGGAGGTGGTGGGTTCGAGCCTCAGTGGAGGCAGTGGAGGCAATACTGACTCTTGTGCTTCAATAGGTTGAGAAAGTAGTTATGAACAGATACTGCATTGTAATAGAGTTAGTAGTATTAAAAAAAAAAAAAAACTTTTTAAGATAAGTCTCTTCAAGTCATTCTTTCGGTTCTAGATGCATGGTGTCTTCTTTGGGCCGGTTTTCCATTCGTTTTGTTCCAAAAAGAATATATAATTCTAAGTTTGAATATATCATGCATATTAACTAAAAGACCAAAGACCCACATCGAGCGGCCTTATCCCTCAATGACGGCAAATTATACTGTGCATTACGGTGCACATAGCAATGTGCACCACGTACCTAAACGACGTTGTTTTGAGCATTGTAAATTAATCGTCCGTTTTTTTTGGAAATTACGTTTCCCGTTTCGGCCGGTCTCTGTATTTATGTTAATATTCTGTGTATTCCAGGTAATCATTTTGTGTATTCTAGGCAACCGTTCTGTGTATTATAGGAAACCGTTATGTGTATTCATGTTAGTAACACATGTTGTGATTTCATGTTAGTAACACATGTTGTGATGTGTTTGTGCATTCGAATGTTTAGGAGAATGAGTTCTGTGTATTTTGTGTAAATATTATGTGTATTCATGTTATTAACACAAGTTGTGATGTGTTTGTGCATTCGAATGTTAGGAGGATGAGTTCTGTGTATTATGGGCATCAATATTCTGTGTATTATGGGCAAACATTCTGTGTATTCTAGACAAACCTTCTGTGTATTCTATATAATGATTATGTGTATTATAGATAATGAATTCCCTAGAGTCATTCGCGTCCACTAACATCTGTGTATTTTGTATCAATATTCTGTGTATTCTGGGCAAACATTATGTGTATTCTAGGCAAACGTTCTGTGTATTATAGATAATGAATTCCCTGAGTCATTCGCGTCCGCGTCTACTAACACCGAAACGACGTCGTTTTAAGTACGTTGTGCACATTGCTATGTGCACCGTGGTGCAGGGTATAACGATTGCTCAATGACCCACGTCGAGCGGGAGCTATAGCTCGTAAGGAAGCAATATCGTGGTTGAAGTCTTGTGGAATTAATAACATATGCTTGGAGTCTGATTACTACAATGTTATAGTGACTATCTCAAAAAGAATTAGAGATCTTTCTTATATCGGTCCTATTTTAGACTGTTGTCAATTCTTTTTCCTTTCAAAGTTTAATTTGCCGTTTGATCTCCTATTCAACGAACTAGTTGGCTCATATTCTAGCTAGGAGTACTGACTCTCAGTCTGTTTGGCGTTATTGAGAGTCTTCCCCCGACTTGTTTGATGCAGTTTTTGAATTAATTCAATGAATTTATTATTTAAAAAAAATTAAAAGATCAATTATCCTCAAGGATCAACTACTCTAGTGACATAATTTTAAGATTTTACATAAGAAATTTTGAGATAAAGTTCCATCGATCTAAAAAAAAATCAATTGTCCCGTCTAAGAGAACATATTTAATGCAATTTTGAGAATTGATTAAGTAGCCATGTATAACTCTTATTTTGTTTTTCATATAAGAGTGCAACCGAGTGTCAATACTACATTGTAATAGAGTCAGTAGTATTAAAAAAAAATAATGTCCAAAGTTTTTTCCTTTTTGGTGGTTCGAATATTCTAACTAACAAAAGAGTTGCGATACATTATTTTCTTTAACATTCATTCTAATTTCCACATCTTGTCGTGTGATTATTTTATTAAAAATTTAGATTTTTCTTAATCTTGATAAAAAAAAATTACTTTAACTATCTAATTTTTCTTTCTCCAATTTTTAATTATTCCCTATTTTATAATAAGAAAAATGTATAAATAAATATTTTTTTTACTATAAAAATATATTTTGATTTTTATTTTCAATAAATAAACACACTGGGATACTTTCGACTCACGACAACAAAGTAGCAAAATACCAACAAATTGTCTATTTGCATCATTGTTTTGAGCCGGTCAACTATATATGGACGACCTAAGCTGGTTTACCTCCTTGTGTTCCTTTACTGACGAGGGTCACAAGACGGGGTTTACCCAATGCACACCCTCGGATAGTGGCTGCGAGTTTTTCTCTTCACTCAAAAATACCAACAAATTTAACTATAGATTAAATAGTTACAACCTTTTTTTTTAAATAAAATAAAATGGTTATGGCTTTTAGTATTTTTACTTGCAGAAATGCATTGATAAAATTAAATACATACTAATTTCAGTAACAGTAATGTTAGATACCTCTCATTTTTTTCCCCTCCAATCCATCTCTCATGACAATGTGACAGAGCATGCAACATCTAATTAGTAACTAAATGCTATTTTTAAGTAGTGATGTTCATTGGCACTCAATGAATAGAAGATGGAGAAATTTAGGAGGGGAATAAAACATTTCCTTTTCAGTAATTTATTTACAATTTTATTCTAGTGATAAATTTAATTGTTATAGTGCATCCTATTTTGACATATTACGGAGTACATTATTTACATATATACCCTGGTTTTATATGGCCAATGCTTTGAAATTCAATTTTTTGTGCCGTCTGGAAAGGGAATTTTGAAAACTCCATCTTCAATCTTACCTTGCATGCAGAGTGGAGCAAATAAGCTGACCTGTGAAATG
Source organism: Ipomoea triloba (assembly GCF_003576645.1). Taxonomy (NCBI): domain Eukaryota; kingdom Viridiplantae; phylum Streptophyta; class Magnoliopsida; order Solanales; family Convolvulaceae; genus Ipomoea; species Ipomoea triloba. The sequence goes on along the minus strand of NC_044916.1, from coordinate 11,600,669 downwards.
CTTTACATTAAATACTCCGTAAATACTATAATTCCATATATAACGAGACATACCCTTTCTTGGTACAATCCAAAAAGTACTTAATGCTACTATTTTTTACTGTCAGTGGGTGAAACTCTTTAATTTAATGGGGGAGGGGGTGGTTATGAATTAATACCACAAATGTAGGGCGGTTAACGACCCGAACATAAACGAATGGAGGTTGTTCGTATTCGTTTGTTAAGGATTTTGAGGTGTTCGTGTTCGTTTGTTAAGGTTTTTGAAAATTCTGTTCATGTTCGTTTGTTAAGCGTTCGTTAACGTTCGCGAACACGTTATATATATATATAACATGTTCGCGATCATTATTAAACGAACACAAACGAGCTTGTTCACGAACACTACTAAACAAACACAAACGAGCTTGTTCGCAAACACTTAACAAACAACCTTACCACTGTTCAGACTCTATCCGTTTGTTAACCGATCTAATTTTTGTTTGTTAATGTTCGTTTACCTTAATAAACGAACATAAACGAACGCTTACCGAGCTTGAACACGAGTAGTTTGTTGAAAGCTCTGTTCGCTAACAGCCCTACACAAATGGTCCTTTGCTTATCAAGTTAGTATTCATTTTAGTTATGGACTTTCATTTAGACCAGAGCACGTACAATCGTACATTGACTTTCATTTGTTTTTTTACCACAAATAGTCTTCTGTTAAAATTTAAATTAAATGAGGGTTAAATCTAATGATATTATCGCCAAATCAATTAATATGATTATGATAACCTCTTTTTGAGAATTATGTGAGTTAATTTAATATGAATATGATCCATGAATTGTTCCTTTAGCATAATGTCACGCTTATACCCAATTCAAGTATCTCAACACCATCAATTGTAATTGTTAAATAAATGCATTTTGGGAAAACTCCTTGTCAAGTTGGTCAGACAATTCACTTGAAAAAGTTATTTAATAATTCTCACAAAAAATCAAACTTAAAATATTGTCGTGAATCACCATATCAATAATTCAATTACTTTAGTTAGAGTTGCCCTCAAACAGTTTCCTATATATATATGGTAGGTGAAAAGGATAACATCATTTAATTTTACGGCATTTTAGTCTATTAATCATTAATGATTGTTAGGTACCCTCTCTTGCATGCAATACAATTTCAGGTAGTCCATGGATGGGAAATTGCGAAAACCCTATAATAATTCATTGACATAAATTTAAGAATTTTATAAAAGATTTTTGAGATTATTATTATTATTATTATTATATGTAAACATAATTAAATAACCGAATAAATTAAATAAATAATATAAAGGTGTTTTAGTAATTCAGTACTTGAAAATTGTAACGTTTGTTGAATTTTTTAAAATTGTATTATTTGAGAGGAAATATTCTTCAGTTGAAGGAATATAATTATTATAAATTTTTATTTTAGTATTTAATTATATGATTCACATGCATGATTATTGAAAAGGAATAAGTAGTATAAAGAGCAAAATGTCAATACATTATAAAATAATAATATAATAAATTAAAATGAAATAAATTAATAATAATAATGATATTAATAATAATAATAATAACAATATTATAATAATAACATTGTTATAATAAATTATAAAGTAAAATGAATTACATTAAAAATGGTATAACAAAATAGAGTAATAAATTATAATTATAATTATAATAATATTTTTGAAAACATAATTATAATAATATGATAATTCATAAATAAATAAAAAGTAATTTAGAATAATAAGTGATAGGAAATATCCTCTCGGTATACTGATGATGGCCTTTGATCCGTATAAGCTTTTCTCGGGGCTCAGGTAGTCTTCTGGGTCCGATCAAGGAATGTAAGGTCGGATGGTCGGCAGTAAGAGGTTGTCCCCAGCCGTTACCATTTAAGTCCGGGTCAGGGTCGGAGTCCTCTTTTGTAGTCCAATCTCTTGATCACATCACCCGGTCAAGGTCAAATCTGAGTCACCACGTGTACGATAACGTTGTCGCCCAAGGATAGGTCCGCCCGGTGCATGGGCAACACGCGTCCGTCATGTCGGAGGGACGGAACTTTTCCCCTCTACTCCTAAAAAGCTGCATTAATGGAATAGAGGAGGGACTTTTGGAGACCAGGAGATTGGATCAGTCCTACTATTCCGGTGCGTAGTCAGCCCACTGCCGACTGCCCGATCGAAGCCTGATCGTCCCGAGCTCCCACTGTATTCCAATTTGGGTTTGCCCCTTAATAATACACACCTTATTTATTGGGTACTCTTGCCTCCGTATTTTACAGTATCAGTAAGTTTTGTGAGATCGTCCATGTGAGATAGGGATGGCAACGGGGCGGGGGCGAGGAATGGGGTCCCCGTCCCCGTCCCCGAAATAGGCCCCCGTTCCCCGTCCCCGCCCCGTTCCCTGACGGGGATGGGGAATAATTCCCCATCCCTGTCCCCGCGGGGATTTTTCGGGGACGGGGATTCCCCGCCCCGTTTTTTAATGATGCTAATGAAAAAAAAGAAGAAGCTATATTAAGATATTATAAAAAACCTCAAATGTTATGTTAAACAAATTTAGTATTATAAGTTCATAGTTTTCTACTTTAATTTATATGTTAGTCTATTTATTTAGCATTTTAAAAAGAAAATTAATTAAAACTAATAAATACAGTACTATAGTAGTACTGATCAAACTAATCAATACAATTTTTAATTTTTTATTACTTGGAATCAGTACTGGTATATTGAACTAACATACTTATTAGATCATATATGGAATATATTTACTAATCAAAACTAATGAATACAGTAAATCAAAACTAAACAAATGTATTTATTTGACTATTGTTTATTATATATATATATATATATATATATAATATATATATATATATATAGTATATATATATATATATATAATTATCGGGAAATCGGGACGGGGACGGGACGGGGATCGGGGGATCGGGGTCGGGGGCGGGGAACGCCCTCCCCGTCCCCGTCCCCGGCGGGGATGGGGCCCGTTCCCAGAAAAAATTCCCCGAACCCGCCCCCGTCGGGGCGGGGATCGATTTTCCCCGTCGGGGGCGGGTTGAATTGCCATCCCTAATGTGAGATATCTAATACTTTTTAGATAATAATATATAATACTTTTGCATAGACTTATTAAAAAAGTTAATTACTCCATATATTTTATATAAAAAGTAGTATACATTTATACGTTTACAGGAAACCGTTTCATATAAGACCTATTAATTAATTAATTAGGGGAAATGTATTTTTGTCTTGATCTGATAGCTCCATTTTCCTTCTCAACCTCTATTGAATTTAAAATTCTGGTAGTGGAGGGTGTTAGGAATTCCGATTTCACATGATAAAAACACTTAAATTTCATGAAATTTGAACTCGTTCCAATCAAATCGTGAAAAATTTCCACTTTTTAAAGTTAAGGAGGAAAATATATTTACTAAAATTTCAGTTTAATTACTCACTTAAACTTAGTATTCTAATAACTATCGCAGTCTATATACAACCATCATATGGTATGGCATTTATCATGTATAGTCTATCTTACCTACTTTCCAAGCAAACATAGTAAATATTACACAACTTGTGACAGTGATGTGTATGCATTAATGTGCCGTTATCATTGGAATTCCATAACTAAGGTTGAAATTCCATAAATTAAGGTAGTTAATATGATTTGTAAATCATCTCTTGATGTAATAGTTGCTTAATAGTACTTTAAACATCATTAGAAGGAGTTAAGTTATGCATTGATTAATCTTTTTAATTGAAAGTATTCAACCTTTGTACTTATAATACAATGAGTGCGATTAGTCTAAAAAAATGTCTTGAATTTTAAAATTTTGTTTTAAAAACCTATTTAAATGGAGTTTGATAATAGTTCAATTTTGAATTACGCAATCTTCTGTATATATAACTATAGTATAAGTAGGAGAATTTATATTGAAAAGGTTGTATCAATAAACCCCCATTCCCATCCCCCTTAAAATATACAACTATAGTATAAGTAGGAGCATTTATATTGAAATAGTTGTATCAATAACCCCCCCCCCCCCCCCCCCCCCCC
>NC_044916.1:11575565-11596378 GCF_003576645.1 Ipomoea triloba | reverse complement strand
AATAACCCCCCCCCCCCCACCCCCCTTAAAAAAAAAGATAGTGATGGGGTAATACAGTACGCATACTCATGACTTGGTTGGAGGCTGACCATGCTTGGATCGAGTCTGAGTTCCGAGATCGGGAAGTCTAGTTACTAAGACTAAAAAAGGATGATAAAATAGTCCCTTATACTCTCACTACTATGGACATGACTTCCAGGATCAACATGTGTCATGACTAACCTGAGTTGCCAATGCTGCGCATATTGCGCCGTCATGATCACATCAAAGCCGTCAATGGAGAACCCAACATGTGCTTCATACTCTTAACACTATAAATAAAAACCTACTTCAACTAGTAGAGAAATCTTATTTCTTAGACAATAATACACTTCCCAACCATTGTTAAGCCTCCTACGCTCCTTTGTATTAATCTTAGATTGTATTAATAAGAACTCTTCATTATTAATACAACGAGTTAATTCTAGAAAGAGTTTATTACCGAAATGGTTCCTCGACTATTGCGAAATTACCAATTTAGTCCTTGACAATTTTTCATGCCCAATTAAGTCCCTCAGCTTTGAAAATTTTAACCAATTTGGTTCTCCGTTATTTTTGCCGTTAAACATCCGTTAAAACCGAGACCAAATTAGTAATTTTGCTATAGTCAAGGGACCAAATTGGTAATTATGCTATAATCAAGGGACCATTTCAGTGAAAATTTAATTACCAATTTGGTCCCTTGACTATAACAAAATTATCAATTTGGTCCTGATTTAACGGCAAAATAAACGTAGGACCAAATTGGTTAAAATTTTTAAAGTCGAGGGACTTAATTGGGCACGAAAAATTGTTGAGGACCAAATTGGTAATTTCGTAATAGTCGAGGGACTATTTGGGTAATAAACTCTTCTAGAAATAGTCCTTCGACTATTGACTTTTACCAATTTTTGTCATCGACTTTTAATTTTATCAAAGTTGATCCCTTAACTATTGATTTTGTACCAATTTTGGTCCTTCTGTTAAATAGATGTTAAAATTGAGGGCAAAAATGTAAAACAAAATATTTTAACCTTTCTTCTTCACTTTGTTTCCCCTCCTCCATCGCAAGATTATATAGAGAACAATGTGAATCGATATATTTAATTTTTACATTTTATGTTAAATTGTTTCAAGTAATCAATTTCTTTTTCTGTATTTTATTTTTGAATTTTTTTGGTTTACTGCAATGTAATATATACTACGTAATTTTTTTATTTTTTTTTTTGTAAATTCTCTAACTGGATGTGGAGTGTTATTATATATTTTATTGTTGTATTAGGTGTTTTTTCTTTTTAATTATTTGATAGCAAAAATGGTAGAAAAGGGCACCACTAGGAGGGGAAACAAAGTGAAGAAGAAAGGTTAAAATATTTGGTTTTACATTTTTGCCCTCAATTTTAACACCTAACATAGATTTAACAGAAGGACCAAAATTGGTACATAATCAATAATTAAGAGACCAACTTTGGTAAAATTAAAAGTCGAGAATAAAAATTGGTAAAAATCAATAGTCGAAAGATTATTTCTGGAATTAACTCTTAATACAACACTCTCCATTCTACTACCTTCTTTATTTTCATTTTATTTTTATCCTTATATGTGTCGTGTATATGTCTTGTACTTATTAATGCTATCGATTAGATATGATAATTAATTAAGTAATAATGGATCATGCTACGCAAAAGTTTTACTGTTAGAGTGTGTATACTATTACTTTTTTTTTTTTAGTACTCGAAAAAAAGTAGTAGTATACACACTCTAACAGTAAAACTTTTGCGTAGCATGATCCATTATAATTCACTAACTATCTAATTAACAGAATGCATTTGATGACATCCAATAATCACATTGCACCATACCAAATGAGATTTGCAAAGATAAAATTATTAGTTTCCTATAAATTGTGCAATACATCTAGACATCTATAACGCATAGCCTACATGGACGAAGGTGCAGTGTGTTTAGGAACAAGACAAAGTAAGCCTACCAAATCCTATTTTTATTTGTCCTACCTCCAATCATCTTAGTATCTTACCCCTATGATACTTAGGACAAAAATTAACATTAATTAACTCTTTAAATCTAGGCTTATCTAATTGCGCAACTAAAGTTGTCACAATATGCATACAATAAAAATATTGTACGTTAGAAATAAATATATATAAAAAAAAAAAGCGGTTGGGCAATTTTATAATTCAAAGGGTTTAACTAAATTACAAAATCCTTTATATTATAAAATTGCCAAATTGATTTCTCTTTTAGTATATGACATTTTACCTAGTGATTTATTTTTTCAAACAAAAATATATACATTGACTTAGAGAATGAGTTTTTATTTTTTTTATTTTATTTTTTTTTAAGTACTACTGACTCTATTTGACATCCCAATTGGGAGAGTTATTACATGCAACTTGACTATAAGGTTATTGGCAGAACATGAGTTTATTCTTAACTTTTCTACTATAAAAATATGTAACTTTGGATCAAATGTTTATTACCAGTCAAAAATTTAAAACTAGTTAGTAGCAAATAGACAACTTTATTTCTATATATTTGCATAGTAGTTAATGTCACGTTTCAATTACAAGAGCTTAGTCTTGACCCTTCAGACATCTGTCCAACTATAGATGCAAACAAGTCAAGCCGGTCAAAGTTTGATTCGATTTCGGTCAAATTTGAATTCAAGCCAACTCATTAAATTCCCCAACACACACACACATATAGTTCAAACTTTAACTCAATTCGAATCAATCGAACAAAACTTGTACCTTATAAAAATTAAGAAGTTGAACTCGAGCTCAAACTTCTAAACAATATCGAACTTAAACCAGACCTATATTTGATGAATTCCGCTCGTTTTCACCTCTACGGGTGGAGTTTGTTTTTTACTTGTAGTATAGTCGATTAATTCAAAAATTAAACTCGTAACTTTTTTATACAAGAATCATGTTTCACCCACTACATCATTCCATTCAGGGCATAATATTCTTCTTATTAATTGCATAGTATTTAATTTAGACATTAGGAAGGGTTTACCGCCTGACTCGTGAAGTAATTTATTAAGCAATCCAAGAGAATAAGCTCCCACCCAGATAGGACCAAGGAGCTTAAAAATGGTGGAATATTTAATGATTTCACGGGCATTTTCTCCCTCCTTGTACAACTGTGCACACAGGTAGTGTGTTCTGTGTGTGTAATCTGTGATCCGACCTTCCCTCGTCAAAGCTTCCGACAGATTTTTGCCTTTTCCCACATAAGACAAGCCATCATTTGTGTAACAACCACCCACATTTTTTTTTTCATTAATTCCCTCATTATATTACAGCACTGGATTATATTAGTGAAAAAAGCCAAAAAGAAAGGGAAAACAAAGGGGTCAAAAGTCTTAGTTCTTGAAATTATGGAGATATTATAGTGGATGGAGAACGGAAAGTCAAGATTCACATGCTAGTTTGGATTTGTATATTGTATATATTCTTTTGGGATGGATCTGAGGTTTCTGAGTCAAAAACAGAGCTGCAATGCAGGTGAGAATTAAAGTGAGGCACTAATAATGCTACAAACGTTGTTGGTCTTTTTCTTAATTTCTTCTACTTGGTGAGCAGAAAGTGTGTGTTGTACAAGATTTTTGATTTGGGTTTCCTTGTCTATAGATTCGTTAGCCCTTTTTTCATCCATTTGCATTTGAGGTAGTATGAAAGGAGGAGAATTGGGTTGATCAAAGATTCTGTTTTTATCCATCAGGAGCCAAAAAAAGTGTGTCAGGTACTTGATTCATCCAGTGATTGTTATTGTTGTTGTTGTTGTTGTTTTTTTTTTTTTTTTTTGAAAACAGTGATTGTTGTTTTTGAAGAACATTTTTTGTTTCTTGATTTACAAATGATTCTGGGTTTTGTCTGTCTCAAGCTTTTTGTGTGTAGATCCATTAGCTTTGGATTTCACCATTATTGCTCTCTTCAATCTTTCTAATAATGTTCTTGAGTTTCTGTTTCTGTTTGTGTCTGTTTAAATGAAAGCTGGTTAGGATTCAGAAATATAAACTCCTACTAAATTCTTTGAATCTTTCAAAAGGACTGATGTATATGGAAATTTTGAAGTATATATGTTTTTTTTTTCTTTTTTTTGGAAGGTGGCTAATTTGTTATTTTTCTTTATGCTTTTCAGTATTTTAAAGCTGAAGAAGAGCTGTGTTTTGTCTGTCTACATCATCAAGCTTTTGACAGCTTGGGTGAGATATATATATATATATGTTGAGGTGAATCCACTGGGCAGAGTTTGAATAAACCTTTGAATGATTCTATGAAATTTGTGTGATAGAAATACTACAGAACATGCCACAAGACAGGCCGAGATCTGTGTTATACAGATCATTTCTCACCTGTGATGATCCTAGGGGTGTAGTTGAATGCAATAGGATTAGGAAGTCGAAGACTGAGCTCCCGAAGATGGTGGATGATGATAAGCTTGTAAAACGAGCAGTTCGTGAAGGAGGTATGAGCGTGTCTGCATCGAAGAAAGAACGCGAAGAAAGGGTATACCAAGGGTGTGCAGATGAGTTAAATGCGTCGTGTTCTGTCCAGCTCATGGAGGTATCTAGAGGAGCTCAGAAGCTGACTCGAGTGATTGATTCGTGGTCAAAGGGAGGTGGGTTAGACAGGAAGTCGAAGGAGGTTGCTAAGGACTTGTTGAAAGGAGCTCTTGATTTGCAGGAGTCTCTTGAAATGCTGGAGAAGTTGCAGGAGGCGTCGGGATTTATGGCAAAGATGAACAAGCCAACAAAAGAGAGAAGTGGGAAAGGTGTTGAAAGGACTAAATCTGAACGAGTTGTAGGGGATCAAAAGTACAAACTGGAGGAGTTCCACAGACCGAGACATTCTATTGATGGAGCTTCGTCTTGGGATTGTTACGACGAGCTGAGGGAGGTGATAAGGGACAGCTTTGCTAGACAGAAGTTGTTGCCAATGCCACCCAATAGTGGTGCAGAAAAGGCGAGTTTTGGAAGTAGAGAACTGGACTTTTCTCCAGATCTCCCATCCACTAGCTCAAGCCAATCCTCTTATGAAAAGCGTTGTTTTGATAGAAGACAATTGCTTTCATCTCCCGATCTCCCCTCTACTAGCTCAAGCCAATCGTCCGTGTTTCAATCCCACGAGTTTTCTTCTTTTGGCAGCTCTCTTCCAAAGGTTCAACCTTTGAAACCAAAAGCCCCGAATTTGATTGCAAAGCTGATGGGTCTTGAGGAAATAATTCCTTCACAGCCCAACAAACAGATGGAGAAAGACAGGCTTTCCAATCAGAGGAGACCTGCATTTGAAATTGATTTGCCAAAGGCAAAGAAACCCCCTATTGTTGTTGAGAACATGGATACAAAGCAAAGAACTCTAGAAGAAATTATTGGGGCTATGCAATTCAAGGGGCTACTGAAAAGCTCCCCTTTTAACGAATCAAAGCAGCCCGTTGTTTCAGATTTTGAAAACGAAGTTGATCAATATTGTGAACCCATTGTGATCATGAAGCCCCAATATGCTCTCCACTCTAGAACGTACCCTTGTGAGGAAAATTCTGTGAACCCCAAAGATATGCCTACAAATTGGAAAAGAAAAGAATTCACAACTGAACCCACCGGACAGCCAAAAGGAGCTCCTAATGTTGCTGTCAAGAAAAACTTGAGAGCAGAAAAAACTGAAGTGACCAAATCTACGCGTGAAGGAGGGTCTAAACAACTGACAAGTTCAAATGACAGTGGGATCAGGATTATGGGAAAACTATCTTCTAATAAAACAATCAATCCTGCGAAGCCTAGGGGGCAAGAGAAGAAAGAAGTTATTGAGAAAAGGGTTGATAAGATTCAAAAGATAGCTCCTAAAACGAGGAAAGAAGAAATGAAAAACGTGAAATTTAGGGAGGCCGTTAAACCGCATGGCTTAGAGAAGATGACCTCTGTCAAGCTTAGGAAACAGGAGACTGTGCCAAATATATCACAAAAACAAGTTACTCAGCAAAAGAGCACGACCTCAAATCTTACTCTAAATCATGCTGCTGTGTCTCGTAACTCCAGAAATAACAAGTATATGAAAAAAACTGACAAGCCCGAAAGAAAGTCCTCTGTAGCTATTGTGAGTTCATCTTCCTACTACATTTTAAATTCCTACCATATTTTCTTCAGGGAACTTGTTTCCTATTTTCATAGTCAACCATTTTTAAAATTTATTTTTTCCATATTTCTCTAAGTTTTGAAGTCTGGAGTCTGTTTTGTGAATAGATCTTCGACTCTTCATCCTTAATAGCAGATCATTATTTGGATAACAGCTTCATTGTTAGTCCACACTGATGTCTAATGTTGAAGCAGGTTGAGAATCTGGGAGACAATAAAGCACAGATAGACCTTAAATCCAAGAAAGAGACCGATAAAACAGAAAATGAAGATGAAGTGTCAGAAACGCTCCACCTTGAGGAAGTGTCTGATGTTTCCCAGACTCTCATCATTGGTAAGCCGGTTGTTCCATTACTTTGCATCAATGATAAAAGTTGCCAATATTCATCTACCTTTATTGTGTGGTCTAAATAATTTTTTATCTTATGCAAGTATGCATTAGACATATGCTTATTAATTTATTTCAGAAGCTGGTTATTGTACCTTGGCACAGTGATAATAGCTCGCATTGAGTCGTTTCATGTAAATTGTGATTTAATAGACCTTGAACATCAGTCCCATCTATGATACCCTAAAAATAATTCTCTTAAAAAAAAATCCATTGTATATTAATTGTATCATGTTAAACATGAAACTTATGGTTCTTCTATTTGTTGCTTAGCATGATTGTATCATAATTCATAAAAGTGAACGAGGAAAATTTTAGTGCATACAGATTCAACTTAGAGTGGCTTTGCAAAAATTCTTGATTAGTCCAAATCACATACTCATTTTGCATATCCTTGCTAGTGTACTAGTGTGGAAAAAGTCGAGTGGAACGCTTAGTAAATAAAGCCTTCATTGGGGTTTTCCACATCTTTAATTGAATAAAAGAATTATGGCCTAGTGTATAGTTTTTTTTTTTTTTTGAATACAACTGACCCTATTACATTGTAGTATCTGTTCATCTATACTCCACTGAGGCTCAAACTCATAACCTCCCATATGAGAGAGTCACTACATGCCATCTGAGCACAAGGTGCTTGGCATGGCCTAGTGTATAGTTGTTATCCCAAAAGGCGAAATTGCATTTCCAGTAGATTTTTCTCGGAGAAATTTGTATCCACCCAGTGTGATAACAAATTTGCTTTGTTGGTTGCAGATGATCATAGCGAAGCTGAAAGTCTTTCTTGTGTCTCTACCGTTCCAACCATCCACAGTGAGAGCAGTAGCGAGTGTAAGGAATGTGATCAGCATTGCGTCGCTCCCAAATCAAAACCTGAAGCCAATGCTACAAAGAATTTGCTCCTAAGCAATACATCTTTTCTCAGTCATGCTGAAGGGCTTTTCGATATTTATTCATGGCAACCTGTGGAGTTGAAGCCCGATAGCTCACACAACGAAACGCCCGAGACTAAACTCTTACTGGATTGTGCAAGTGAATTACTCGAGAGCAAAAAGTTGCAGATTACACTGTCTGTCGTTGACACATTACCGAAGAAACCTATTAGGTCACAAGTCCATATCTCGCTAGACAAGTTGGTGGCTGAAATTTGTTGCGGGATAGAAACTCTAAGAAGCTACAAGGATCTTACCGCAACTCTTTCTGCAGACACCCTTTTTGCATTGGTCGAGAGAGATCTGCAGTGCAACGTAGCAGTTAGCGGGGGGGCATGGGATTTGGGTTGGAGGAAAGGGTTCACTTACGACGAAGTCGAGCATGTAGTGGCTGACATGGAGAAGCTCCTCTTAGGTGGAATTCTTGAGGATGCACTTGCAGATTTTGGATGGCAGTGACTTTGTGTACACAATGTTCAGGTACACAGATTTATGAACAGCAAATCTTAACTTCTAAGCTGTAAATAACTATACACCTACTGATACAAAGATGCATCTAAATTTCACCCCTCTTTACTAATTGATTCATTTGAAGGTGCCAAATGCCAATCTCTTTCACATATGATTGTTTATAGTATGTATACTATACTATACCTTATATAACAAAGAGGCATTTGTGTGGGGCTAAAAGTTGGTCAGGCTACTGACTTGTTAACCATAATGTTACAAGTTCGACTTTCAGTGGGAGCAGCCTATTCTCTTGGTTTGAGTCGGTCAGTTATGACCTATGGACAACATAGGCAGATTTATCTCCTTGTGTTCCTTTTTTTGGCTAAGGTCAAAAGACGGAATTTACTTAATGCACGTTCTCGAGTAGTGAGTACGGGTTTCTCTTGTCGCTCAAACAAAGAAAAAAAAAAAAAGAGACTTTTGTGTATGATGAACTAAACCTTAATGTTTGCTAGCAGGCAAGTATTTATGTATTACAGGCTATACTCCATTAACATCAGGGATAGAATGATTTGATGAACTTTCTCAAGAGGTCCTTTGCCAGTTAGGGTCACAAGGTGAGGTTTATTTAGTGTACACCCTCGAGTAGTGGCTACTGGTTTCCCTTGTCACTCAAAAAAAAAGGAAAAAAAAAAAAAAAGAGGGGCTTTTGTGTATGATGAAGAACTAAACATTAATGTCTGCTAAACAGGCATGTATTTATGTATTACAGGCTATACTACATTAACATAAGGGATAGAATGATCTGATGAACTTTCTGAAGACATCCTTTGAAGATTAGAAATTAAAGACTCCTCAGTGCAAAATAAATGGAAATTTCTTAATGAATAAAGAATCAACCAAAGTTTGAACATTGTTCACAATTTCGATAAATAATAGAGTATTACACGGATAAATATAGTTTAATATATTAACTTCAAATGTTAAATAGGTAAAGTCAAATAAAGATTAAATGAATAAAAATCAGCATTAAGTGAGATGATTCTCCATTCACCATTCCATTTTTAAAGCTATCTTGACCTTATGGAAACATCTAATTATTTAACCAAATCTGAAATTATCTCCTCTAAATATAAAACGAGTTTTAATAATATTGACTTGGAAATTGGTTATACCTAGAATGCTAAAATAGGGTTCCATACCATTATGAGTGTGGGGCATGCATCCTTTTTGGACTATTCACATTATTTAGAGGAAAGTATTAAATATATTCTCAATTTTACTTGTACTCTTTAGAGTAATCACATTAGTTGTAAAATTTTATTAAGTTTTTGTAAAACTGTCAAAGTGTGCCGAAACTCGCAGGCTAGCCTGCACCCGCCCCGCAATGAGACAAGTTAGGGTTACAAAAAATATGGCCCGCAAAATAGTGGGCCTAACGGGTTTGACTCGCAGCCTGCGCGGGTTGTGGGCCAACCTGCGGGCCCAAGCCCTATATATATATATATATATATATATATATATATATATTATGTTGCACAGCAAGGCAGAACGCTGCCTTGTTGTACAACATTCTATATATATTACTCCGTAATATTTTTAATTTTTTTACTTAATTTGATCCATCCATCTAGATCAATTTTATAAATATTAGTATAAGGAATAAACTTAGGGATTCTATGTATCCATTTTTTTAATGTAACAAAACTAATTAGACAGTAAGGTGTAAGTACTAAAAAAAAAAAGACAGTAAGGTGTAAGATGCTTCAAAAAATATTTTCATTTTGGGTATGCATATTTGACACTTTTTTCTTATATAAATTTGAATTTTTAAATTTATTTTTTAAGTTTGAAATATGAAATAAATTTTTGATTTTCAGTAATCGATATAATTGACCAAAATGGATGATCGGTTATTCGAACAGTTATAGTATCCATTTCGGTTAGTTTCGATCGATTATAAAATTAAAAATATCTAATTGATTTTTTGATCAATTATGTAATCGACTGACCGTTTGCTCACTCATATTAATAACAAGATTACGTTCATACTTTATATATATATATATATATATAGACCTACAAATGTTTTTTTTTTCTTTCTTTCTGTAGATTGTGGCATCATGGGCTTCATAATTTTTGTCTTATGAAATTGATTGTACCTTTTAAGTTGTAATCAATATTTTAGTAATTAAAAAGGAAAAAGATAGGCCCATGACATTCTCATGCCTCATGCCCAAATCCCCAATTCACTCTTACACTCAGAACTCAGAGCCCATCAAACACACCCTGTCGCCCGTCGTTAGCCTGTAAAGTGTAAACAATTCTCTTCCTCATCGGAGCAAGCGGACGAATTAAAACATCGCCATAGCAATATAGCTTGAAGGTTTTGTGAGAAATTTCTTCTAGCTTTTCTTCATAAGCTTATCGCGTTATCGCTGCTTCGGATTCACCAATCACCCTCAATCTCAGTTCTCACTCTATATGTCTTAGTCTCTCACTCTAAACAACCGACCGTAAATGCTCGCCCGTAGACAAATTCTTAGCTAAATTTATTTATATTTTCTCCTTCAAGCTCAAAATGAGTACCTCAAGAGAAGAATCTCCAGATTGGCTTCGTTCTTTTAAGGTAAATGTATAGATTTTCTCTTGTAATCTTTTCCACTTAGAATTTGGTTTCTTTTCTGCTAGAGCTGAAATATCTGTTACAGAGCTAATAATGGCATTTGAATGTATGTTTACTTCAAGCTTCAGTCGTATTTTATGCAGTTGGCTTATGGATGATTTGCCTTCCGTTTTGCTCCTGTAAAAAATGTGCTCTAGTCTCAAATTATATAGCACCCAGAGTTGGACTATTTTATATTCTTTGATTCATTACTGAATTTTTTGGTGATGCAATGCGATTAGTTTGGTTGATGATTTATTTGGTTCTGTGAATTTAGCAGATGCATATGTTTGGTTTGGATATAGTGAAGTGTGATGTTAATGTTGCTGATGGTAATTGAGAATTTTAATGCTAAAACAGGAAGTGTGATGTTAATGTTGTTGATGGTAATTGAGAATTTTAATGCTAAAACAGGCACCTACTCCTGTATCATTATCGTCGGATTCAGAGTCCCCTTCAAATGATAGTGATGAGGACGGAATGAGTCTCGGGAAATTGTTTTCCAAAGATAAATCCAATACAATTGAGACTAAAAACAATTTGGATGGGAATGACACGTTGGTTTACACGCCTTCTAAAGAAAAGTTTCCTGCTAAGAAGGCAAGAGTGGAGCATACACCAGGTGGAAAGAGGAAGAGAGAAAGTCAACTTGAAAATAAAGGTATGCTTTCTAAAATTTGTTACTCCATATTATTTTAGCTAAAACAGAGTAAGACAATAAATGCACTCTCTAATTGTACAGGAAAAGATGATGATTTAAAGGTCATTTCTAAGAGAAAAGCTACAGAGAAGCTTATTTCACATGAGGTAGGCAATGCTTTGCAATTATACTCAATTGTTCTTTGTATTAGTTAATTTTGTAGTCCTGTAGGTGGGGTTTCACCTATCATTGTTGATGATGCATCCTTACAGTCTGTGAATTCATATATGCTGAGCTTATTGGATTATGGAATATAAAATGTAGATGTTGGGGGTTCTTTCCTTACTGCCATTTGGATCATCACTGTGAACAGGGCTGATTTTGGTTTGCTAATATTGACTATTTTCTTGCTATGGGGGAATGATAAAACTTTCTCTCCATGAACTACAAACAATCTAGTTTATATATGATGATCATTGATTTATTGGTTTTGTTCTCTAAAGTTTATTGGATCCTAGTTTTGTTCCAAGGTAAGTTCAGAACCATTACATAACTAACTAGATGATGACAGTTCTCTAGGAGGATTTCTAGCAGCGTCTAAAGTTTAACCATCTTAGTGCACTCCTCAAAAATGACTGTTGTTTTACAGGAACCTGAACATTCAGTCTGGAGTCTCTCATCCGACTCCATGTCTTGTCCTGATACCAGTCCTGTAAGAGAGGGCCATATCCTTGATAAAGACTTACTTGCACATAATGAAGCTCAAGACATGAAATCTGAAGGAACAAAAGATCCAGATTTCCTTGACAGTGATGGAGAACCTGCCCCCACCAAGGATTTGAAGAAGAAATCTCCGAAAAAACAATCTGAAAAAGATAATCACACACCAAAAAAGAAGCAGAAAGTAGAAAAGACTAGAAATGAGGGTAAGGAATTCATTAATGACCTTTCTGGACATTGCTGTAATTCTTGTTAATTAATGGATATGATGAATGAATCTATAAGGCTGTAGTCACCCTAACATTTTAAAAATTTAATTTTTACTTATTGAGCTTTCTAGAGACTGTAGCTTTTCTAAGCCAAAGTCTTGTTTATTTATTTTATCATTTAGATGCAGAGAATAAAGCTAATGCTGATGTCCTAGAGGAAGATATTCCAGAGAAGCATAGTGGAACACATGTGAGATATATAGTACTTTTATTGCAATTATGATTGATATTGGGGATAGTAACTTTGTCAGTTGTTCTGATCTATTTGTGTAGGTTTCATATTCAAGACTCCCTTTGTTACTTCCTGAGAAAGTACAAAGGTTAAAGGTTAGTCTGAGCAGGCCTTAACTGATTATATTGATAATGTAGATATGATTAATCTGTGTTCCTTTGTTTTCTTTCTCCTGCATTCTAAAAGCCAACTCCCACTTACTGCATGAACTAAAAGACGTCAATGTTGGTGCCTTTAGACCCAGCTACTTTGATGCTACTTCAATATTTCTTGATAATAATTAAATGTCTTAGCAGTCATCTGCAAATATCCCATCATTTAACATGTTAATGTTTGTTGACACCATTTCTTTTTCTTTTGTTTATAAAAGGCACTTGTGGAGTGTGATGGTGATTCCATAGATTTGAGCGGCGATGTGGGCGCTGTTGGGCGGGTTGTAATCTCAGATAATCCATCTGGAAGCAATGAAATGCTTTTGGATCTAAAAGGCATGTACAAGTTTCTCTAATATATGATGATAAAGTTCTTGATTTGCATGTCGTGTAGAACCATAAAGTAGCACTACCTTTCTTTAGTTGGTATGATGAGATTCAGTGTGGCAATTACATGTTCTAGTTATAGATGCTTCACGCCCTCTTCTGCAAAGCAACAAGGTTTAATACTCATGGCTCTTCTGATTTTAGTAATCTGGTTTGAAATTTCAGGAACCATATACAAAACGACAATAGTTCCTTCCAGGACATTCTGTGTGGTATATGTTTTCTTTAATACAGAAACCTCTTTATCTTTGTATTTTCCTTTTTTTTCCAAATAGGACTAGTTCCACTTTTGGTTCAAATCCTATAGTTGAATTTTCACATTTAGTTCTCAATTATCAATTTGACCATATTTAGTGCGTTGACTTTTCCAAATTGACCACTTGTCTTCTATACATGCATGGATACATATATTTATGTATATGATCTGACACTCTTCCCTTGCTGTAGGTAAGCTTTGGTCAATCAGAAGCAAAGGTGTGTTTGTTGATTATGGCATTGTTGATTTATTTGCTCTAGCCATATTGGCACCTTGAAAAGGAATACATAATACTTCATTTTAAAATTGGTAGATTTTATAACATTGCTTGCAATGGATTGACCCATAACCTTTGACTTACTTCAAGCGTACTAATTTTCCTACCTCCTTTATGCACCAGCAGTTAGGCATAGGTGTAGCAGAATAAGAAACTTTAATTCACCTTTACTTGCTGTTATGATCTTGAGTCATGGCATTCTGCTTTCATGTCGCATTGTGTATTAAAAATGGTTGGAAAGAGAAACACGAAGAAAAAAAAAGGCATTTTGGTTGATGTGTTCAAATTACCTATTCCGCCATGTCTTTTCACCAGATTGAAGCCATCATGAATGACTTCATCCAATTGACGCCACAATCAAATGTTTATGAAGCTGAAACAATGGTTGAAGGTTTGATTTCTCCTTCAGATCTCTTTTTTTTTTTTTTTTCTTTGAGGTGTAAATGATGTCTACTCTCTTGAATATATTCCATTCAGGAACTCTTGATGGATTTTCATTTGATTCGGAAGAGGAGCCTGACAATTTGCCCAAAAAGGCTGCTGAAGGCAATCAAAATGAAGCCATTGAGGATGAAACAAATGGAAAAACAGAACGAAAAGCTAAAAAATCATTAGTATGCATAATGATTTTTTTTTTAAATTTAAAGAAATACTCTATATTTTTGTTTTGCGTTAAAATTAAGTTGTTGGGATCCATGTTTATTGTTTAGGGGGCTGAGCAAAAGAAGGGCAAAACTGGAGGGGGCAAGCAACCAAAGAAAGCAAAAAAGAAACCTCAAGTCACAAAGAAAAACAAGAAAAAATGAGAAGGTTGTTTTTAACTTCTTCATATCGTGTACATTTTCTTAATTTTCTTGGCTTGTATTCCTTTTTTTTTTTTAGCAAGCTTCAATTGTTTTACAGATTTCTGAAATCCTAATTATCAATTGGTTGGTAGGGAGCCCAAGCTTGATAGAAAGTGCTCTTGGTGCAACTTAAACTTCTAATGAAGCCCCTATCATCTCTATTCTCTGTGAATTTGATTACAATTGTGCATGCATACACAGAATTGAATGTGTAAAAAAAATCTCTATATACGTATCATATTCACGTAACTGAAATCATTACGAATACTGACTTTTTATTATGAATACCTATGTTCATGAATTGATTTACATATATAATGTTTTCCCTTCGTGTATATCAAATTGAAAGTAAATAAGACAAAATTAACATCTTTTGCATTTTTTTTCCTTTCAACTTGACATGTTCTGATAAATGTGTTGTTTCTTTCATACAGTGATCTCTTTATTCACTCTTTCGCTACAATTTAGCGGTTTACGGATTTTCTTTTTGGGTGAAAATGCGTTATATATTGATATTTTTTTTTAGGGGAGGGGGGAAGGGGTTAACCCATAATAATTATTGGCTATATCTGTTGAAAGTCATTATGGCCCTGTCGTTCTCAATGGAGTCACAAACATCCTCCAGGGGCTCTAGGAACTCAATCCTTTCACAATCCCTCCTAGGAACAATTTTAGCAAGCCGATTAGCAACGTGGTTGTGTTCGCGACTTATGTGCCAAATAGAGATTTCCCATTCTTTGGAGCTACACTCTTTATAGAGGTTTACAATTGTAGCACAAGGACCTAAATGCTTTAAAATAACACGTTTTTAGGTTTGATTGCTACGTTTAAAAGTTTAAGGGTTTAATTGACTTTAAATTTGACTAGCTGCATTAATATTCTTCAATTCCAAGTGTAAGAAGAAATAAATGAATAGTAATTGGGTTAGCAAAAAATCATGCAAAGAATTAATGTGCTCAAGTAAAGTAAAAAGAGAGATTTATAATGGTTTAGAGGTGGTGCAATCTTCTTAATCCACTTTTCTCCTTTCACTCCAATGAGGGAATTCACTATCTTTAATATCCCAGATATAATTGTGAACACTAGTACAAAAAAACATAGGAGATTGACATTTAGCCATTGTTCTTAAAAGAATAGCTGTGTATTTTTAAAAAAAAAAATTCGCGGTGGCAATTTCATAAATAATTGATCAATAATCCGCTACTGTTGTTTGCTACAACAATTGCGGTGTGAAAAAAAAAACGCTTTACTTTCCGAGTTTCCGCTGCTGAAACGACGGTGGAAAATAAATATTAATTTGAGGAGGAAAACTGTAGATGGATTTAAGTCTTAATGCGAAGAGGAAAATTGTGAATTTTGATCGATCTTAGGACTTAAATCCTTTTATTCATGCTCAAATTGGGATATTAAGTTGAAAATGACGAAAATACTCTTAACAATTTTATATTTTTGCATTTTTGCACGTTTTAAACATATGGGTGACCGCGTGATGAATTTTGACACTAAAACAATAACTGTGGGACCAAAATGAGTAGAAATTAAACATATGGACCAAAATTATTATTTTGCTAATAATCGTGGGACCAAAATTAGTATCTGCTCATTATTAAATAGATACTATGAATAGGTTAGAGTTGAGTTATCCTATCGTGTCTATGTTTAACCTTTATCATGTTTCTGTTATTATCGTTTCAATTTGTTAACAAACCATTTATATGAATTGCCGGATCTTGTTAGAAGCAAAGGGAGTAGTACTAACTCAACTATACGAATCTAACTGAATATTCAGATAATCAACAATTTGTTCAATCTTGATGTGCGTACTAGATGTTTAGTATTATTCAAGTAATGAGATCAGAAATAGAAAGACCCTATATAAATGTTACAGCATCCTCTGTGGTATGTAAAAACCATTCACAAATCATTGCATCATCATGATACACACAAGAGCCAAAGATGCCAAAAGATCTCAAGTAACATACACCCAAGTATACAGGTCTATCAAAGAACGTATTGGATGGACGAAGATTACACGTCTATAGTCAAAACTTGTCAGGGTCGGGTTTATTGGGCTGCCAAACTCGTATCTTCACCGGCCAAACTAGTATCGGGCTTGTCAACAGCACAGCCTTGGGGATAAACTGTGCCGCCAATTCTTGTTGGTGGCCAATACCGTAAGACAGATCTCCCGATTATGTTCTTTGAAGGAAGTGGACCCCTGGTAGAAGGGAAGGGAACTGATATCTAAAGAAAGCATATCTTGACCAATATAAATAAATTAGGTGAGAAAAAAACAGCATCCTTACCACACGTGTGAATCATAGCTGTTGTTCCGATTATCACCCATCACGAAAACTGAATTTTCTGGCACACGCTGCAAAGAAACATGAGAGCATAAACTCTTCGGAGAAATGGTGGATCAAATCAAAGTTCACTCTCAAGATTAAGGTGACCAACTGAAGGTCTAGGATCGTAGAAGTCGAGATCTCAAGACAAAAAAAAACCTTTTAAAAGACCATTATGGAAAGAATGGTTCTTCTTTTCCTTTTAGTTATTGGAAGGAGGGAGAATTATAGAGCTAAATTAGGGCAAAGATGAACATACAATTGGAGTCATTTCATAGTTGGGTTTTTCGAGAATAAAATCTTCGTTTCTGACAACTCCATTCACAATCAGTTTCCCTTCATGAACCTGCACTACAAAGCTTAAAGTCACAAACGATGAACTTTACATACCACTACTAAATTACCCGTCTAAATTTTACAGGACAGTCCAGCATTACTAAACTAGGTCCGCCATTTCAAATCATATGATATGCAATTAACATAGTCGTTGAAATCCAGAATTATGGCATGAGCTTGCATTCTTGCAGAATGTATACATTAGACAGTAGATTAAAGCCCCCGCTTTGTGACAGCAAATCAGGTACAGAAAGCATTTATAGTCTCACCTCGACCGTATCACCTTCCTTGGCAACAATTCGCTTGATAAAGACATCATCATCGGTGTATCCGACTTCCTGAAGCACTGGAGGACTTTTGAAGATAACGATATCATTAGGGCAGGGCTTTCTAAAATAAAAAGAGACCTGAACATGATAGAGTGAGCATCAATTTCCCAGGTAGGATAATAAAACAATCAAACACTATGTTACATGGATGCAACACAAATGGTGAGACAGTGTGACCACCGACAAAATGTGCAAGACAAATTACAGGGCTTAGAATGTCCTTTACCCTATCTTCATTAGAGAAGAATTTAGCAGGAAAACCATCAAGCAATGCTATGTGACTTAAAATTTGCCTACCGCCACTCTTTTTTATGTAACACGATTGGATGTTGGAAGGACTTGACAGTTGACACTGAGTTAATCAGTATAGAAATCTTTGGTTTATTCTTACTCTGTACAAGCTAAGTTTCTGATATTGAATATTCAAGCTTGAGAAGTGTTAAGAAAAGGACCTATACTATCAGCGAGGAAGAGCAAATATGCATTACGAATCAAATTACAGCTCCATAATTACTTCCAGATCTCAAAATTGCAAAATCTTGTCATAACCTTCTTAGAATTGTGTATTTTTAGTTCAAGTTCAACATATAAGCTCTTGTACTTGACAAGACCAATTACAGAGTACCCGCACAGACAGCTCAGTTGGTTCTTGAAAAGTATATTGTGGGCAAAGACACAATATCGAGCCTGACCGCCACAGTGCGAGAGTTATACCCCTAATGAATCGCTGAGTCACCAACTATCCTATCTGGCCTGGGTGTGGGGCCCAGGGAATTTTGCCATTTGTGGACAAGACCAATTAACAAAGTTCCTCAAGAATTAAATGCAGAACAGCTTTAAAATGACAATTAACTCCAAACTACAGTTTCCAACACTCCCTTACTTTCAATGACAGAAATCAGATGCCCATAAAACTTCCAAATTTATGAATACCACATAAGTGTGAAAATGAACTATTTGGTACTAAACAACATAAAAGAACATTGGTATTACCTTCTCAGCCACAATCCGGTCGCCAACGTCAAATGTGGGATACATAGATAAGGAAGGTATGAATCTGGGCTCAGCCACAAATGACCTGAACGCCAGAGATATAGCCAACGCGGCGAAAACCGTTTTCGCATCATCCGAAGTTAAATTCAGCCATTCTGGCAAGAACCCATCGCGCTTCTCCACCTGCCCATCATCTCCTTCACCCCCTCCGTCGCCGCCGCCGCCGCCGCCGCCAGAGTCCACCTCATTTTTGGTCTCCTTGTCGGATTCTTGAGTCCTTTTGGAGCTGTGGGTCAGAAAGCTGAGGCTTCCAGACTTGCTACGCTGAAAATGTGTGGACTTTGGAGTGTTGAACTGGATTCGGTTGGAGTGGAGGGTTTTAGATGAAGAATTAGAAAAATGAGGCAACAAAATTGGATCTTTTGAGCAGTGGATAGAGGGAAAGTTAGGGTTTTGAATCGATGAGAAAGGACGGGTGCAATTTAGTGTTATCATTGAATTGAACTGAGCTGAATTCAATCTAATTTTGCTCTCCCGCAACCAACAATACCACTTTGGACTGCTGATTTTTAACTCTCACGGAGTATTAAACTATTTATAGCATTAGCAAACAAAACAAAACAATGGAACTATTTACATCTTTGTGGTTTTTAGTCACTAGGGATGGATAGGCGGATTTACTTACACTCGAAAGAATTGTGAATTTTTCTCGTCATTCAAAAAAAGAATTGAACTATTTAAGGGAGGTCGCAACCCAAAAGAGATCAGATAGCGAGTTTGGTAATTATATAATTTTAAGTTTTTTTTTGTGAGAGTTATATTTATTCTTCTGAGTTTGAGTCAATCCTATTTCATTAAATACTACTATGTATTATATTTCTTGTCTATCCTATGAATCAATTGTAACTTAAGTTTTTTTAAAGTAATAAATTTAAAAAAAAAATTTCTAAGGTGTCATTGGAACATCCTCATCCGCTCTTGATTTTTCATAATTTTTGAAATGTCATTAGGAAAGAGAGAGAAGGGCAAGAAAAAAGGGGAAAGAAAAAAGAAAAAAAAAAAAAAAAGGCTAACAACATATATTGTTTTCCCTACTGGGTGCAATTCTTGCGCTCCATACGGGAATTATATCACTTTGTTTTCCCTTTTCTCGCTCTCACATAGCAGGCCCCACAAAAAATCAAAATTTGCAGAACAAAAAAACCAACCAAAAATCACTCTCCATATTTGTTAAAAACCAACCCTTGAATTTTTTATTGTTCCAAAAACCATCAAAAAAACTATTGTTGGAGATGCTCTTAATATTAGTATTGATAATATTATATACAATTAAATATGATATATAAAGCTATATTTCAAAGAACAGATACTACATTGTAACCGAGTTAGTAGTACTCAAAAAAAAAAAGAAACTATATTTCATATTGAGTATTAATGACACCCGTGCTAATAATATTAGTATAATTAAATATGAATATATAATTATATTAGATACTATCACCGTCGTAAAAAAAATTGATTCTTATAATTTTCAAAGTCCACACATTT
Organism: Ipomoea triloba; assembly: GCF_003576645.1. Classification (NCBI taxonomy): domain Eukaryota; kingdom Viridiplantae; phylum Streptophyta; class Magnoliopsida; order Solanales; family Convolvulaceae; genus Ipomoea; species Ipomoea triloba. The sequence goes on along the minus strand of NC_044916.1, from coordinate 11,576,442 downwards.
TCAGCGTAGCAAGTCTGGAAGCCTCAGCTTTCTGACCCACAGCTCCAAAAGGACTCAAGAATCCGACAAGGAGACCAAAAATGAGGTGGACTCTGGCGGCGGCGGCGGCGCGGCGACGGAGGGGTGAAGGAGATGATGGGCAGGTGGAGAAGCGCGATGGGTTCTTGCCAGAATGGCTGAATTTAACTTCGGATGATGCGAAAACGGTTTTCGCCGCGTTGGCTATATCTCTGGCGTTCAGGTCATTTGTGGCTGAGCCAGATTCATACCTTCCTTATCTATGTATCCCACATTTGACGTTGGCGACCGGATTGTGGCTGAGAAGGTAATACCAATGTTCTTTTATGTTGTTTAGTACCAAATAGTTCATTTTCACACTTATGTGGTATTCATAAATTTGGAAGTTTTATGGGCATCTGATTTCTGTCATTGAAAGTAAGGGAGTGTTGGAAACTGTAGTTTGGAGTTAATTGTCATTTTAAAGCTGTTCTGCATTTAATTCTTGAGGAACTTTGTTAATTGGTCTTGTCCACAAATGGCAAAATTCCCTGGGCCCCACACCCAGGCCAGATAGGATAGTTGGTGACTCAGCGATTCATTAGGGGTATAACTCTCGCACTGTGGCGGTCAGGCTCGATATTGTGTCTTTGCCCACAATATACTTTTCAAGAACCAACTGAGCTGTCTGTGCGGGTACTCTGTAATTGGTCTTGTCAAGTACAAGAGCTTATATGTGAACTTGAACTAAAAATACACAATTCTAAGAAGGTTATGACAAGATTTTGCAATTTTGAGATCTGGAAGTAATTATGGAGCTGTAATTTGATTCGTAATGCATATTTGCTCTTCCTCGCTGATAGTATAGGTCCTTTTCTTA
>NC_044916.1:11491412-11575540 GCF_003576645.1 Ipomoea triloba | reverse complement strand
ATAAACTTTTAGCTTTTGAAGCAGTCCATCACTCCCACAATTTTAATATGGAAAATACTAAGTATACTCCCATTTTCTATTTAAATTTTTACTCTCACGCACAAAATTTTGACTCACATGAAAAAATTAACTATCAGTGCCCGTCACATCATGGAGTAAAATTTATTGAGTAATATTGGAAGTACATGTAGTAAAACTATTTAAAAGTTTTCTCAAACGAGGTCTTAATTATCTGCGTTATATATTTAATATTTAAATCTTTAGTGAATTGAAGGATTTAGGTATAAAATTAACTTTGGAGTATTTTGCAAATAGCGGTTAGCAGATTTGACTAGCTGATAGCATTAACTGGTTGTAGAAAGATGCTTTGTAAATTAGTCTTAGTTGATAGCTGATTACATACAAAATGACCTTTAAATGTATAATTTATTTCCTCAAAAAACTTATTGAAAAAACTAATTTGAGTAGTATTCTGAATTTTAGCATTTTGGAGCAATAAACTATTATAAAAAGCTGATTAACCAAACACTAATATTAGTTGTTTAACCAAGGCCCTGTTTGGTAAATAATCAACCAATTTGGCTTATTTGACCACTATTAGTTGTTTGGTTAATAAGCTTTTTGTAACTCCAAAATGCTAAAATTCAAAAGGCTACTAAAAGTAGTCTTTTCAATTAGCTTTTTGAGAAAAAAATTATACTAAACAGCTATCAGCTAACAGCTAATTTATCAAACAACTTCCTACAATCAGCCAATATTATCAACAAATCATTCATTCTAACCCAAACAGCCAACAGCCATTTACCAAACAAGGCCCAAGTCAAGCAGTCAATAGTGACCAAACAAGTCAAAATTGACTAATAACTAACTATGTTATCAAACATGACCTTTGGTTTTTTTTTTTTTTTTTTTTTTTTTTTTTTTGAAAGGAAACATGACCTTTGTTGAGTGTTGAACTGGATTCGGTTGGAGTGGAGGGTTTTAGATGAAGAATTAGAAAAATGAGGCAACAAAATTGGATCTTTTGAGCAGTGGATAGAGGGAAAGTTAGGGTTTTGAATCGATGAGAAAGGACGGGTGCAATTTAGTGTTATCATTGAATTGAACTGAGCTGAATTCAATCTAATTTTGCTCTCCCGCAACCAACAATACCACTTTGGACTGCTGATTTTTAACTCTCACGGAGTATTAAACTATTTATAGCATTAGCAAACAAAACAAAACAATGGAACTATTTACATCTTTGTGGTTTTTAGTCACTAGGGATGGATAGGCGGATTTACTTACACTCGAAAGAATTGTGAATTTTTCTCGTCATTCAAAAAAAGAATTGAACTATTTAAGGGAGGTCGCAACCCAAAAGAGATCAGATAGCGAGTTTGGTAATTATATAATTTTAAGTTTTTTTTTGTGAGAGTTATATTTATTCTTCTGAGTTTGAGTCAATCCTATTTCATTAAATACTACTATGTATTATATTTCTTGTCTATCCTATGAATCAATTGTAACTTAAGTTTTTTTAAAGTAATAAATTTAAAAAAAAAATTTCTAAGGTGTCATTGGAACATCCTCATCCGCTCTTGATTTTTCATAATTTTTGAAATGTCATTAGGAAAGAGAGAGAAGGGCAAGAAAAAAGGGGAAAGAAAAAAGAAAAAAAAAAAAAAAAGGCTAACAACATATATTGTTTTCCCTACTGGGTGCAATTCTTGCGCTCCATACGGGAATTATATCACTTTGTTTTCCCTTTTCTCGCTCTCACATAGCAGGCCCCACAAAAAATCAAAATTTGCAGAACAAAAAAACCAACCAAAAATCACTCTCCATATTTGTTAAAAACCAACCCTTGAATTTTTTATTGTTCCAAAAACCATCAAAAAAACTATTGTTGGAGATGCTCTTAATATTAGTATTGATAATATTATATACAATTAAATATGATATATAAAGCTATATTTCAAAGAACAGATACTACATTGTAACCGAGTTAGTAGTACTCAAAAAAAAAAAGAAACTATATTTCATATTGAGTATTAATGACACCCGTGCTAATAATATTAGTATAATTAAATATGAATATATAATTATATTAGATACTATCACCGTCGTAAAAAAAATTGATTCTTATAATTTTAACAAAGGTCATGTTTCCTTTCAAAAAAAAAAAAAAAAAAAAAAAAAAAAAAAAACCAAAGGTCATGTTTGATAACATAGTTAGTTTATTAGTCAATTTTGACTTGTTTGGTCACTATTGACTGCTTGACTTGGGCCTTGTTTGGTAAATGGCTGTTGGCTGTTTGGGTTAGAATGAATGATTTGTTGATAATATTGGCTGATTGTAGGAAGTTGTTTGATAAATTAGCTGTTAGCTGATAGCTGTTTAGTATAATTTTTTTTCTCAAAAAGCTAATTGAAAAGACTACTTTTAGTAGCCTTTTGAATTTTAGCATTTTGGAGTTACAAAAAGCTTATTAACCAAACAACTAATAGTGGTCAAATAAGCCAAATTGGTTGATTATTTACCAAACAGGGCCTTGGTTAAACAACTAATATTAGTGTTTGGTTAATCAGCTTTTTATAATAGTTTATTGCTCCAAAATGCTAAAATTCAGAATACTACTCAAATTAGTTTTTTCAATAAGTTTTTTGAGGAAATAAATTATACATTTAAAGGTCATTTTGTATGTAATCAGCTATCAACTAAGACTAATTTACAAAGCATCTTTCTACAACCAGTTAATGCTATCAGCTAGTCAAATCTGCTAACCGCTATTTGCAAAATACCTCCAAAGTTAATTTTATACCCTAAATCCTTCAATTCACTAAAGATTTAAATATTAAATATATAACGCAGATAATTAAGACCTCGTTTGAGAAAACTTTTAAATAGTTTTACTACATGTACTTCCAAATATTACTCAATAAATTTTACTCCATGATGTGACGGGCACTGATAGTTAATTTTTTCATGTGAGTCAAAATTTTGTGCGTGAGAGTAAAAATTTAAAATAGAAAATGGGAGTATACTTAGTATTTTCCATATTAAAATTGTGGGAGTGATGGACTGCTTCAAAAGCTAAAAGTTTATTGTTTGTTTGCTCTTCGATTGGGGTAATCAATCATTATTCCATGGACAATGGCCTGCACACTTGTGTGAAGCATAAATAAAAAGTAAATTTTTAAGAATATATGGGCTTCAATAGGTTGAGAAAGTATATATGAATAGATACTACATGTAGTGGATCATGGTCCACACAAGTCCATGTTCATAATTTTAGAACTCTATATAGTATATTCACAATTTTAGATCTCAATATACAAAATCAATATTCATAATTTTTGAACTCTATATTCATAATTTTGTTATATAGATTCAAAAATTGTGTTATACTATTGAATATAGAGTTCTGAAATTGTGAATAGAGTCCTGAAATTGTGAATACAGTACCCAATATTCACAATTTTTGAACTCGAAATTGTGAACGAGTTTTGAGATTGTAAACATATAATTCTGTAATTGTGAATAACATATTTGGTTGTTAACAAATCCGCTAAAAGTTTTGACAAATTTGACCATCTTTTGCGATTTGACTTGACCAAGTCAAACCACTAAAGATGATGTTAAGTTACGTTGCTCCAAATCGCTAAAAACCAAACCACTTGAACAAGTTAGAACTTAGAACTTTCCCCAAAACACCCCTACAATTAAGTACATATATATACACTAACCAGGCTCCTTTAATATGGAACCATTTCGACTCTTTATTAAAGAACGAGCTCAACTCCTTAATTACCGCCCATCAACGGATGGCCAGGTAATTTCATGGAGCCTTGAGGCTTCTTTTATAGAAGCCTCAAGGCTCCAATCCCCACTTTCCCACCGATGTGGGACAAGTGGGGAAATGTTAATTTTTTAAAAAATTGTTATTATTATTATTATTAATCATTATTATTTTATTCTTAAAAAAAAGATAATAATAATAATATATTATTAAACGTATGTATACCATTTAGGTCATTTTACATGTTAATCGTTAATCTAAACAATTAATTTTACCAAATATCTTTTTACAAAAATAAAAAGATTTTAAAATCATAACAAAAAATAATTATTTATATAAAAATATGTTAGAAATAACTTACCCTTTCGGAGCAATTAGTAAACAGACTATTAATACAACTGCATTCAAATGTCATATGCCAAAAGAATAAATAAAATAAAAAGTGTGAAATAAAATTAAAAGTATGTAAGAAACACATACTCCGTATTATTTTATTTTCTATTACAAAGTAGTATTTATTCTATATGTTTTCTATCGGTTATGATTCAAAGAATATAAATAAAATAAAAAGTGTAAAACAAAATTAAAAGTATATATGCAAGAAACAATATTATTTTATTTTCTATTACAAAGTAGTATTTATTCTATATATTTTCTATCTGTTGCGGTTCAAAGAATATTATTACACCACCCGAATTTGATTCTGTGACCTTTCTTTAATGAGAGTCTCTGAGCTTGCTTAGCCTATTTTTATGTTATTGACACTAATTTTCCCATTTCCATGTTGGTATTATTTTAGTTCCGTATATAGTATCGGCGTAATGGGTGTCTCCGCGCCGGTGTTCTTCTCCCCATGCGCGCATAGAGATTTGAGTGGAACGTTGAATAAAACAAAAAAAGTGTTTATCTCAAAGAAAAAGAAGATAGTCCATACCAAGATTGGTATTTGTAGCGGTTTAATTTTTTCCCCAGAAAGCATTAATTATGTTGAGAGTGTGGACGTGGTATCAGAATTGCATGGCCGAGCGGCCATTGGAGACCCAAGTCATCAGCTCTGGAATTCTGTGGGCTATTGCAGACGTGGTTGCTCAATCCATCAGCATCTCCACTGCCAAGAAACGCCTTCTCATCTCTGTAAGACACTCTTTCACTTTCCCCCCCTTTTTGGGTAATTTGTGTTTGCAAATTATCTTATCTTCATTCGTTTTTCTGCTTCACACCTGCAATTTCCCCTGTTTTCCTGTTAGCTAGGCCTGGTTTTACTATTATAGATAATGACATTTTTGCTTTCTGACTCAACTATTATGTGTTTTGTCTCAACTAAAACCAATATTGTAAAAATCGGGCTTAGGCGCAGGCCAACCACTAGCTATTGTTATGTTTTTTTTTTTAATCTGTTATTTTGCTTAAAACGATTTTTTAGCGAAATAATCTTAAATCGTTCAAAACGATATAGTTTTGAGTTTGGACTTAATTATTTTCTCTATGATTTTATGAACTGGTTTGGAAATTTGGAACTAAGTTGATACTTTGTGAGTTGTGACTTTGTGAGGTTGCGTTTTGATTCTTTAAATCTTTATACGATTTACAATTCTAGATGTTTTTTTGGTTAATATTTAATATTTTAGTATTAACTACTATGTATTAAAGTCTTTTACTTTTTTTAAATAAGTGTATGAGGAGTGCCTAGCGGTTTTTTCAACACTAACTAAAACTTTAAATGAAATTGAAAATAAATGTTTATTTAACCAAGATTATAATCTAATTTTGTTGAGTGACAAAAGAAAATGCAGTCATGAGTGTGCACGGGGTAAATCCTTACTTGTGACTTTAGCCGACAAAGGATCACAAGGAGAGGTAAACCAGTTTAGATTATCCATAGTTTACCGGCTCAAACCAAATAGACCAATAGGTCACTATAGCTTGTGGTCGAACTTGTAACCTTATAGTTACCAAGTAAACAAAACTTGATTATAATCTTATTTGTACAAGGTAAGAGTGGAATTCTTGACCTTGCAAAAATGTGAGTTGGAGGACTCTTGTTTTGGTCCATTCATTGTTACCAAAATGCTTCGATCAGTTTTTACTTATTGTGATATATTCTGCCATATTTCAATTTGTGAACTCTGATCCATGAAGTGAAGCTTCATTTGGTAACACCATTATATTACTCATGTTTCAGGGTTCAAACAAAGAGCTCACAATGGACAGGAAACGCGTTGGGATCACATGCATGTATGGCATTGGCTTCTTTGGACCGCTTGGCCATTTCTGGTTAGCAATCATTTAAACCAAACAATAAAATACAATTCATATTTTATTCCTGACCTATTTCATTTCCAATGGAATACTATTCCTATTCCTTTAAGGTGTCTTTGGAAAGCATGAAAATGACTTCTGGAAAATGAGTCATTTTTCGGAAATGACTTCATTTTCGGTGTTCGGATGTACTCTGGAAAACTGTCTGTGTATGTGTTTGGTTCATTTTCCGGAAAATGAATAAAAATATATAATTATATATTTTTATTAGGGAAAACGACACTTTTGGCCCCTGAATTGTTTTACTTTTGTAAATTTGATCCCTGTCTATTGATTTGAACAAACTTAACCCTTCAATTGTCCATAGTATGTCACATTTAGTCCCTGAATTTATATAATTACAAATTCTATTAATAAACCTATTTCATGAGGTTATATTTGTCAATTACTATCCACTATTAAAGCATGAAAATAGACTTATTTATAGAATTTGTAATTATATAAATTCAGAGACTAAATGTGACATACTATGGACAATTGAAGGATTAAGTTTGTTCAAATGACAGGAACCAAATTTACAAAAGTAAAACAATTCAGGGGTCAAAAGCGTTGTTTTCCCTTTTTATTATTTTATTTAAAATGTAAAAATATATAAACTAATAATATTTATTAGAAATTAGAAATAATTTTATTTTTTTTACAAAAAAAAATTCCCACGAAGCCATTTTCCGAAAAAATGAGCTCATTTTCCATGGTCAACGAAAAATGTTTGACCACATTTTTTGATGTTGTCAAACACCAAAAACCTGAAAAAAGAAAATCATTTTCTGGGTTACCAAACACACCCAAGTGAACCAAACATACATACTGTAAAAGTTTCCTGTCTAACAAAATGAATCTTAAAGATATATATACATTGAATTGCAGGTATAAAGGTCTGGACCAATTCATCAAGCTTCGGTTTCGACTGCAGCCAAATTCGTTGCAGTTCCTGGCGACTAAAGTGGCTGTGGATATCCTGGTGTTTGGGCCTCTGAATCTGCTGCTTTTCTTCACTTACATGGGGTTTTCGATGGGAAAGAGTGCGAGCCAAGTGAAGGAGACTATAAAGCGCGATTTCCTGCCGGCTCTAGCGCTAGAGGGGAGCGTGTGGCCACTCGCTCAAGCTGTGAATTTCCGGTATGTCCCCGTTCAATACCAGCTTCTGTATGTCAACGTCTTTAGCTTGTTAGATAGCGCTTTCTTGTCATGGTTGGAGCAGCAGCAGAAAGACCCACCAGGGAATCAATGTTATGCTTTAGTTCCCATTTCAAATGACCCAAAAGATGAATTCAAATGAATTCAATTCAATATGCCTCTTTCTTTGTCTTAAATCTTATTTAATTTATGGGAATAATATAATATAATATTTGCTTAAATCCTTTTAAATTTCTAATACTAACATCTGCATCGTCTTTCATCTTTTCCCCTATCCTATATTTAAGGTCAAGAAAAGTTATTTCAGTTTAGGATCAGAGTATACTACTAACCTCAAATATGAAATACCCCTAGATCTTTTAAACTATATATCTTTTTTGGATTTAGTGAAATGAACAATGATTTTTGTAGCATGTGGAAAAAGCTTGTAAATGGATCTCCAAACTCATGGATAGTAGCTACAGGTTTATCTCGTCATCCAAAATAATAATAATAAAGGCATCATGAGAGATTTTTTTGTCGTTGCTATTTTTGAGGAGTTTTTGGAGGTTGATTAAAAAAGAGAAAATCAGATGAAAGAGGAATAAACAAAACAAAACAATGCTAAATTTTTATTATTTTTTTAAAAAGTCTGATTAGTGTGATTAACGCGCCCGGTTGGCACGTGTGTTGCTGGACGTGACATTAAATGCCCAATCAATTAAAATGATGGGACCCACAAAGCTGTAAAAACTCAATGCCTTGAAGGACTGAAGGAGGTCTTTTTTTTTTTCTCTCTCTCTCTCTCTTCACATTCTCACTCCTTCACATCACATTACATTTCTTAAAAACCATGTAAAAACTTTGCAAAATCTACTAATAATAATAACACCATATCTTCCTACTTTTAGAATATCAAGACTAACAACAACACTTACCAACGTCTTTCTATTCGATATCTCAATAACATTTTTTAAAAAAACAAGAATTTATTTGAGCCTGGTTCTTAAGAAATTGGTCTTTCAACCAAAAAGAATTTGAAAAGAAAATTGTTATATATGACAACCTAAGCAATTAATTAGTAAGATAGTTGTAACCAAAGGGAGAAAAACTACGGATTATTATCTTCAATTGCTGAGGCATATACTCTGTATTATGTAAAAAGGAAATGATAACACTATGGTACTTAGCTTATTCTCCAAATTCTCATATAGAGCAACACTCAAAAATTTGAATATCTAAATCGTCCTGGTCAAATGTGCATACACAATATGGGCGCACCATTTGATATTATTGTCACATTTCACAAGCATTACTTGTGCGTTAAAATGAAGTAAAATAATCGAGTTTCAAATAACTCCTTTTTTTATTTAAAAAATAATATGAAAAATATATGTTGATACAATCGCTTTATGTTTTTATATCATTTTTCTAATGGCAAAATAAGAATGAGAAAACTGTGAAAAAATGAAATAGAAAAAAATGGAAAGTTCCCTTTAAAGAAAAAGAAGAAAAAAATAGAAAGTAGTAAATTGTACTAAATATTATTTCCCTTTTTTATGCTAATTTTTACTGTTTAACTGATTGACATGCAATTAATTAGTAGTATTTACTAATGTGTTGTTTGGTTTTACAAGTTGTGCATAACACAATCAAACATACTATAAAAAATAATGATTACATAATTTTGAAATTGATTTTTTGTGAAAAGTAGTGTATAGATATTGTTCAAAGGTCTCTCACGTACATAAAACGACGTTGTTTCGGTGTTAGTAGACGCGGACGCGAATGACTCAAGGAATTCATTATCTATAATACACATAATCATTATATAGAATACACAGAACGTTTGCCTAGAATACACAGAATGTTTGCCCATAATAAACAGAATATTGACGCAAAATACACAGAACTCATCCTCCTAACATTCGAATGCACAAACACATCACAACTTGTGTTAATAACATGAATACACATAATATTTACACAAAATACACAGAACTCATCCTCCTAAACATTCGAATGCACAAACACATCACAACATGTGTTACTAACATGAAATCACAACATGTGTTACTAACATGAATACACATAACGGTTGCTTATAATACACATAACGGTTGCCTAGAATACACAGAATGATTGCCTAGAATACACAGAATATTAACATAAATACAGAGACCGGCTGAAACGGGAAACGTGATTTCCAAAAAAAAACGGACGATTAGTTTACAATGCTCAAAACGACGTCGTTTAGGTACGTGGTGCACATTGCTATGTGCACCGTGGTGCACAGTATAATTTGCCACCTAATACTCCATACCACCTAACAATCAACTCTATCTATCATTCTACTTCAACTAACATTCTAACTTATTTTTCACAGTATAATGTATAAATATAATTGTTTTAATGATTTATATTTTTATCTCATAAATAACTAATTTATTATATCTTTAATTCGGTAAGGTATCTATAATAATGCTTCCATAACAAGTGAACAAGTTAACGTATCAAAGGAGAGTGTTGTGTATGGTGTTAAAAAAATTTTAGTGAAGTAATTTTATTAAGTATAAAACTATAGAGCATCATTTTATAGTTAAGTTTAACTATGCTACTCATGTTAAAAAGTACAAAGTAAAGAATTTTTTTTTAAATTTATGCTCCGATTAAGTAATATCGAGTCATTGATTTCAAATCAAGATATATCAACAAAAAGGTTTTGGTAGGCATGCTAAGTTGTTAGGAATATATATATTATAAATTTTGATGAGCCAAAAATGTATTTCTAGTTTGAAAAAAAAAATTGTATCTCCAAATTTATTTTGTAAATTTTTTGCTCAAAATTGTCTACGTGTCAAGAAGATTTCATGAGTAGTAAATGTTTTCTAGAAGCAACAAAGTTTTTAGAATATTTAAAGAAGAAACAAAGTTTTTAGAAGAATTGGAAACAACAAAGTTCTTAGATGATTTCAAAAATTAAAAGAAGTAGCAAAGTTTTTGAGATTAATTTCTGGAAGTGGCAACATTTTTTTTTAAGGAGAAAAGATTTTTGAAAATAAGGAGAAACAGATTTCAAGCAGCAAAGTTTTCAAGGAGAAGAGTTTCCAAAGAATTAATAAGCAGCAAGGATTTCAAAAAGTCAAAAATTAAGGAGAAGAAGAGTTTCCGAAAATCAACGAGCAGAAGAATTTTTTGAATTTACTCACAAGGAGAAGAATTTTCAAAATCAATTCATGGTGCTGTAGAGTTTTTAAAAATTAATATGGAGCAGCAAAGCTTTTGAAATAAATTCGTGGAGTAGCAAGGTTTTCGAATTTACTCATGAGCAGTAGAATTTGTGGAGACTAGTATTATTTATAAATTTTTATTACTCTCTCATTTGTAAATAAAGTAATTTATTTGTATTTATATGGAGAGTTATACTTAGTTTAGTTATATTACATATACGAGTGTTTTACAAAATTATGTTATTATAAATTAAATAAAAAATTAAAAATTGAAAGATATTAAAATATACAATATAATAATATAGTTAGACCTTCATATATTTGATCAATTATCTATTTTCCTAGCATACAAACTTAAAATTAAAATTAAAATTTTGTATAGGTAATATAGTCTTTAATCACGTACATATTTAAATAATTTATAGAAAAAATTACATAATTAAATTGATTTATTCCTAATTGTATTTCATATAGGTTATAATACTGATCCAACAATATGATTAATAACTAGGAGAATTATATTTAGAAATAAAAAATATTTAATTTTTAAATTTATATGAGTAAATTTAAACACTAATACATTGTATGGTATAATAATTCAGTATTTTGGATAATCTTTACCATAAATGAAATTAACATATAGCATAAGCATAATGCTATCATTTTTTTTTGGTATAGCATAATGTTATTATTTAATTATTTTAAAAATGACTGTAATTTCAAATTTCAATAGAGAAGTCTTTTCTTGAAGGGTGAAAAAAAAAAGACTTTTGTCATCAAAAAGATATTAACGCTATGTTTGGCAAACCTAATTGAAAAGGTAGATAAAAACTGAAAAGATTTAAGCTAGTAGTTGAAATCTAAAGAGCTGTTACATCTTTACCATAAATGAAATTAACATATAGCATAAGCATAATGCTATCATTTTTTTTTGGTATAGCATAATGTTATTATTTAATTATTTTAAAAATGACTGTAATTTCAAATTTCAATAGAGAAGTCTTTTCTTGAAGGGTGAAAAAAAAAAGACTTTTGTCATCAAAAAGATATTAACGCTATGTTTGGCAAACCTAATTGAAAAGGTAGATAAAAACTGAAAAGATTTAAGCTAGTAGTTGAAATCTAAAGAGCTGTTACATCTTTACCATAAATGAAATTAACATATAGCATAAGCATAATGCTATCATTTTTTTTTGGTATAGCATAATGTTATTATTTAATTATTTTAAAAATGACTGTAATTTCAAATTTCAATAGAGAAGTCTTTTCTTGAAGGGTGAAAAAANATCTTTACCATAAATGAAATTAACATATAGCATAAGCATAATGCTATCATTTTTTTTTGGTATAGCATAATGTTATTATTTAATTATTTTAAAAATGACTGTAATTTCAAATTTCAATAGAGAAGTCTTTTCTTGAAGGGTGAAAAAAAAAAGACTTTTGTCATCAAAAAGATATTAACGCTATGTTTGGCAAACATAATTGAAAAGGTAGATAAAAACTGAAAAGATTTAAGCTAGTAGTTGAAATCTAAAGAGCTGTTACGCTTAAAAGTGTTTGGTAAAATTAACTTTTTGATTAGTTGATAAATGTAAAAAGACTAAAAAGGATATCTTCATAAAATTTAAATAGTTTTAAATTTAAATAGGTTTGTTTATATATTAAAATATAAAATAATGAAACCAATATATTTTAATAAAATATAAAGTAAGAACATATATTTGAAAATATATAAAGTAAAACAAAATATTTATAATTCGTAAAATTAGTTCATACAAAAATTAACGTTCAAACACACAAATGTCAAATTGAAATTACAACCAAACATATTGAAGAGAAAATGTCAAATTAATTTTAATTGAAAGGGGTAAAAATGTCATTTATTTAAAATAATAAGGATAAAGATGGAAAAAAGTTAAAAAGTTACTAGCTTATTTTTGAAAAGCTACCTAAAGTAGTTTTTCAAAATAAGCTCTTATTTTACGCCACTAGCTTATTTTGAGAATATTACAAAATAGAGTTTATAGCTTATTAATAGATTAAAATAAGTTATAAGTTTCTAAATAAACTTTGTCAAACAGAGCCTAAGTGTATGTATCTCTGTTTCTGTTTTTTAGAGAGTGATATTCACATTAGTACATTACATGGTCATCACTAATTAATATTTTGAAAAAAATGTGATTATTGTTGTTAATGATTGATCATGTTATAAAGCAGTCGTTATACGGTGGACCATGGCTCACAATGTATGCTGGACCATGGTCCACAATAGTCACAAAATGACGTCGTTTCAGTAAGTGAGAGAAACGGCGGCTGTTAGTTGTAACGGAGTTCCATAATTAATATTACAGTTCATCTCAAAAGATATTACCTCACATTTGTTTTTATATTATCGAATGAAACTGTAGTTATATCGAACTGTAACTGTAGTTGTGTTGAAATGTAACTGCAGTGTATATAAACTGATATTGAATAATAGTTTCACATTTGTGTTTTTATATTATTGAATGAAATTGTATGTAGTTATATCGAAATATAACTGTAGTTGTGTTGAAATGTAACTACTTAAACTGATACCGAATAACAGTTTCCCATTTTTGGTGTATATTGTCCAAAAATAATGACTACAGTTTCGAAATGATATTGTAGTTGTGTTGAAAGAAAACTGCAGTGTATTATAAAAGAAATTGTAGTTGTGTTGAAAGGAAACTGAATAACAGATTCACATATTTGAGTGTATAATATCGAATGAAACTGCAGTTATATCGAAAAAAACTGCAATTGTGTTGAAATGTAACTGCAATGTATATGAACTGAAAGTGAATGACGCAGAACGGAAACTGGTTCAGCCGTCTGTTTTCATTAATCAAAACGACGTTGTTTTGATGCATGGTCCACAATCCATAGTAAAATTTGCGGTTATAAAGCAAGGAGTATACATAATAGTCAATTTTATATGTAAAGTTTAATTAACAAAAATTTAACTTGTCAAATGCATTGTGGTTTAATGACATCATTACTGTTTTTTATAAGGAAGGTATAAATAATTTCGCCAAAGATCTTGTGGTTTAGTGGCACCCTGTTCCAGTTTACATTCTCATATGGATGACGTGAGTGGATTCGACGAGTAGGTTGAAAAAGTAATTATGAATACTACGTGGTAAAGAGTCAAGTAGTGCTAAAAAAAATTGTTTAAATTTTGATTTCCATCTTGTTATTATTTTAGTTCCCTATATACTATCGGCGTAATCGGTGTGTCCGCGCCGGCGTTCTTATCCCCATGCGCGCATAGAGATTCCAGTGGAACGTTGAATAAAACAAAAAAAGTGTTTATCTCAAAGAAAGAGAAGATAGTCCATACCCAGATTGGTATTTGTAGCGGTTTTTGGAGAATAGAGTTGAGAGAGAGCATTAGGAGGATGTTGAGAGTGTGGACGTGGTATCAGAATTGGTTGGCCGTGCGGCCATTGGAGACCCAAGTCATCAGCTCTGGAGTTCTGTGGGCTATTGGAGACGTCGTTGCTCAATCCATCAACATCTCCACTTCCAACAAACGCCTTCTCATCTCTGTAACACACTCTTTCACTTTCCCCCCTTTTCAAATGTCTGGCTAATTTTTGTTTGCAAAATCCTATCTTCATTCGCTTTTCTGCTTCACACCTGCAATTTCCCCTGTTTTACTGTTAGCTAGGCCTGATTTTACTATTATAGATAATGACATTTTTGCTTTCTGTCTCAACTATTACATGTTTTGTTTCAACTAAAATCGGTGCTTAGGTGCCGGTGGACCGATTAGCTAATGTTGTATTTTTTTTTTAATAGGTTATTTCGTTCAAAGTGACATTTCTTTTAGTAAAATAATCCTAAATCGTTGAGTGACAAATAAACGAAATTGAAAATAAATGTTTATTTAACCAAGATTATAATCTAATTTTGTTGAGTGACAAAAGAAATTGTAGTCATGGATAAACCCTTACTTGTAACTCAAACCAAATAGGCCACTCTAGCTGGCAGTCGAACTTGTAACTTTATGGTTACCAAGTAAACAAAACTTGATTATAATCGAATTTGTACAAGGTAAGAGTGGAATTCTTGACCTTGCAAAAATGTCTTTTTTGGTGCATTCATTTTTACCAAAATGCTTCAGTTTTTACTTATTGTGATATTCTGCCATATTTCAATTTGTGAACTCTGATCCATGGAGTGAAGCTTCATTGTGTGTACTATGTAGTAGCCCTTTCTTTGTTTTGAGGTTGCAGAATGAGGGTAACACCATTACTCATGTTTCAGGGTTCAAACAAAGATCTCACAATTGACAGGAAACGCGTTGGGATCACAGCCATGTATGGCGCTGGCTTCTTTGGACCATTTGGCCATTTCTGGTTAGCAATCCTTAATTCCTTTCAAATCTTAAAGATATATACATTGATGAATGATGAAATTCCCATTGAATTGAATTGCAGGTATGAAGGTCTGGACCAATTCATCAAGCTCAGGTTTCGACTGCAGCCAAATTCGTTGCAGTTCCTCGCGACTAAAGTGGCTGTGGATGTCCTCGTGTTTGGCCCTCTCAATCTGCTGCTTTTCTTCACTTACATGGGGTTTTCGACGGGTAAGAGTGCGAGCCAAGTGAAGGAGACTATAAAGCGCGATTTCCTGCCAGCTCTAATGCTAGAGAGCAGCGCGTGGCCAGTTGCTCAAGCTGTAAATTTCCGGTATGTCCCCGTTCAATACCAGCTTCTGTATGTGAACATCTTTAGCTTGTTAGATAGCGCTTTCTTGTCATGGTTGGAGCAGCAGCAGAAAGAGGCATCAGGGACACAATGTTTTGCTTCAGTTCCCATTTCAAATGACCCAAAAGATGAATGCAAATGAAGATAATGCCTCTTTCTTGTCTTAATCTTATTTATGGGAATAATATTTTCTTAAATCCTTTGGAATTTCTAATAGTAACATACTAAGATCTGCATCTTTGATCTTTTCCCCTATCCTATATTTAAGGAAAAGCATAGAGTTTAGGTCAAGAAAAGTTATTTCAATTTAGGATCAGAGCATACTACTAACCTCAAATATGAAATACCGCTAGCGATTTTTTAAACTATATCTTTTTTGGATTTAGTGAAATGAACGATGATTTTTGTAGCATGTGGGAAAAGCTTGTAAATGGATCTCCAAACTTTGTAACATGTGAAACAAGATGCCACATAACAATAGGTGACCACATTCTAATTTTAGGCATATCTTGTGACTTGGTGACCACGGGTTTCAAGTTCGACTCTCAATAAAAACAATCTATTGACTTTATTGGTTTGAACAGGTAAACTATGAACAACCTAGGTTATGTTGCCTCCTTTTGGTCCTTTCCTGACTAGAGACTAGAGTCACAAGACAAAGTTTACCTAGTGCACATTCTTGGATAGTAGCTACAGGTTTATCTTGTCATCCAAAGTAATAATAATAAGGGCATCATCAATAGTGTGATTTTTTTTTTTTTTTTTTGAGGAGTTTTGGAGGCGATTAGAAAAGAGAAAATATGATGAAAGAGGGAAAAAAAAAGCAAAACAAAACAATGCTGAAATTTACAAAAAAAAGAAGAAGGTATGATTAGTGTGATTAACGCGCCCAACTGGCACGTGCATTGTTGGGTGTGACTTTGGTCTTCACACGGCATTAAATGCTCAGTCAATTAAAATGCTGGGACTCACAAAGCTTCAAATATCCAATGCCTTGTCTTTTTTTCTCTCTCCACATTCTCACTCTTCTACATCACATTACATTTCTTAAAAATTGTGTAAACGGTCTTTCAACCAAAAAGAATTTGAAAAGAAAATTTTTATATATGACAACCTAAGCAATTAATCAGTATGATAGTTGTAACCAAAGGGAGAAAAACTACGGATTATTATCTTCAATTGCTGAGACATATACTCTGTATTATGTAAAAAGGAAATGATAACACTATGGTACTTATTAGCTTATTCTCCAAATTCTCATATAGAGAAATGGTATTGTCTGCTGCTATCAAAAACTGAAACTTAACCCTCTACTTCAAGTGAACCCTCTACTTACTCTCTTTCTTCAGCCTACTTACCATTTCCCCAGTATTTTGGCCTTCACTGCTCGAGCTCGACGGATTTAAGCCGAATTCGCTGGTCGGGTTGCTGTACTGACCCGTGCTGCCATATTCCCGGCTTCCCAACGCCATCTTTCTGAATTTCCTCATGTCTTCGTTGTATTGCACGGTGTCGTAGTCTGAACTTCCATATGAACTGTATGTTGTGCTGTGCCCTGGTGCTATTCCTTCATTAAGATCTGACAAGGAAACATCCCCTTCCAATGCCCTTACAACCTGCTCAGTTTTAACCACATTCGCTTCAAAAATTCGCCATTCAAGTTCGGAAGTTTAGTGCTCGAGTTTCGCAAGAGAGATAACAACCGCTCTCTTACTCTGTTGAGCAGATAATATATAAAATATAAATCTGTAATCTCACTATCTGCTTAACTTTTTAGTTGAAACGAAACACATTTTTTAATTCAGGCCTGGTACAAGAAGTCGAACCTATCGTCTCATAGGAGACTCTCGTTGGTTACTAACATGAAAGATTCTCGTTTCTATAGAAATGGAGAACTAGAGAAAGAAAAACAGAGAACTCGTGTAGACAGACAACAGAAAATGGAGAATGAAAAATTGGAAAAAGGAAAAACCTGAGACATTCTAGGTCGAAGCTTAGCCGAATGGCGCACACAAGCAGCTACACAAGCAACCATTCTAGTCATTTCGTTGCGGTCATAATCACTTCCTAGTCGTGGATCCACAAGGGCATCGAAGTTTCCTTCCTCAAGAGCTCGAATGAGAATTGGCCTTGCCTGTAAACATTCAGGAAAGCTATTAGTTACTGTCATAAATAAGCACAACAAAAACCAAAAGCAAAGGATAGCCAAGTGAAAACAACTCTGGAAAAACCATCAAATAAACCACTCACCCAATCTAACAAGCTATCATCCATGAAAGTTTGTTTAGAGTCAAAGGGTCGACGCCCGGTAATCAGCTCCAGAAGCATTACCCCAAATGAGAATACATCTGATTTCTCAGTAAGTTTTCCTGAAGAAGCATATTCTGGGGCCAAATACCTAAATGTGATCCCAAGATTTATGCAAATATGATCAAAATTCATAACAAAAATGGAGAAGTAATACTTAAAAAGTGGTAATAACTAATAAGCATCCTAGAAGAGTAGTGGCAATCAAGTATTCATGACTTCAAAGAAGACAGAAAGTGGGGGGAACCCCAACCAAGTTGGTTGGGCGGTTGGCTTAGTAACCACAAGGTTCTAAGTTCGATTTTCAGTGGTATCGGAGTAGCCTATTGACCTTCTTGGTTTGAGCCGGTCAGCTATGGGGAACCTAGGTTGATTTACCTCTTTGTAGTCCTTTGTCCGCTAAGATTATAAGGCAAGGAAGACAAAAAGTACAAGAAAACATAAAGAAAATGGATACCATTTTCAACAAACTACTGACTGTTCTCCAATCTCAAAACAGCAAATAATTGCAAAGCAGCACAAAGAAAATGGTGTTACCCAAATGTGCCCATTACTCGTGTGGAGACATGGGTGTTAGCATCAGAAGTAAATTTCGCAAGTCCAAAATCCGCTACCTGAAGGAATGAACAATGCCTGTTCATCAGTATAATAAACATATCATCTTGATTCTTGATAGGTATCACTTGAACCACAGATGGCTAACATTCTTCGAGAAATTGATCACAAAACAAAGACAACTAAAGCTGCACAAGGCATAAGAAGAACACCTTTGTCTCAAAGTTGAAATCAAGAAGTATATTGGCTGATTTGATATCGCGGTGAATGATTTTGGGTTGGCCTGCATGACATTGAATTTCAAGACAAAAATACTTTCAACACAAGAGCCATAACACAGTCCAGTCTACGAAAAAGAAGAGAATAAATGCAACAAAGAACTTACAGTCCTCGTGAAGATATGCCAGTCCTTTTGCAGCACCTAAAGCGATCTTCAATCGCATGTGCCACTCCAAGGGAGGCCTTCCGTTCCCTGGAACATTCAAGTGTTTGTAAGAACTAAGTTGCCATTTCAGAAGCCATAAAACGACATATTTGGTAAATGCTTAAGGAGAAAAAGCTCAAATCTGACCATGTAAGTGGAATTCCATAGTGTTATTTGGGACGAATTCATAGACGAGCAATCTCTGAGACCCAGTGATGCAGTACCCAATCAAAGAAACAAGATGTTTGTGATGGACTCTGCTAATGATCTCAACCTCTGCCCGGAACTCGCGATCCCCCTGTCCACTTCCATCCTTCAGTTGCTTAACAGCAACCTCTCGTCCACCTGTAAGGACCCCTCGATGCACATACCCAAAACCGCCTTGTCCAAGAAGGTTTGCATCTGAGAAGCCATCGGTCGCCCTTGCCAATTCCTCATATGTGAACGTGCTTTTCGACATACTTAAGGCCATCCCTGGTGAAGGAGGTAAAAGTGGATTCGAAGACCCCGAATAATTGGACGAAGTCCCCCCACTGCTCTGTGGAGGCCATGATGCCCCTGGAGGTGATAGAGAAGGCTTTGGAGGAATTGCAACTTCAAGATCCCTTGGTGGTGGAGCATTTTGTTGCCATTGCTGTGCAGGGCCACCATATTCATTACCTGCAAATACCATTTTTTTTTATTACATTAGGTTTTCCAGCTTAAGGCAGACTAATCCTAATTCCTATATTCCATTTAGGTTTTTCAGCTTAAGCGAGACTAATCCTAAACCCCGTCCCTAACTCTCTAATATACCTAATCAAAAATGTTGTTCAAAATGCCAAATGAAAAGCATCAAAAGGGGGAAATCTGCAGGTTTTTTTTTTAATTCACTCAATGCAAATCTTCAATCTCCCTGCTGCATTATAAGAACTCTTGTGGGAAAAATGAAAGAATAATAATAATAATAATAATAATAATAATAATAATAAACCGAATTTCATGAGGCAAGAAAAGCAAAAAGGCATCTAAAAATCAAAGCTTTTTCAAGAATGGAGCAAAAAGTTAAGACCTTTGGTTGGCGGAGGTGGTGGAGGAACATAGTAATCTACTGGTCTTCTCTTTCTCTTTCTACAGCATATAAATATCAAACTCAGCACGGCCAATATCAACACTCCGCCAACGGCGATTCCCACCACCAAACCCGCCGAGATTCCACTATCCGACGACGGCGGCGGCGACGGCGGCGATGGTGGCGGAGTAGGTGCTGGAGGAGATTTTCTATGCGTCGGCGGCGGCGGAGGCAAGGCCGGAGAAGAGCGGGACGGAGGCGATGGGGGAGACTCGGACGGCGGAGGTGGGGTGGTGGACGGCGGCGACGGTGGCGATGGGGGAGACTCTGACGGCGGAGAAGGTGGGCTGGAGGAGGGTGGTGAATTAGGCGATGGGGACGACGGAGGAGGTGGCGATGGGGGAGGCTCAGACGTCGGAGCAGGCGCAGACGGCGTTGCTGGCGGCGGCGGCGGAGAGACGGAAGGAGCTGGAGTTGAAGGTGGCGTGGGCGGAGCAGAGCGCGGCGGCGGGGTAGCCGGTGGAGGCGCTTGTGGTGGAGGGGACAGTGGCGGCGGCGTCCCCGCAGAAGGCGGAGGAGTGGTAGCGTTGATTGGTGGCGAAGGCGGCGGCTTCGGACCCGGCGCCGCTCTCGGAGGCGGCGTAGCCATATTTCCTCTGTATTCAAACAATAAAAAAAAAAACTCAAAAATGCAAATGATATATATACACTACAAGATTATATGTGGAAATGTTGTTTGCAGATCAAAACTTCTCGATCATGAATTCTCCATTCCTTTATCTCTCTCAGATATGTACCAATCGACTTTAGAAAGAGAAAAAAGAAAAAAAATGAGAGAAATTCTGAAACAGAGACTTCAGTGACGGAGAAGAAGGTGAAGGAGAAGGAAGGAAGAAGGAATCATATTGTGGTAGGACCCACAAGACTGCGCAGTGCGCGCGCATCTCTCCGGCTTTACTCCGATTGACAAATTTGGAATTTTTGGATAATTTTGTCTCATACCCCATCTTTTCATTAAATTTATTACAGTTTATTCAAATTTTATCCTAATATATATTTTTTAATTTTTAATTTTGTCATTAATTTAATTTTTTTATTAATTTAAATTTATTTCATCTTTAACCCCTGTTTATGAAAAACATATTTTATTTTTAATTTAAAGCATTTTATAATATTCTCATTTCATTTATTTATTTATATATAAAAATAACAGCATTTGGTACATTTAAATAGCGATTGATTGCGATGAGGGAATTTTAGAGAAAAATTTGCAATTCCATGAAACATGAATAAAAGTAGGAATAGGGGCAACCCGACTGAGTTCGTTTGATTATTAGTTTGAGCAAATTATACCATGGATCAAGGTGTACTTTACATTGTAGATCATGGTCTAAAAATAACTTTCAAATTTTGTATTTGTAGTTAATACATTATGTACATATAGTTGACTGTTTTTGTACTTGTAGCTATCATATTATATGTCAACAATTATCAAGTTATTTGTTTACATGTATATAAACTGTTAACTGTAGGTACATAATTTTTGTATCAGGGTTCACAAGGCAATATAAACCACGATCCACGGTATAACAATTGTCCTTTGACAAATTATTTTTTGGACTCGAGTTTTTACATACTAAATGTTCACAATTTATATAAACTTAATGTTCACAATTTACATACTGAATATTCAAAAATTAAATTATGAACATTTAGTATGTAAATTGTGATAAGGTGGACCAGGTCTAAGGTATAACAATTGCATTTCTTTTCTACCAAATTGTGAAAATTTTCATTTTTCAAAATTTTAGGAGTTCCAATTTCCCTTTACCAAACATGCAACAAAAGGTATTTTGAATATTTTAAACTAAAAAGCTAAGCATTTTTAACGTAAAAAATTAAAAGTGAAGCAAATTAAAATTATGAAATAAAAATGAAAATATTATTATAATTAAAGAATAAAAAGTAAAATAAACTTTTAAATTTATTTTTTGAAAGAACAAAATTGAACGGACTTGGGGAGTTTGGCTGTTTGGTCGGAAAACTAAAGTACATAGAATTTCTAAAGAATATTATTTTTGTTCCTTAGGGATAAAATAAAATACTTTTTTGACATAGAAAAAGTATTTAATTTAATATCTTATTTTTAAATGCTCGTCATAAATTTCACTTTGGATAAAATCAATTAATTTATGGAATCTAAATCTGCCATAAACACGTAATTTATATTGTAAATAAATATAAAAATTACAGTTTTCACTTGTCAAATCTTGAATATGGAGAATATTTTCATTCCTAAATTGTTAATAAAGTCATCAAATATTGCCCAAAGTCTTGCAAGTCCATTTCAAACGTATTTGAAACGTTGTGTTTAGCTGTGTGGTAAGTCAAAATTTAGGACTCCTATATTAAACTAGTTATTAAAGAATTTTATTACTTTTTTAAAAAGAAAATTATTTGTTTAATCAATTGAACAAGGTTACTTACACATCATTCTTATAATTTTATCAATGCATGAAAATTTAAAAAAAAAAGTGTAAGTTAATTTTTACTATATCATTATAATAATACTATTGNGGAGAAGAAGGTGAAGGAGAAGGAAGGAAGAAGGAATCATATTGTGGTAGGACCCACAAGACTGCGCAGTGCGCGCGCATCTCTCCGGCTTTACTCCGATTGACAAATTTGGAATTTTTGGATAATTTTGTCTCATACCCCATCTTTTCATTAAATTTATTACAGTTTATTCAAATTTTATCCTAATATATATTTTTTAATTTTTAATTTTGTCATTAATTTAATTTTTTTATTAATTTAAATTTATTTCATCTTTAACCCCTGTTTATGAAAAACATATTTTATTTTTAATTTAAAGCATTTTATAATATTCTCATTTCATTTATTTATTTATATATAAAAATAACAGCATTTGGTACATTTAAATAGCGATTGATTGCGATGAGGGAATTTTAGAGAAAAATTTGCAATTCCATGAAACATGAATAAAAGTAGGAATAGGGGCAACCCGACTGAGTTCGTTTGATTATTAGTTTGAGCAAATTATACCATGGATCAAGGTGTACTTTACATTGTAGATCATGGTCTAAAAATAACTTTCAAATTTTGTATTTGTAGTTAATACATTATGTACATATAGTTGACTGTTTTTGTACTTGTAGCTATCATATTATATGTCAACAATTATCAAGTTATTTGTTTACATGTATATAAACTGTTAACTGTAGGTACATAATTTTTGTATCAGGGTTCACAAGGCAATATAAACCACGATCCACGGTATAACAATTGTCCTTTGACAAATTATTTTTTGGACTCGAGTTTTTACATACTAAATGTTCACAATTTATATAAACTTAATGTTCACAATTTACATACTGAATATTCAAAAATTAAATTATGAACATTTAGTATGTAAATTGTGATAAGGTGGACCAGGTCTAAGGTATAACAATTGCATTTCTTTTCTACCAAATTGTGAAAATTTTCATTTTTCAAAATTTTAGGAGTTCCAATTTCCCTTTACCAAACATGCAACAAAAGGTATTTTGAATATTTTAAACTAAAAAGCTAAGCATTTTTAACGTAAAAAATTAAAAGTGAAGCAAATTAAAATTATGAAATAAAAATGAAAATATTATTATAATTAAAGAATAAAAAGTAAAATAAACTTTTAAATTTATTTTTTGAAAGAACAAAATTGAACGGACTTGGGGAGTTTGGCTGTTTGGTCGGAAAACTAAAGTACATAGAATTTCTAAAGAATATTATTTTTGTTCCTTAGGGATAAAATAAAATACTTTTTTGACATAGAAAAAGTATTTAATTTAATATCTTATTTTTAAATGCTCGTCATAAATTTCACTTTGGATAAAATCAATTAATTTATGGAATCTAAATCTGCCATAAACACGTAATTTATATTGTAAATAAATATAAAAATTACAGTTTTCACTTGTCAAATCTTGAATATGGAGAATATTTTCATTCCTAAATTGTTAATAAAGTCATCAAATATTGCCCAAAGTCTTGCAAGTCCATTTCAAACGTATTTGAAACGTTGTGTTTAGCTGTGTGGTAAGTCAAAATTTAGGACTCCTATATTAAACTAGTTATTAAAGAATTTTATTACTTTTTTAAAAAGAAAATTATTTGTTTAATCAATTGAACAAGGTTACTTACACATCATTCTTATAATTTTATCAATGCATGAAAATTTAAAAAAAAAAGTGTAAGTTAATTTTTACTATATCATTATAATAAAAAAAAAAGTGTAAGTTAATTTTTACTATATCATTATAATAATACTATTGTAACAATATATTTTGAATTATTTATCTACATCCTCTATTAACAGCAATTGTAGCAATTATTATTTATCTACATCCTCTATTAACAGCAATTGTAGCAATTGTCATTGACAAACTCCAAAAATAATTTGTCTCAATAAAAAATAGAAATAAAAAATCAATGAATTCATTGTTGTGGATGAAAAGTAAGTACCCACTTTATTACTCTTATTAAATTAAATAAAGTAGTAGTTACAACAAAAAATAATATATATATAATTTCTTTAATTTAGAATTAAATGTCTACAATGCCTTTATTCGAAAAAAAAAATTATTCCTTATCAAAAATTTAAAAAGAGATATAATTTAATTAGTTATATTGTCTTTATATATTGTCTTTATATGCAAAGATTCCGTACATACACAAATTCATTAATTAAGTATATTCACTACATTATTCATTGTCTTCTTTTTACAATATCTCATAACTAAATATCAAAGTTATAATACAAAATAATGTTATATATTTATTTACCAAGTATTTTATTAATACTATAAAAAAAATAGTTTGAAGTCAATCATATTAACTAGTTGGTGAGAATTTTATTACTTTTTTAAAAAGAAAATTATTTGTTTAATCAATTGAACAAGTTTACATACACATCATTCTTATAATTTTATCAATGCATGAAAATTTAAAAAAAAAGTGTAAGTTAATTTTTACTATATCATTATAATAATACTATTGTAACAATATATTTTGAATTATTTATCTACATCCTCTATTAACAGCAATTGTAGCAATTGTCATTGACAAACTCCAAAAATAATTTGTCTCAATAAAAAATAGAAATAAAAAATTAATGAATTCATTGTTGTGGATGAAAAGTAAGTACCCACTTTATTACTCTTATTAAATTAAATAAAGTAGTAGTTACAACAAAAAATAATACATATATAATTTCTTTAATTTAGAATTAAATGTCTACAATGCCTTTATTCAAAAAAATTATTCCTTATCAAAAATTTAAAAAGAGATATAATTTAATTAGTTATATTGCCTTTATATGCAAAGATTTCGTACATACAAATTCATTAATTAATTATTTTCACTACATTATCCATCGCTTCTTTTTACAATATCTTATAATTAAATATCAAAGTTATAATACAAAATAATGTTATATATTTAATTACCAAGTATTTTATTAATACTATGAAAAAATAGTTTGAAGTCAATCATATTAACTAGTTGGTGAGAATTTGTTGACAAAGAACGTATTCAAATAACCAAAGAAATTGAAGCAAGAAACTACCCTGCAGTATATCTAGGACTACTACCTAAATGACTTATATGCTTTTATGCTAACAATAATATTTAAATGGTAATTAGATTATTATCTTATGTAACCACAATCAAAACTCATTATTAAGAATATCATGACACACTTGACGCATTGAAAAGATGACAAGACTACAACAATGCTACTTTCAATCTTTCAAATCTAAAAAATGAAGAAATTTAAAAAATAGCAACAGTTGTAGCATTTATTGATCCTATATGTAAAATACTTATTGTGCATAATTTAAATATATTAGTAATAATATAAATTTACAATTCATTTCATTTTCTAGAGGCAACCTGATTAGACTAAATACAAAATCAGTATCAACCTTGACAACAAAAATACTTGGTATATAGGATGTAGCCACTGTATAAAAAATGTTTATGTACAAAGTGACAAACTATATATTTAACTGCATGGATTGTGTTGAACATGCAACAATGGGTGCGTACTCAATGTTAGTATCAATTCAACATTTTTTTTTTCAAAAATACACTCACACGCGCACACACAAAATCAAGCATACTACACTCATTCATACTAATTCCAAAAATATGAACTTTAAATGAACAAGTGCAAAATGGATGTAAAATTGTTGATGAAACTAGACACATTGCGGCATCAATCTTCGAACTACTTGCAGAGTCATTATTGTTACCATCAAGTAAACAAGTTATGTAACTAGAACAAGAGGTACTACTCATGAACCTTCTACAAAAATAATAAATATTAATATTTTGTTTAATACTTTCACATGAGAATCTACGACACACATCTCATAACACATGAAACATGTAGGGGAAAAAACTACAATTGCCAAATATCAGCAGGCGATTGCAAGATCAAGAGTTCATAGTACAACTAAAATCCTAGTCATATACACAACAAGGCAAATCAACAACTTTCTACACCATAATCTTATTGCATGACGCTACCCTCTATGCTACTACCAGTAACCCAATTGCACATGACACACTACCAGTAACCCAATTGCACATGACACACTACCAATAAAAAAGAAGATGACAAGTAGTATTTATTTAGACTATTGTGTTTAGACCAAAGTATTTAGACTAGCATTTTTACAAAGTTACAAACATTTATTTTAATGACAATTATAATCAATTTCTCCTATATTATCTTGCATTCATATACTTTGAATTACCGATTTAAATAAACAAATTCAACATCCAATTACCTATCCATGAACATCTCCTATATAATATTGCATTGATATACTTTGAAGTACTTATTTAGAAATAAACATTTGGCATTATCACATTCGTGAAATGCGCGTGAAAAACTAGTGTGTCGACCGCACACGGCTCCCAATTTTTTTTAAAAAAATATTTTATATATGGTTCAATATTTTTATACTTGATAAATATTTTTTAAGAATCTATATATTGGTCTTAATTGTGAGTGAAAATAAAATTTTAGAAGTAATTAACATTGAAATTTGGATGAAGAAATTTGTATTTAAATATGCACAGAAATATCACTAATTTTAAATCAAATTTTGAAATGTATTTTTTTCTTTGTTGAATTTTATGCATTATATTTAGACAATTTTTTTATTACTTTTTCACTTTTGTCATAGAATACAATAACTTGAAGTCTATATGGATTTGGACTCAATTATCTTAGTTATAGAGATTTTTTAGATCTTCTAAAATTCTATATTTATATTTCATAGGTCTTTTTGGATTATGTTTCTTACTTTTATAAATAGATATCTCTTTGTATTATTATAGTGAAATCTAAATGTAAAAAAAATCTCCCTTCTCATGTTCTTTCTCTCTAATATTATCTTTATGTTTTTCGTTTTACTCTATTATATATATTTAGATTGCAATTTTACTCTATTATATATAATTAGATTTTATCTAAAAAAAAATAAAATAGTGAAGGTCTAGATTAAACTATTAGACATGACCCCTATTTTTAATGGAACGACGGTGATATATATATGTATATGTATATATATATATAATCTTTATTTTAAATTTTAGTTTTTTTTTAAAAAAAAATATTAATATGCTTAACGGATTTAAATGGATTTCGTGTCATATTGTGTCGACACGACTTGAAACCAGTTAACAAAACATGTCTATCGTATCAATTTGTTTACAAATCGTGTTCATGTTAATTAAGAATTTCAGCCCTTTAATTAATCTTAACATGTTATGTTCATGTTTAACCGTATCGTGTTCGTATTATTACTATCGTGTCAATTCGTTAACAAATCTATATACACGAATTACTAGGTCGATCTACTGGGGAGTCACCCATGCTAAAATTAAGCCCCACCTTGTACAAATTTCTTGCTGGTGAAAATACCTTATTGAGACCATTGGCCACGATAAAAATCCATTGGCTGACGTTAATTAGGGTTCACAGTAGGACATACATCGGAATTTGCTGGAGCCACAAAATCTTCCAGCTGTTTGCCTCCATAGTATTACCCATTTGTTCATTTTTGGTGAGTTTTGTTACTTAGACAAAATTTGAAGTCTTAGCTTGTTGGAACCAACCAATGATACACTTAGGAAAAGTTGCAATTCTAACGTTAGTTAATTGTTTGCATCATCACATGGGATACCTTCTAACTCGGATGATGGTTTTCCATACTTAGAATATAATACATCCTATCATTTGTTAAAATGTTCATTTTTATAGGAAGTTAATTGGCAGTGTATACACACACTTATATATAATTGTCATTATCTGAATCTTATTTTGACAAATTTTAATTTTACTATATACACTTCCAAGTAAATGATAAGCTCGATATAGTAAGTAATGCATTCTTAGCTGTTATACCGTGAGACATGTTAATATCATAAACTTTTTTTTTTTATATAATTAAGATCCTATAAGAATAATGATTATTGTAAAAAATGTAAAATAATATCATCTATTGATTTAAAATGATCAATAACTCGTACGTGCATCTAATTAGCGTGTACTTTTACATATATCACGAGTGCATTGTCACATATTATCATATGCACTTCCAAGTTTTACTTCATGCACATTTGAAGTTTGTAACAATTAACTAAGAAATTACCACCATATTTTTTTCCTTAAATTTGAGTTGTTAATCATCCTAAATCAAGTATTAATATTGGTCCACATTTTTTTTTATAGAGAGACTTGTTGTCACTAGAATCTGACATATATCTATTATAGAGTAGTAACTTGTAAATGTGAATCGGAATCGGAATGAGAATCAAATATTTATAATGATATTATGATTTGGTCAAAGTATTTTGCATGGTAGTAGGGTGGAATTGAAATAATTATCAATATTGATGTTTGGTTGTGTATGACCCTATAATGGTAATAAACGTTTTAAAAATTAAAAAAAATAAAAAAATCAAGGTAATTGATCCTAATATAATAACATCCAAAGCATTAATATGAAAAAAAAATATAATCAAAACAAAAATCTAAAAGTACTAATCAAAGCTTAAAAATTAAATTACCAATGAGATGAGACGATACTATTTTTTTAATTAATTAGGAAATGTGATTAATCAAATCACATAATTATGTTTTAAAAAATTAATCAAATACTAATTATGATTTTGATTCTCATTTCTAGGATGTACACTCAGCAAAGTACCAACACACCCTTACTCGGACCGGCATGAAAGAAATGAAAAAGATATTGATGGAATTTGAAATTTTGATACATTTTGACGAGATTGGAAGTTGTAATAAGTTGAGGTTGTTTGGGAGCATAGCATAATGGACACGTAGTGGGAACATTAGCGTATTGCGGCGTTGATGTTTCGTTATTTATTATTGTCCACGTTAAAAGTGGCATGACATTCGCTGGCAGACTGACCCAAATAACAAGCATATATTCACTTTCCTACAGTAGACTGACACTAATGTGAAACCCGTTAACGGGTTAAATCTATGACAATTATTTGTTAGCTAGTTATGATAAAAATTATAATGGTTATTTAAAAAAATATAATTTTAATTTAAAATAATTTATAATTAATATTATAATATATGTGAAGTCGTGATATCATCTATACTGTTATTAATAAAAACAAAATCTTCAATTTTAATTTTCTGCCGAAAATAATCCTATACTATTAAGGTTTGCGTTGCGTAATATTGTAAAATATGGTAATACAATTGTTATTCGTATTACAATTGTAAATTAAAATATATTAATACAATTCCTAATAGAATATATTCTTTCCTACTTTCTTATTCTTAATACAATTTTATATTAAAATTACTAATCGTAATATAACTGTACATATACTTCCTGCAACGTAATCTATAAGGTTTGCCTAATATTTTAACTCCCCAATTCCCACCCAAAACAATCCTATACTATTAAGGTTTGCCTAATATTGTAAAATATGGTAATATAATTAATATTTGTACTACAATTGTGCATTAGTCCATCTAATCTCAGTGTTAGTTGTAAGCAAATTTGTTATCTTAATAGCGTATCTAACCAGAATAATACACAAGCATCGTTGCTCCAACCGAATAGGTTGTTCAATAATGCTCAGTCGTTGTTAGAACCAGTTGTTTGTGCACCAGCATTCAATACAGCTAATCTCAGTGGGCCAGTTGATCGATCGACGAACCAATTGCATCGACCGTCATTGACGGAGCACATCGTTGCTTTGCCTTTAGATAGACAAACAAACCCTGCCAGAGATGATCGGGGAAAACGACCAGTGGAGGAAGATGAAAACCTAGAGGAACATAATTGGAAACACAACTAGCCAGTGATCAGTGTAATCTATGGTGGTCCAGAGGGTGTCGATTCAGCTCGGGAAAGGAAATAGTGGGGTAGACAACCATATGTGGGGGCAATTCAGTATGTAGGCGCCTCCAAAAAGCTTAGAAGGGACCCGATTATTTTCACAAACAATGATAACATGGAATAGTCCCGCACCGAGACGTTCTGACGATAGCTATGGATGTAAATGGAACGATCGTTCGACGAGTGTTTGTGGATTACGGAAGCAGTGTAAATGTAATGTATGCGGATACTTTCGATAATCTTGGTCTAGACCAAACCAAAGTCCTATTGATTAGGACCCCGGTGGCTGGGTTCACTTGTAACAGCATTGAGGCTGAGGAGCCATCGTTCTACCTGTCGAAATTGGACAATATCCTAGGGTGTGAAAGTTAGACATGAAACTTGTGGTGGTCAAATTGACCTCCACTAATAATATCCTCCTGGGTCATCCGGGCTTGGAAGACTTAGGAGCAGTTGTGTCACTTGAACACCTCTGCTTAAAGTTTAGAACACCCTAAGGAGTTGGAGTTGCAAGATGTGATCAGCGGATGGGCCGGTCTTGCTATCTTAAAGCTTGTCGTTCGATAGGAGAAAAAGATATGTGAGTCCATACTATCACAGAAAAAAAGCCAAGTAGAAGGAATCAACAGAGTTTTTACTTGACGACTTTTGTCTTCCCGATAATATTTTTGAATAATGAGAATTTTCTTTGCTTAAATATCGCAAATTCTTGTGAACTTCATAATAAGAAGTTGTAGATGCCAGACTTAAGCAACTGAGAGGTGAAATGTAATAACTATAGAATAATGAGATAGAACTCCAACCGCTTAAAAAGTGGAATATCTTCCACTAAGAAGTGGAAATAATAATGTCTGTTAAAAAGCAGAATAATGAGATCCGATGAGGAATAGTATCCACCGCCAGTGGTGGTATATATATGTTGACCACTGAGAAGTGGGAAATAAGAATTCTAACCACTGGGGGTGGTAAATATTTGTCGACCACTGAGGAGTGGGAAAAGATAATCTTATCCACCAAGGATGGTGTATGTATATATACCACCGAGAAGTGAAAAAAGATAGTCTTAACCACTAGAGGTAGGGGTGAAAAAATATTAACTTCCCATAACTAACTGAAATAATCGAAGTCAAAATTAATTACCTAATGGCCTGTAATTTCTTTAAAAAATTACAATAAACATCACATAAGCTAAGCAATTTGTGAATTAGTGAAGCAATTAATTAATAAATTAATGAAGCAAAGCAATTTGTGAATTAATGAAGCAAATGAATTACACTACTACACTACATTCTATAGTACTACACGTTTACACTACATTCTACAATACTACACTAAGCAGTAAAAAATTAACGAGTAATAAGAAAATTAAGTAATGAGTAGCTACAGGTTCGCACTTCGTACTTTGCAGGTTCGCAGTCGCAAGTTCACACTAGCTTAATATTGGACTAAACAATGAATTATATTATTTTTGAATGATTATGGGCTAAGCATATAGGTTAAAATGTTTAGGTTACCCTCGATTTTTTGGTCGATTTCTATATTTTTTGTCCAAAATCAATAACTGACCGAAAAATCAAAATGACCGAAATTTTGTAAACACTATAACCGATAATCGACTAAAAATCAAAATTTTCGATCAGTTCGATTATCGATCATTAGTTTTTTGGTCGGTCTTTATTTTTTGCTCACCCCTAACTAAGGGTGGTATATATTCTCCTGCAAGAACAAATATGTATGTAATGCATACCTTATCTTAATATGCTTATCTTTAGTTAATACTTAACTCCTCCTTCTTAAACTATCTTAACCCTTGTTCCGAGGGACGTCTATGGTTGGCTCCCGATCCTTTCATCCATATTTATCATACCATTTGAGGGGCTGGACATTGGGTGAGATACTTGGGCCTGAATATTTGGACCTAGCCAATCGACCTAGAATGATGTATTAGTTCGATCTGACTAGAAGCTCGGTAACGGCCCAAAGTGCAAACAACATCGAATCTGTATAAGCAGCCCAATTAAAGTTGTAAAAATATAATTATGGAAGTGAATTGAGGCAAAATAACATAAAGTATTATTTCCCTCCCAACTTGTCGAAGATCCAGCACTTTGATCATATCTCGATGTAGGAATGTCTGAATCATGCGATTATGGTGGCATTGGAAAGAATACTCAAAAGCTACAACTCTTTTGTCAATCCCAAAGTTTAGATCTCAAGGTAAAATGTCCAAAAATAACATAGAAGGCAGGGGTATCCCATTTCTCGCCCTATTTGGCGACTGTTCGTATTTTTGTCATATTTCACTGTAGGAATATCCAAATTGAGAGATTCCTGAACTGGTGGAAAGATAATTCAAAAGGCTATGATTTTCATGAAAACCACAAAGTCATCTACAGATTTCATGATAGTAAAAAATGGAAGGGAAGACAAGGATACCTCATTTTCACCAATAATGTGTGATAATATATTAGATATCAAGTTGAAGGCAAAATTATTGAACAAGTGGTGTAAGTGGAAGACAATTAGATAAGGTGATGGATGATCAAGGAAAGGATATTATATTTTATATTGAAATTTTTGGAGAGAAAATTACATTTCACACCCCAAATTTAATGTCATTTACAAGATTGAACCCTAAACTCCATCCTATAAATACCCTACTACCATGTATCATTTTCATCATCTCAAAATCTATCACATCTCTCCTTTAGTACTTGCTCTTTCCCTCCTTTGCAAGAGAGAAATTCTCCATTATTTCTTCTTTGCTTCATAGAAGGAAAAGTTGTAATCACTAGGGGTCATTCTTCTTCGCGCACTAATGGTAGACTAACCGGTGGTCCGGGTAGTGATGCCTGTCGTGTAATGGCCATGGGTTCTACATGGTGCCTGAACAACTACATAGATTTCCTTGAATATTCCCATGAGTTGGACCTACTAAGTGTGTCGCGTAAATCTCGTCTTGATCAACTTCCTGTTTTACACTTCCTGTTTTACGAGTGACAACTATGATGTTTGGTGATAGTAACTAGGAACTCAAAACATAAGCAAAGGCTTTTTGTTCAGATACCCGCGAATAGTGCCAATGTTGGTTTTATAATTAATGGGTTAGTCAGTTAGCTAGCCAACACTATCGTAGCTTTGATGAATAATGTACAGAGTATTTAAACAGTACCGAATGTAGAATAATACTGGCTTTGTAAAGAATACACCAAGAAAATAATACTGGATAATAAAGGTCAGTCACCAATGGACTACTTAAATACCAGGTGTTAACTAGAGCTTTTCCTAAACATGTACAATCACTCTGCCAGAATTAATTTTTATAAACAGTACAGAAATAAACATAGAGCAAGAGAGAAATTAATAATATTAAGGAGACACAGATTTTAAGTGGAAAACTCTAATAGAGTAAAATCACGGGCAAGGATGAAAGTATTTTTTTACTATCAAGAAAGTATTACATCCTCTTTCTATATAGCAAATGAGAGCCAATATGATGAGAATGTTAAATGGCTATGATATTTATTGATGGAGTTTAGTGTTCAATCTTGCAAATAACATAAAATTTGAGGTAAAAATGTAATTTTCTCTTCAATAATTTGAATATATATAAAATATAATCTCTTCTCTGATTTGTCTATCACTTTGTCTAATTTGTCTTCCACTTGCATAATAATTTTGCCTCCAAGTTGATACATAATGTATTATCATATTATTGGAGAAAATGAGATATCATTGCCTTTTAAGCCACTTTTGACTTTTATGACATCTGCATTTGGCTTTATAGTCTTCATGAAAATCACAGCTTTTTGAGTTATTTTTCCACTAATTCAAGAATCTCTCAATTTGAATATTCCTGGTATGAAATATAATCAAACTACGGATAATCGTCAAATTGGCACGTATGTACACCTCCTTAATGTCTTGTCCCGATTCATCCATCCATAATTATATCTTTGCAACTTTGACCGAGTTACTTATATAGACTAGGTTGTTGTATGCATTTTGGGCCTTCACCAAGTATCTAGTCAGATTAGAACGATAAATCACTCTACACTGATTGGCCAGACACAAGCATCTCACCCAACATCCAATCCCCCACTTTCTTGTGGCTCATGAAGTTGACAACACAAGAAAGTAAAAAAATAAATAAATAAATAAAAAATAGCAAGTTCAAGCCTCTGTAGAGTTATCAAGAAAAACATAAAAGGTACTAGTGTTCAAAGAGTGCAAAGAATACAATAACTTATCAGTATGCAAAAGGCTTATGTTGCGAAACCCTGGACATAGGAAATAGAATAAATTAATTTATAAGCGAACGCAATCATCAATAACACATCTTTCAATGGCATATAACAACAAACAAATTTGTCAAAAAGTAAACAGCGTATTGTCCATGATATAATAATTAGATATGCAGGTAAGGTCGAAACAATGTTTGAACTCGTAATTCGCACAAGAACCAGCATACTTTTAGAGGTTAGCGTTCGATTCCTTACCCACATGTCCATTGCATCATCAACATAAACAATGTTGCCGATGATAAGTGCATATTTGATCATATTAATATTAGGAATTTTGTATTATGATTATTGTTAATTAAGCCACTTAATCTTATATTTGTTGTTATTTTGACCAAAGTGGTGTGGATGACAAATTGGCAATGAAGATAAGACAAATACTTGTTGGAAAATAATGCATAGTCGAAGACATGAAGACATGATTAAATGGAATGCATTGTGATGATGGTGGAAAGTGGAAGAAGAAAAAGACAAAAAGCAAGGCTAGAAACATGGAGACTTTGTGGAGGAATCTTTGGCCAAAAGCAAGAACATGGATGATGGAGCAAAAGTGAAAAGAGTGCAAAATTCATGGATCTCGGCCGCACACTTTTGCCGCGTCTAGCTGCTCTCGACACGTTGAGCGTCTGTATTGCTGCATACTAGCCTCATTATGGCACTTTCGCTGCGTCTAGCTTGGCAACTCGACGCGTCGAAATTGTGCAGTCGAGATCCATGAATTCTGCACTCTTTTTACTTTTGCTCCATGATTTGCTCCATCATCCATGTTTTTGCTTTTGGCCAGAGATTCCTCCACAAAGTCTCCATGTTTCTAGCCTTGCTTTTTGTCTTTTCTTCCACTTTCCACTATCAGAATGCATTCCATTTAATCATGTCTTTATGTCTTCCACTATGCATTATTTTCCAACAAGTATTTGTCTTATCTTCATTGTCAACTTGCCATCCACGCCACTTTGGTCAAAATAACAACAAATATAAGATTAAGTGGCTTAATTAACAATAATCACAAGACAAAATTCCTAATATTAATATTATGTTCAATTATTTGATTTTCATCAACTATGATCAATTATGAACATAATATTAATATTAAATTAATTTAAATATGAGGTAAAAATATGATCAAATATGCACTTATCAGCCGACATGACATTGTTCACTTTTTGACAAACTCGTTTATTATTATCTATCATTGAAAGACATGTTCGGTGCTCAATCAGTGGTGATGCTCTGTTCCTTGTTATCCTCAAACTGATGATTGCGTTCACTTACAATTAAATCTCAGCTTGCATTCCATTCTACCGAATTCTTGCTCACATTTACCTCAACTTGTTTTCAAACTCATCATTTGCTTTGTTCTTTCTTTTTTTTGAAAAGTGCTTTGTTCTTTCTTATTTCTCAAAAATAATGGTGAACCTTACTTCTTCACCTCATTCCACCATGTATAATATCCACGGTAAACATCCTCCAAGACCAAGAAAATATTTTTTATTCATATTATCATATGTAAGTATCATATTTCTTTCTAAAATATCATATTTTTCAAAGGAAAAACCACAACCACCCATAGGCACCATTTTTCAAAATTTTGAACTTGTATTCAAAATATATACATATATATTATTTTTAAACCAAAATAATTTGTTCCAAAATCTCACACTTTTACACTTATCCAAGTGTACACAAAATATATAACTTTACTCCAAATACATCACTTAGTATACCATGTACCAAATATTTTGTAATGATCCTAATACTTTCATACTTAAATCTTTTATAAACACAATATACCACTTTTCCAAAACACCACTTTGTCCACCATACACATGTATAACCTTTTATACCAAAATAAGTTATAAAAACCACACCCACCAAATAAGCACCAATTTCCAAATTTCCAACTTATACTCTCTTTTTTTTAAAAACAATTTCCAACTTATACTCAAAATATATACATATATATTATTTTTATACTAAAATAATTTTTTATAAAATTTCACACCTTTACACTTATCAAAGTGTACCCAATATTTATAACATTATACTAACTATACTAGTTAGCATACTATATATGAAAATTTTACATCGTATAACACAATTATGTATACAAATAAAAACCACGGTATTAACCCAAAATTTTCATTCCAAATGTCGATAAAACATTTATAAACCATATAAATAATTTTATTCATAATTTCTATGAAAATAAATATTTGTGGGTTAAATAAAGTTAGTGAACATAAATCAAGAACATAATAAATTTTCAAATTATTCCGTTCAAACATTTATAAACCGGATAGAAATATTCATAAATTTGTAAGTAAATATAATAAATATTTTTGAGGTAAATTTTTAGTGAATATAAACACTTACCTTTGAAGCCAAAATTCCCATGAAAACGTAATAGTAGCCTAGCTACTTTCTTAGAGAACCTGCAATCAATCAAATCTAATTTATTTACTGATAATAATAATAATAATTATTATTATTATTATTTTCTTCTTTTTTTTTACCAAAAATCATCATCGTCCTCGTCATTAACATCATCACCATATCTCATCATCATCGTCTTCATCCAAAATCAATTCGGTAGCCGGTCTCCTTGCTATCGCCAGACGGAGGAGCACCGCCGGAGACCCATCGCCGCTGCCGTCAATCCCGCCGGAAGGTCAGAAACAAGGTAGATCGAAGCCGTGTGCCGCCGTTCAGTCCGTGTATGTGTCGTTCAGATCGAAGCCGCGTGTCGCTGTCACAAGAAGGAAGTTCAGTCCGCCGCCATCAACCCGCCTCCGTCGCCACCAGCCCAGCTCGCTGTCGCCGTCGTCAACAACGAAGAAGGTGAGATGAAGCAGCAGACGAAGAAGCTGCTTCCAGTACATATATAATACTCCGTATATGTTTGATAAATTAAAGCTGAAAAGATGATGTGTGCTTTGAATTTGTGAAGGAGGATTTGGAAACTAGTGGAAGATCTAGGATATCTGTTGGATAGATCTAGTTATCTAGAGAGAGAAGGACGGATCAAATTAAATATGGTGGAAGAGAAAAGGAATAAGAGCATCCATATCAATTGGATTATTTCACGGTTTGTGAGGGATTTTTGTAAGTGTGAATAGGAAAGAAAAAATGAGATTGGAATGAAAAAATAAAACAAATATGATATTTTTATAAAATAAAATAAAAAATTGAAAAGCGCCCTGAGCGGGCGCGTGCACATGGGCGGCTGGCCATGCGCAAAACGCGCACAGCAGCAGAGATGGCTAAATAAAAAATCAGGATTCACTGTTGTATGAACCGTTATTTGTAGGAGGTGCATTTCCCTTCTCTTTGCCTTCCTCTCTCATGCCACCTTGGCACCAACTCTGACAATATCTCTCCAAAAACTACTGATAAGGATGCCCTAAGGAAAAGAAAAAAAAAATCTCTCCAAAAACTACTGATAAGGATGCCCTAAGGAAAAGAAAGAAAAAAGGGAGAGAAAATGAGGAAAATGAAGATAAAGTAGAAGGAAAGTGGGTTTTGAGTGTATAATTCATGTTTAGCGGAGTGGCTGACAAAAGAGAAATAAGAAAAAAAAAATGAGGGAATAATGGAGTGAGTGAGGTGAGTTTTGGTATTATTTGAAGACAAAATTTGTTGGGAGGTTATGGTTTATTCGTATAGGTTTTCATGTATACATATATAAAAGGTCGATATTTAAAATTTGGTAATCCTATTCTAGTAAATAAATGAGGAAGCCCTATCAAAAGGGTTAAAAGAAAATGGAAGTGGGGTGTTTTTCTCGCTCAAGATTCAAACTTTTGATCTCCAATATGAAATACTAGACACACATTTTTACCACCTCTCCACTAAAATCTTTTAAGATTAATTATATACTTTTTATTTTTTTAATTTCTTATCTAGCTAGGTAAAATTTAAATATTTGATGGTCCTCTAAAATTTGAGGTCATATGCTGTTAGGCAACTTGCACAGCCTAAAATCCGGCCCTCTACATATTTATACACATACATATATTAGGACCAAGAAATTATATTGGACAAACTCCTTATAATATTTAAAGAATAATATGGGTTGAGAATTAGTATGGTTTAGGAAATTGTACGGTTATTATGTGTCATATAATAATAAAATAATTTTGAAAAGATTAATGTCAAAATAGTACTAGCAAAATTTTTTAGGTATTACAATGTATAATAGTTAAGGGACGAAAAAGTGAACTTTTTTAAGGAAAAAAAGAGACAAATTATAATTTTTTTAAATTTATTTTTATTTTTTCAATAAAATTTGAACACATGACGTGAATTTTACTCTGTGAATGTACATTTATAATTTTTCAATTTTGAAATATTATTTTTATATGAAATAAAAGTTCACAAGTTCGATTTTTTCAGCATTTTCAAATGTAAGCTATTCGATTGAATTGAAATGTTTATAATAAAGTGAAATTTAATATAAAATTGACTTAAAATATAATATATTTTGTTTAATTTTGTAATAACTTAAAAATGTATGTTAATTTTATTTATAAATTTATAATAATATATTTAAAATTTATTTTGTAAGACCAATTAATAATAATAATAATAATAATAATAATAATAATAATACTTGAAAAAAATGAAAAGGAATGTGTAGGGATGTCAATCGGGCACGAACCCAATGGGCTAGTTCGAAAAAACCCGAAACCGACAAGGCTACAGCCCGAACGGGTTAGCCCGATAAAAAAAAAAAAAAATTAGCCCGATGAGCCCAAAACTGATAAGTCTGATGGCCCGATAGGGTTAGCCCGAAATTAAATAGGCTAGCCCGAACAATTGAAAACTATTATTTATTATATTTATTATAGAAGTGATGTGAAACATAACATATATACATGTAATTTATAGGTGACTTCATCTTTAGTACTTTTTTTCTTATCACTAGGTACATTTTTAAATAAATAAATAAATTTTATTAATAATATAATATTATTATATATTATTTATTTATTTATTTAATAAATATTATTAATAATATAATAAATAAATAAATAAATATATATATATATATATTATTTATTTATTTAATAAATTTTAAATAAATATAAATATATATCATATATAATTAATAAACAAATAAATATTATACATAATATAATAAATAAATATATATATATATATATATATATATATATATATATATATTTATATAAATATATAAATTTTACTGAAAATTCATTTCAGTGAATTACTGGAATGAATTTCCAGTTTGGAATTTCATTCCAAAATTCTGAAATGGAATTCTAGTTTTAGAAATTCATTCCAGAAATTTACTGGAATGAATTTCCAGTTCTAGTTCTGGAAATTCATTCCAGTTTCCAGTTTTAGAATTAAAATTATAGTTTTTATTTTTTTATTTTAATTTGTTTGAATTGTTAATTTGTTATATTGGTATTTAATATTTAGATTTTAGATTTTGAATTTGGGTTATGTGATGTTTCATGCATAGTTATTACGACGCCCCGTTAAATCGCGGCGCCCCTTGACTGCCTGGTCACCTAGGAAATGTTAAAATTTGGGGTTTTTAAATCGAACCGAACACCGAACCGAATTAAATTCGATCCGAAACCGAACATTGCAATTGCATTTGTTAAATTTTAATGTGCTCAATGCTCATCCAGTTGATCCGTTCTATCGAATCCAGATCCGGTTGACGACTTGACCCGTTTTATCGAACGTAAGTATTCATTTTCGATTTTAGTTCAAATAGTCTAGCCTGCCCGACAACCCGAAGTTTAGGGTTAGGGCTAACCCGAATCCGATAATAAAATAATAATTAACCGACAACCTGAATCCGATAAGCTCGACAACCCGACAGGACTAGCCCGAAACCGTCAAGGCTGGCCCGATTGACATCAAGAAAAAAGAAAATTTGAAAGAAAAAACAATGGTTGTGTGTGACAAGAACGGAAAATAATTCTACCAAAAAAAAAAACTATTTCGGAGTATTATTTTTGAATAGAATGCTTAGCACATTTGTTAAAAAAAAAAATAATAATAAAATAAAAAAAGGTGTTCGTTAGGCTTAACCCAACGGTCCAATCTACCTAGCCCAAAAGCACATAAACACCAAATTATTGTGTGGACCATGGTTCACATAGTTCTGTGTAGACTATAACAAAAAGTATATTTTTAATTCAATATATGTACATTATTTGTGTACTGAATTTGTGTATTGAATGTACATTCAGTACACAAATAATGTACATTCCATGAATACAATGTACATTATTTTTATACTAAATGTACATTATTTAATAGTATAGTCCAGCTGTGTGGAGCATGGTACACACAATAATGATTGCACTTAAACTTGCCTTGCGAAGGACCAAAGTTGATCAATCGTTATATTGTGGATCTTGATTCAAAACGACGTCGTTTAACTAAGTAGTGGGGAGTTGACGCACGACGGACACTGTTCCGTCTGTCCAATTCCTGTTATGTGTAATTATGTGTATCATATTGAGTGTTTATGTGTGTTCTATTATACAGTTATGTATATTAGTAATTTTAATACCATAATTATGTACATTATTGGTTTCCAATACTACAATAACATTAAAAAATTAGATCATTAATGTACAAAAGTATATAAAAAAATACACATATTATTCAATAGCCTAAGTATTGGCATTACTAGTTCATGAGATATGGTACTCGAAATCAATATTGTATAGAATTATATACCAGAATACATAGAATCATATACCAGAATACACAGAATACACATAATTTATGAATATAATACACAAAATTATTAGCCTAAGTATTATCTTTACAGTTTCATGAGGATGGTATTGGAAATCGAAAATGTACAAAATTACATACTAGAACACACAGAATGAATGAAAAAGATACACATAATATAAGCCTAAGTATTATCTCTTATGTTCCATGAGGTATGGTATTGAAAATCAATAATGTATATAATTACATACTAAAATACACAGAATCAATGACTAGAATACACAAAATGCACAGAACTCATCTTATAAGTTAAGGCCGAAAGAGAAATGGAAAAGCTGTTAATTAAAAGATCCTAAATACACATAATCATTGAAAATGATACATAGAATATAAGCCTAAGTATTATCTCTTATGTTCCATGAGGTATGGTATTGGAAATTAATAATGTACAGGATTACATACTAGAATACACAGAATCAATGACTAGAATACACAGAATGTACAAAACTCATCTTATAAGTTAAGGTCGAACGAAAAACGGAAAAGTCGTTAATTAAAAGAACCAAAACGACATCGTTTTGGATCGGGGTGCACAATGCATTGTTCACCCTGGTCTACAATATAAATTGCCAAAGTTGATCTCCTCAATATCAAATGATAGACACCTAGAGAAAAGGGTTGAGTACTTGAGTGAGATTGGACACTTCCACCTAAGCCAACTAACCACTCCATCAGGCATCAACCTAGGTTTGACTTATCCAGCACATTACTTCGATTATTAATTTTCATTTTCTAGAGTGTGTCTAAGTTAGTAAACACTTGGTTAACTAGTCTATTCTCTATTCTTTAATATTATCATGGAAGTGTTACTATGTTATGTTAATTGTTTTATCACCCACTACAATAAAAATTCACGTAGACAACAGCTAAAAATCATTGTCTATGTGGTAAAATTTTTGTTACTGAAACCAATGTTGTTGTACGTCTCGCACAAAGACAAATGTTTTTAATCATTGCCTTTTCTAGAAAAGATAAAGGTTAAAAATCGATGTCTGTTGGGTATTGTTGAAAATCACGTACATAGACAAAAGTTAAGTCTTTTATATAAACGACAACGGTTAAAAATCGTTGTCTATTGAGTATTGTTGAAATCAGTATTGTTGAAAGTCACGCACATAGACAATGGTTTTTTACCATTGTCTATTGAGCGTTGTTGAAAGTGGTGTTGTTGAAAGCCATAGGCATAGACAACGATTTTTAACCGTTGTCTTTTCTATATTAGACAACAATATTAAAAATCGTTGTCTATTGTGTGTTGTTA
Organism: Ipomoea triloba; assembly: GCF_003576645.1. Classification (NCBI taxonomy): domain Eukaryota; kingdom Viridiplantae; phylum Streptophyta; class Magnoliopsida; order Solanales; family Convolvulaceae; genus Ipomoea; species Ipomoea triloba. Next base: position 11,533,215 of record NC_044916.1, on the reverse strand, counting down.
AAACAAGCTTGTTGAAAGTCACGTCGATAGACAACAGTTTTTAACCGTTGTCGTGGATACATAAGACAACGGTTAAAAACCATTGTCTATTGAGTGTTGTTGAAACCTGTATTGTTGAAAATTACAAGCATAGACAACGGTTTTTAATCATTGTCTTATATATCAAAGACAACAGTTAAAAACCGTTGTTCTCACATTCATAGACAACGGTTTTAAACCGTTGTTTTTATCCTATTTTGATTTTAAGCATAATATAATTAAAAAAATTTATTCAAACACCATAAATACTAAAGCATCAATTCATTAGTACAGTCATCTTCTACAAGTATGTAAATTATTTCAAAATACACAAGAATTCATCATCTACTTCAAAATACAATGAACAATTCTAATCACCAAGTTTAAATATTGTTCAAATATTGTTCACAAAGTTCTGCATTCCTACTCTATATAACTTGATACACAATTTGTCCATTCGGAATGCACTAGATCAATATTCGTTTCTGCTCTATATAACTTGATACACAATTTGTCCATTCGGAACGCACTAGATCAATATTCGTTTTGTCGAAAATTCACTGTACTATCTGTTCATAGCTACTTTCTCAACCTACCGAAGCACAAAGAGTCAACAGTTGCCTCCACTAAGACTCGAATCCACTCTCTTCCATGTGGGAGTGTAAACCGGGTGCCAGTATGTAGTGAAGAAAATCGTGTAAAACTGTTCAAGATGCATGGTAAAACAAATAACCTATGTAGATTGACAAATTAGATAGAAATTTAAGGAAATCATGCATCATCTTAATCATTATGCGCCTAATATAGAGATGTCTATACATCTATTAAAAAAATGAAGACAAGTTAATAACACATCTAGTCAATTATTTATGATGATATTGAAAATAAGTTACCAAATGTTTTCCAAAAAGTGACATTCATAAGTGAAAAGATAGAATAGCTCAAACTCCACATGTGATATTAACTGAGTAAATGAGTTATATTTGCATAATCACGGTAAGAGTATGAATTCCATTGTTTGGTTGGGTTTGGATTGGTAAGGAAAAATGTGTATAAAGACCTATATGCCCTTATTATTATTATTATTATTATTATTATTATTATTGCATACCTTTTTTTGAATAAATTATTATTGCATACCTAAACCCACAACCATTATTAATGTTAATGTTAACCCACCAGCCCATAACCCATTAGATATAACAAATCCCTTCCCAGTTCCCACTGCTGCAAACCCACTACTGCAACAAATCGGCATCGGCGCATCGCAGAAGGCCATAGAGGAGAAGAAAATGGAGGATCGAAGACGACGATCTGGTGGTCGGAGATGGTAATTGTGGGTTCACACGTTTCTTGACTCTGGTTGGCAGTTTTCGTTGTTGTTTTTTGTTTGTTTGTTTGTTTTTTTTTTCCATTTTAATTTGTGAATTAAAAAAATCTAGGTTTTTTGTGTGTTTTAAGTTTTGAGGATGAAGATGAGTTTCTTGTTTGAATAGTTTGTTGATTTGGATTGATAGTATTTTCTCTTCATTTTTTTTTTGTATTTTTTTGTTAATAAAAATAAGCGGATTTTGGGGATGAAGATGAACTGGTTGTTGTGCAAAGTCTCAAATATAAAAAAAATAAATAAAAAAATTAGAGGGATAATCAGGGAGAAGCAAGCACAAGGATAGAATAGTCCAATGAACTCAATCTTTCTTCCCATCTTCAACGGAAAACAAAATACCAAGTCCATGTTCGGATTTTGTTTTCCGCATTTTTGAGGAATTAGTTTTCCGTTGGAAAACAATTTCCTATGAACCAAACACCATAAAGTACACTTTTCCTCAAACATCACCATCCAACCAAACACCCCCTAAGTGCGGAAATGTAAATGGCAGACTGTAAACAAAGATAGGTATTGGTTACCTAGTTCGATACAACATGAATCTACATCCGGGGGACGGCTATCAGTGCGTCCGATCCACTATCTCCAACATCAATTGTACACAAGGTAAGAGATGATACAATCTCACCCAAGTGATCCCCACAAGGTAAATACCCGACTGTCCAAGGCTAAAGTAGATTGTCGAAGTTGGAGATCGATGCAACAAAAGTCTGATGAGTGCTAAATATGCCTTATTTTATGGGGTATTTTGGAGACATATTGTGCTATAAATGGAGTTCCTTGAGCTTACTAAATGCTTAGAATAGATTATTTTGATAAAAGATAGGCACAAGGACTAATTGTGGTTGCATTTGTGGAATATAGCAAAAGTTGTCATTTTTCAGGGCACTTCGGCGATAGTTCGATAATTTGAGCATATCTAGAGCTAGAAGTGTCCAAATGAGGTTAAAAGGCAGATTCTAACATCTTTGCAAAGTTCCGGCCACGATCGTGACAAGGTTCGTGGTGGAGCTTGTCTCTCCACCACGAACCAGCCCACAAAGACATTTCAATATTTTTCATACAAAGTAGGTTGGACCGCTATATATTTTATATTTACTTTTTTGAAAAAAAAAATCAATAATTGAAGACCGAAATGCCCTTGTTTTTAACGATATTTAAACTGTTTTGTTGATAAAGGACAAAAAATAGTCATGCCACAATAATACTAGGACCAAAAGTGAATGTTCTAATAAAAAATGACTGAAAGTGGATTGCCACATATAAATCTAGGACCAAAAATAGAATTAACTCAATTTGAAAATAAGTGGATATTCACTCGTATTTTTTTAATTTTAGTTCATTAATTTAGCCCGCGGGATATGCCCGGTAGTCTATAGTTTAGGGCAAATTATACCGTGCACCACGGTGCACATAGCAATGTGCACCACGTACGTAAACGACGTCGTTTTGAGCATTGTAAACTAACCGTCCCTTTTTTTTTTGAAAATCATGTTTCCCGTTTCGGCCGGTCTCTGCATTTATGTTAATATTCTGTGTATTCTAGGTAATTGTTCAGTGTATTCCAGGCAATCATTCTGTGTATTCTAGGCAACCGATCTGTGTATTCATGTTAGTAACACATGTTGTGATGTATTTTTGCATTCGAATGTTTAGGAGGATGAGTTCTGTGTATTTTGTGTGAATATTCTGTGTATTCATGTTATTAACACATGTTGATGTGTTTGTGCATTCGAATGTTAGGATGATGAGTTCTGTGTATTTTGTGTCAATATTCTGTGTATTTTGGGCAAACACTCTATGTATTCTAGGCAAACGTTCTGTGTATTTTAGATAATGATTATGTGTATTTTAGATAATGAATTCCCTAAAGTCATTCGCGTCCGCGTCCACTAACATCGAAACGACGTCGTTTTGGACCAGGGTGCACATTGCTATGTGCACCGTGGTCCACGATATAACGATTGATAGTTTAGGGTTAGGGCCAACCCAACCCAAAAACCTAAACAAACAAAATCATTTAGCTCAAACCAATAAGCCCAACAACCATGCATGACTAGTCCAAAACCTAGTAAGTTGGTCCAATTAACATCCCCATTTGTAATCCTTCCAAAAAAGTATTAAAATCTACTTGATTATTATTGATATGTTGCTTACCATTCTTCATAAATTAGTTCAACGATTATATTCATTAGCCTTTTTTATTTAACCATATATTTTTATTACACGCATTACATTTTTTTGAAACTTCAGACTACTAAGAATTTAAAGGATATTAGACCAAAGAATATGGCAGAAAACTATTCTTTTTATGAATGCCACATTCTTAGAAACCAAATAAGAGTATATAACATTAATGTTAAATGTTTTAGCATCAAACATAAACCAAATGGCTTGTAGAGTACTCTGATTCATTTGTACCTTCACCAAATAATTCATCTATTGGACTTAATTTCATTTTTGGTCCTATATTTATATGCAGTGTTGCAAAAATCTTGCCTAGGCGCCGATTAATCCCCGCTTAGGCGTTAGGCCTTGGTCGACCGCCTAGCGTATCACATTAAATGATGGTCTAGGCGGCTCGCCGGCTAGGCGACCGCCTAGGCCACCTAAGCTCCGCCTAGGCCGCTTAGGCGCTGACCGCCTAGGCCGCTTAGGCGCTAACCGCCTAGGCGTCGACTATACCGACTAGGCCTTCTAGTCAGTTGATTAACTATTGTTCTTTTTTTTTTAATGGGTTATTTCACTCAAAACAACACGTTTTGAGCGAAATAATCCTAAATTGTACAAACTTTAGATATTTTTTGGGTTAATATTTAATATTTTAGTATTAACTATTAAAGTATTATATAATTTACAATTATTAGACTTTAAAAAATTAAAAATACTTAAACAAATTTTTAAAAAATAAAAAATAAAATAAAAAATACACGGACGCCTAGGTGCCGATTAATCCCCGGCTAGGCGTCCTAGGCGCTAGACGCTCCCCGAGCGCCTAGGGAACGCCTAGCGATTTTTTCAACCATGTTTATATGTGACAATTCATTTTTAATCTTTTTAAAAAACATTCCCTTTGGTCATAGTTTTATTGTGACATGACCATTTGTGGTCTCCATGAACAAAACCGTTAAAATTCTGTAAAATACAATAACATTTAGGTCTTCAATTATGATTTTTTTTTAAAAAAAATGAAAATGTAGCAGGTCAATTCACCGTGTATACAAAAAAAAATATCGAAATGTCCTTGTATTTAACGATATTTCCATTATTTTGTTAACGAATGATAAAAATGACAATTTCATAATAATATTAGGACCAAATAAGAATGTTCTGAGAAAATAAAGATTAAAAACAAACTACTACATATAAATCTAGGACAAAAAATAGAATTATGTAAAAATGCAAAAACAAAAACCCTTTCCAGTGGGAAGGATAAAAAATACATGTTTACTAACTCCATTTTTCTAGAGAAATAAAAAGAAAAAAATACATCTACTTGTACATTAACAAATTGTCCCGTCGAATAGGTGAAGCATAATTTTCTTACAAAAAAATTACAAATTTCATTTTTACCAACACTATCTCACTCAAACTTGTCTCATAAAATTTTTTAGAGCAAAATTTACATCGTGTAAACTCTTGAATAATAGTTGAAGTTTTTCTCGATACCCATACAAAATTAAATTAAAAGATAGCTGCTTTTATTGGTGCAATGTAAGTATAGTAGGTCCCATTACTGAAAACCAAAACGGTGGCGTTGGAGAGTTTCCAAGATTATTGCGTGCAAGCCACTGAGGCAGCTATAAATTCAGATTCAATTATGTAATTGAACAAATATTGGTATCGGGGACCAGGTTGTAAAATGACTAAAATCCTTGAAAATTTTATTACTCACTTTTTTTTTTATTCTAGAATTACTGACTCTATTACAATGTAATATCTGTTAATGTAATGGGGTAGTTTAAGTGACAAGTGAGTTTTTTTGGTGAGAAAGAATTCCGAGAGAACCCGGGTAAACTTATGTAATAAAATAAAAATACATAAAATTGGAGAGCTTAATCATTTAAAATTCAGTAGTAATTCTTTACCTAATCAAAATTTTTGTTTTCTATCCCCATCCCTCTCCCAACCTTTTCCTTATGAAAAATTCTTACACACTTTCGTTAAAAAGTTGAAGTATTCACATGTTGTTCTAGTTCGCTAAGCTTTTAGTTTGAGTGCTCAAACTTTAAGCTTTGTTCTAGTTTATCCTAGGAGACTGACACTATAACATTCCTAATACCCTCAACTCTCGAGAGGTAGCGAATTGATTTTAAAGAAAGTGTGTTACACACAGGCTTGAATTTCTTCTCCTTCTCGTTTCTTGTGTTGGGTTTATATTCTCAGAATTGAAAACGCTTCCTTTTCGTTTTATTTATTTTTGTATAAATAATTCAACCTTTTGATTTTGTATCAAGCTTTGGTTGGAATTAATTAATTTTTATAAAAATTAAATTTTATTTTTCATTAGTGTGTATATATATATATCGACTTATTCACCACCTACATAAAGTGTTTGTTACTTATAAATGATAGTGTAATATTTTTAAAAATATATATAATATTTTCATATTTTTAATATTGCATTTTGCTGAGACAATTTCACACACATTTTTGCCCCAAAAAAAAAAAAAAAGTAAAATGGAGTTATAAAAATAAAAAATAGCATTCACAAATAAGAGGGAATTTGGAAAAAAAAAAATTAAAAAATCATGCAAAATATTTATATATGTATAGCATACACCAGAAGTTCGTGACTAGAAAATTTCTACTTTCACCGCCATATCTCTCTATCTCTCAGAAGTTAACAATGGTGCAGAGCTCCTTCTGCATACTCTCATCAACGTCGCCGTCTTTGTTCCCGTCCAATTCCGCCGCCGATTTGCCGTCGACTTCATATCTGCCGTCACCGAGAACTCTCTTCCTGTGGAGAAGCAGCCCTAGGTTCTCCAAGTTCAAAGTTCTATCCAAGCAGCAGCAGCAGCTCTCGATTGATGGAAATAGCAATAATTCTAATGGCTCGGCACCGGCGGAGCAGTTTCTGCAGAACAACTCGATTGCGGACTTCATGAGGTTCAGGCACGGCTCCAATTCCGATGAACGGCGAGCCGAGCTGCAGACAGCCGTTGTTAGTTACCGGAAGAGGTTTCCTTGGTCTATCCTTCAGCCCTTTCTTCGGGTAAATTTACAGATTGAAGATTCATTTATCAATTAGATGCTCAGTATTTGCGTATTTCACTATTTCGTGTTATCGGAACTTCGCTTCTCACTGACGGTTGAAATTATTTATGTTTTCAGGTTGATTTGGTGTCCACGATACATATTGCTGATAAAGAGTAAGTTTTGCTCACTTTGATTGAGAAAACCTTACGGACAGTGATTTGAAAATAAAATTTTGGTTGGAATTCATGACATTTATGAATAGTTATATAAATTGTGTAGATATTTGAAGAGGTAGGGCTCCATGTTTGTAATCTATGAGCTTTAAATCCATTGGTTAGCAATTGAAATTAGAGTTTTCTCAATTTTGATTAGAGGTGTAAATCAAAGAGCATTGGGAGCGTTTGATCAGATGCGCCAATACTGTAGCTGTAGGTTTTTACAGACTGCATGGTGCATAACCTATAACACTTTTTGATCATTGAAAGAGTATGAACTTGTGATAATCATGCTATTGTGTTGGAGACCTGGAAGAAGTAACACAAATATGTAGCTTTGATGAATCATTTCCATAGTTTGAAGAGTGAAGGGCTTTATTGACAGTGCATTAAAATTAATAAATGAGATTCAATTCCATTTTCTATATTGGATCTTGATTTTCTTTCGTGTTTTTTAAACCTTATATTCAGGTAGAAAGATCTTCAAATTTTGATTGTCTGTTGCTTGTTGTCAACTATCAACATAGAAAGCGTAAAGTTATCACCAACTTCAGTACGACTAATTGTTTCATTTGCAGGTACTTTGCAACCCTTCAGAGGGAACTTGAACCATATGATTGTGTTCTTTATGAAATGGTAGCTAGTAGGGAGAGTTTAGAAAGCAGAAGAAATCTTGCCATCAAAAAGAATATTCAAAGTTCAAAATCAAGGGGTCTTAATATCCTTGGTTGCATTCAGAGACAGATGGCAAGACTTCTTACGCTTGATTTCCAATTAGATTGTCTTGACTACCAGGCTGAGAACTGGTACCATGCAGATCTTGACTTTGAAACCTTTAAGTTACTTCAGGTACTCCATCTTTAAAATTTATTTTATTATAAGCTCTGGCTGCTTGGTTTGACCAGGGATGTTGATATGCTTAATTCATATCACTTTCAAGATGGAATGTTCTTTTCTTTTGCTTTCTTACCTCTGTATGCAGTCCCTCTTGCCAAATATAAATGTATGTTAGTTTAATAAAATATGCAGAGTATTTAGTGAAGCCCCCACTCTCAGTTTTTGCACTTGCATATAGTAATTATCAAGACTTTGCTATTCGTCAAACTGTCTATTTCACTCAAAACGATAAATTAAAACAAAAAATATAACTTGCATCTTAAGTCTTAACCTTTTCCATGAACTTCTCTCTTTTCAGCTTGAGAAAGGTGAGAGCTTCTTCACATTTGCCAGGGATATGACAATTAGATCTACCAAAGCCATTGTGCAATCAGCATCAATGCCAGATGATCTTGGCCCTTGGAGATCCAAACTTCTGTGGGCTTCACGTGTGCTACCTATGCCTCTCATCGGACTTGTCATCATTGGAGGAGTCTGTGCAGATATAGGAAGTCAGGCATCAGAATATCCAGAGATAGAAGCGCTGTCAAGGCTTGATTTTGGCGCTGCAATGAAAGTGTTTCTTGCAAAGCGACTAACATCCGAGTAAGTGTATTCAAGAAAAGGTGGATATAGATAAAGAACTCCGTAAAACATCTCTATACAATGAAGATTGTAATACCTTGGCATTGCACGTGTAGATTCACGCAGGTGACAGCCGATGTGGAGGCAAAATCTGTTATAATAGGAGAGAGAAACAGGGCTGCAACTGAAGCACTTCAGAAGGCAATCGACGAGGGCCACAACAAGATAGCCATCCTATACGGAGGCGGCCACATGCCAGACTTGGGTCGACGACTACGCGAAGAGTTTGACCTCGTCCCCTCTCAGGTACAATGGATAACAGCTTGGTCCATCAGGAACAGCAACATAACAAGCAGTTCACTTCCACTCTTGAAATCAGTGGCAGAAGTGTTAGGGTGGCCATTAAACAGGTACCAAACACTAGCGCTGCTAATATTTTCATCAATCCTTGCATTGGATCTGGTGTTCTGGGAGCTGTTTTTTGGCACTACAGCTAATTGGATTACACAGGCTGCTTCCGACATTTCCCATTACGTTAGCAATTAATGATGATAATGATGTTGTTGGTTTATGTAAGGTGTAGGCATTCTTAACAGAACTTGTACAGATGTGCATATAGTTTTCAACTATTTGAAGACATTCCAGATTCTAATTCTTGTTGTAATGGAGTATTTGCAATTAACTATAATCTAAAAGATAAATGTAAAAATGTACCACAAATGGGGATTTTTTTTTTTTAATATTACTGACTCTATTACAATGTAGTATCTGTTCATAACTACTTTTTGAGTCAATATCACTTCCACTGAAGATCAAATCCACACCTCTCATTTGAGGAGCAACCTGGTACCACTGGACTACAAGGTTCTTGACACCACAAATGGGGATTTAAATACCGCATTCCCGGTATTATCAAGCACAACCTTATTAGGATGGAAAGAGTTTTAGGAGTAGAAATATTTGTAAATTGAGATTTTCTTTTCAGATTGTTGTCAAGCGATGAGCAACAACTACTGTGGTTCTATTGGTCATAACTCATAAGCTTGTTGAGTGCATTTTGCACAATTCTTTTTTATTCTGCAACCAAGGCACTGGTGGAGGCTTCATCAACGAGGATTTTGGGGTTCTTTAGATTGGCATTGGCTATTGTAATCCTTTGCTTTTGTCCACATGATCGAGGACATTGCTTTTGTCCACCTGATCAAGGACACCTAGAAAACTTTGAAATAAATATTGTCAATTTAGTTAATAAAAATATAACACTGTCGTTTTCAACAATATATATATATATATATATATATATATATATATATATATATATATATATATATATATAACACTGTCTGAAAATTTGAAATCGCCAAATGGGCCAATAAAATTATTATTGTGCCTAATTTTGAGATTGATTATTGGATTAGTTTAATTAATTGGGCTATGATAATTGAATTAGTCCAAATGATTTTGATCTTGGGTTATTGGATTAATTAATCAATTAAGGCCCAATTCATATTTGAATTTAAGAATAATTGTAATATAGTTCAATTATATTTGAATTTAATAATTATAATTAAATTTGAATCAAGTGATGAAATCTTGAACATAGACTTGATTATAGCAAGATTCATTTTGGATAAATTTTTTAGTATTTATCCTAAATAATTAATATTTAATGGATAAATATTGAGGGAGTTTGTTGTGGGCTAGAAGTTACATTTTCCATTATAAATAGAGACTCCATTTCATCCATTGATGACACCTTGAAGATCTTGAAGGCATTGAAGATACTTGAAGACTTGAGGACACTTAAGATTTGAAAGCTCACTTGAAGAGTTGAAGGCACAACTTGAAGACGATTGAAGATATTGAAGACATTTTGAAGCTCTAAAGAGTTCTCTCCTTGAAGTTTGACATTTTCTGCTGAAGATCAAGCCATTTAAACCTGAAGGCCCTTCAATGAAGAACAAATATATAAGCCCTTCTTTGAAGATCAAGTTACTTGACTTCCAGAAGCCCTTCAGTGGAGTGTTCAAAACATCCAAGTGAAGAATCAGAGGACTACACAGAGATAATGTACCCACACCGCATTGATACTACTTGTAATCATAATTTTGAAGTTCAATATATATAATTCAATTTTCTTTGTTCACACATTGGCACGCCCAGTGAGACAGCTTTGCCTCTCATCTCTTCATAGGAACATGCGTTACAACCGATATGGTGGCAAACCCTGTATAAAATTTGAAATGAATGAAGCTAAAGGATACTCCTTGGCACGAGTTGAAACTGCCTCATATCTTTCAAGCTAAAATATACTCCTTTGGCACGAGACAAAACTGTTTCATATTCTTTTAAGTCTCCTTGGCATGAGTCAAATTTGTCTCATATCCTTCAAGGTTTCTTGACACGAGTTGAAACGACCTCATATCATTCAAGGCTCCTTGGCACGAGTTGAAACCAACCTTATATCTTTAAATGCAATGTCGAGATTTCTGTGCACTACATACTTATGAGCGGTATATGCTCTCCAGTGGTGTACAAGCAAGTCTCGATGAGACATTTGTTGACATTGAAATTTTGATAAGGATGAATATTTTTTGAATATTAAAATGTTTGAATATATTTTTGGATAATATTGAATTATTTAATTTATTTAATTAGATAATATCAAAAGAGTTTGAACTTATCAAAACTCTTCTTATCCCAACTATAAATATGATCTCTCATTCATCCTGGAATCATCATAGAAACATCTTAAGATTTGAAGCTTATTCAGATATCACAATATGATCTTAAAAATAAAAGCCGCCCATGAAGATCATGCCAAACATATTGATCCAAATCTCTATTGAAGATCAAGTCATTTGAATCTGGAGGCCCTTCAACGAATAAAAAACATATAAGCCCTTCTTTGAATCACTTGAGTTCCGAAGACCTTTTAGTGGAGTGTTCAAGACATCTAGTTGAAGAATCATAGGACTATCTAGAGATCTTGTACCCATACTGCACTTTAGAATTTTGAATTTTAATATATATTTCAATTTTCTTTGTTCACAATAGATACATCGTGATCCTTTGCTTTTGTGAGAACTACTGCTTGGGTGTGAATATGTGAACTCCTATGCACCGTTGAGATGTGATATTGGATGATCGAGATATGAGAAGTGGTGCAGTGGTACATCTGCTACAGTTGTGCAGTGATGTGTATTACTAGGTGAAAATTAGGGATGTTAACGAACCGAACATAAACGAACGGAGGCTGTTCGTGTTCGTTTGTTAAGGATTTTGGGGTGTTCGTGTTCGTGTTCGTTTGTTAAGGTTTTTGAAAATCCTGTACGTGTTCGTTTGTTAAGCGTTCGTTAACGTTCGCGAACATGTTCACGAACGTGTTCGTTAACGTTAACAAACACGTTCACGAACGTGTTTGCAAAAGTTAACAAACACGTTCACAAACACCTGCACATGTTTATGAACACATTTGTTCGCGAACAATAAATAATCTGCATTCACATCTTCACGAACAATTATATATATATATATATATATATATATATATATATATATATATATATACATGTTCACGAACATTATTAAACGAACACTAAACGAGCTTGTTCGCGAACACTACTAAACAAACACAAACGAGCTTGTTCACGAACACTACTAAATGAACACAAACGAGCTTGTTTGCGAACACTTAGCAAACGAGCTTACCACTGTTCGAACTCTGTTCGTTTATTAATCGAGTTCTAAATTTTGTTTGTTAATGTTCGTTTACCTTAATAAACGAACATAAACGAACGCTTACCGAGCTCGAACACGAGTAGTTTGTCAAAAGCTCTGTTCGCTAACAGCCCTAGTAAAAATCATTATAAACTAAAAGATCATGCAAGATCAACAATGCACAATGGTACACATGTTCACATATTAACGGAAGTTCTCATTTGGACATATAAAAATTAATAAAATAAGTAAAATTTGTAAATATATCTACATATTAACTCGAAAAAAAACAGAGAAATGTTTTCATTTCAATGGAATATACATAACTTATTATTCAAATCAAATATTGAGTCTAAAAAGCATTGTATAATATTTTTAGATATAAAAGATAAAATTATTATTATTATTATTATTATTATTATTATTATTATTAAAGCCGACACAACACTGAAGTACAAATTTAATTAAATTGACCAATAAAACAGTTAAAGGTGGACAAAATGATTATTCATTTATTAGTAGTAAGTTGGAAGTTGGAATAATTAATAAATGTTGTATAAGGTTGATTTGAACAGAATTTTTGGCATCGGTTCCCGTGCACTATTCAGAGTGTGAGCGACAGTTATCTCGCGACAGAAAAACATGTAAACTGTTGTACCAATTGAAGAGGACAGATTGAAATTTCATGGTTTTCAAAAAGTTTTAGTAGTGGCTTGTGAGTAGTGAGAGAAGATGAAATTATATATATGAAACAGATGAAATAAGATTTTCAATTCCTTGCAATTTTTCTCCGACCAAACAATGAAACTGTACATGCTAAAGAATTATATATAGAAAAAGAACTCTAATTCCTGTGTACCAAACAACAAACAACCCATTAATGTGTAAACTTTAAAAATATACTATGCAAAATTATAAAGTGCACTCTATGATATGTAGAGAGTAGAGATGCAATTCAAAAGTAAACTTCAAAAGCTATAGAAGTTTAAAAATGCTATTTTAAAATTTGTGAGTTGCACTTTTTAATTATTGTTGTGCATGCATTTAGAGTTTTCAAGTGTATTTTAAATGTCTTATGTACATTTATGGGCTGTTTGGTTGGATGTAGTTGCAATTCAATTGCACCACAATTCTTTGGCCACCTGAATTACAATGTTTGGTTGGAGGGAATTGTAATTCATACCCTCCCCATATGAATTGCAACTCAATGTGAAAAGGAAAGGGAAAAAGGGAGAAAAAGATTTTGTTTACCCATATGATTATTACACAAACACATTTTTATTTTACCACTTCTTCCCTTGTCATTCTCAATAGTTCTATTCCTCCCTACTAATGTAATTTAAATTCTTACTTTATTCTCACCTTATTCTTTTCGCACCGAATTACAATTCCTTCCCCGCCTAATACCTCCCTTCCAACCAAACGCCCTGTTAGAGTTCTTTGTTGTGCACATGATGCATATTCAAGTGAGAACACATACCCCATGTAAAATGTGTAGAATAAATCATCCATATATTTAAGTTGATTAATGGCAGGAAAATAAGGAAGAATGAAAAAAATACGGTGTCATTTTCATAATTACAGCGGTGCATTTGAAAACTCTTGATATAATACACTATTATAGATCATTAGTGCATTGGAAATTATCCAAGAATGTACTATTAAGCGTTTCTAAATGCACGATTATAATTACATACATATCATCACATTTTTTCTTATTTTACAACCTTTAATTTGATCAACCAGATTGATGGATAAGATTAATTCACACTTTTTATGTGATATGTGTTCTCATACATACGATCCTTTCTCTAAATATAAATGTAAAATAAAATGTGCAGTCTATTATATTATACTTGGTAATTAGTATGTATAAGAGTCAAAACCATATTAAAGGCCCGCCATGAGTGAGACTGAGATCTATAAATACTTTTCAACGAGTTGTTTGATTAATAAAAAAAGTATGTATGCATGCATGCATACATGCATGCATGCATACATACATACATACATACATACATACATACATATATATATATATATATATATATTAGAGTTCAGATGCGACCTCTTCCTTAGGTGCGATCATGCGGTTATTTTGCAGCAATTATATTACAGCATGTCAGCAAATCGACGCTTAATATATATGTATTAAAATGGACGAGAGGACGGATCGGATTAAAACACACCATTCCACAACACAGTTAAATGTACTAACATACGTAATAAAACGCACCACAACATGTATTAAAACGCATCATACCAACATACGTAATAAAACGCACGACACAATGTACTAAAACGCATCACAACGTAATATAGATACTAAAATTATCATAACACCCCCCACTTAACATACGCTTATTGCAATTTCTTAAACACTAAGATAATATTGCACATCGTTAGATTGCTCGAATAATATTGCACATCTGTTCATAACTACTTTTTCAACCTATTGAAGCACAAGAGTTAATATAGCAATAATATTGCATATCTGTTCATAACTACTTGCACAAGAGTTAGCCTCCACCCACCACCTCCCGTATAAACCCGTGCTAAGAGTTAATATTGCCTACACTAATGCTCGAACCCACCACCTCCCGTATAAACCCACCACCTCCCGTATAAAGGGAAGGATTTGATGCCACTGGACCACAAGGTCCTTGGCCACTATTAGCTATTTAACTTGCTTAAAAAATTAATCTAAGTGTTTGATTAATCAACTTTTTGTAACTCCAAAAATACTAAAATTCAAAAAATCACTCAAAGCAATTTTTTCAATTAGTTTTTTAAGAAAAGAAATTATACCAAAAAGCTATTAGCTAACAACTAATTTACCAAACAACTTTCTACAATTAGCTCATATTATTAACTGGTTATACCCTCTAACCAAATCAGTTAAACAACCATTTACTAAAGGGCTAATATAATTTCAGCAGTTTAGAATTTTAGTCTTTTAGTTAAAATTTATGGTGAAATATATTTTTCATTTGAAATGATTGTAAAAACATTGCGTGTCAGCTTTCTCACGGGTTGACTAATCGCTTCAAGATCTTCCAAAAAAAAAAACATGTACTGAATCAAATGCAGAATTGCAGATTCAATTCATAGTCTTTACACTGTACAACTATATATACGTACTATTAGTTTTAATATTGGGTAAAATTTTCCTTTAGTCTTATTATAGTTCCATAGTCTATTAGTCTACATGCATTACATTACAAGCAATATATAAGCAGAGATTCTGTTTAGTTTCATTCAATTGTCTTGTTTCACAAACTAAGTATTATATATGATTCTATGAATTTGAGAGATTTAGCATTGATTTTTATGGTAGTCTCGGCATAAATTTTACAAAAACTTGAGAAAAGTTAGATCATTACAGCCACCATATAAGACAGCTTCACCTCCCTTAGAAAATGGTGGAGACTATCCTTCTTTGATACCATTATATTTCTTTGATTTACAAAAAAAGTTTGTCTGTCAGTATTCGATAATGTACTCTGGGTGATGCCTGCCTTCATGTCTTGTGACCCTAACTGACAAATGGCCACAATGAGATAAACCAGATTAAGTTGTTATAATTGACTGGCTCAAACTATAGAAAAGATCAATAGGCCAGGTATTTCACATTTGAAAAGAAGTTTTTCAATACATGTTATTTTATTCACAAGACTTTAACCTGATACCTTTAAGACCGGATCTAAACCCTGATCCTTATGCTTGGATTACATGTTAGTTATGGAGACTCTCGGAACTGCACAAACTAGAAACTAGGTAATTATTATTATTGCCTTGATCGCCTAATCGAGCACTATAAGAAATCAATGAAAAACCTACAAATTGAAAAACTATAGCATAAATATATACATACAAATTTTATTAACTTATCTACAACTAGGCATTATATTCTTGTTAAAACAAATGTAGTACAGTGCTAAAACTGTCATGGGCAATTTTGTTTCATTAAAAACATCAAATAAAGAAAAAGTTACACAATTACTTATGCCCTAAGAGGGTCAAGAAATGCATGTCAAAGGGCAATTAAGGTTGATATATATTCTGTGCTAGTTTGTCATTATATACTGAGCTGATTTCAAGTTTTAAACCTTGAAAGCTGAACCCATATTTCAGTTGTTATAAATTAAATTTCATGGTTCTTACCACAAGTAGTGTCTGCTAGCTTTTGTATGGCAGTGTTTGGAGAGTAAAAAGTGCAAGAACTGCACTCTGCTGTCTGTCTGTTTTCATTTGGAAGCTTCTAGTATAGGATTTTCTTAGATGCTCCTAAGACTACATTTTTACTGTTCTTGGGACTTGGGTTAATTTCAACTTCAATTCATGTATATGTGTATGTCTGTGTGTACTACTGTGTTCAGTATATATGTATATGGATGGGATGGATCTAGTGAGAATATATGTTAAGGTAAAAATTGCAGACAGATCTCAATCGTTAATTTGAAGAAGATTAACATGTGTAAAGCAATGAAATTCGAAAAAAACGTAATAACATTTTTATAAATATTTTAAAATTTGAAAGTACATCATGCACTTTAATTTGCCGTGTTGATTGTTAATAGTATTAGTCAATAACTTCAAGTTTGTATATACACACATATTGTGTGGATGAGGCAGACTAGAGGTCTTGAAACTAGAAGACACAGACACAGTGACAAGAAAATTTTGAAATGTCTGCTTGGAGTATTATAGTTCTGCTAGTTACAAGGTACGGTTGACATTTAAATATGCTCCATTCAATTATTAGTCAGTCTAAGATAAAACATTTGAAAGGTGACATTTTTTTTTCTCGATATAATGGATACTTCAGTGTAATTGTTTTTTTTCTTTTTTTTTACTTTAAAAATGAATATAGGAGAATTGGAAATCCACACCATAATTAAGAATTAATATCTCAAATGATCCTTCGAGTATTGTGCTATTACCATCAAACGTCTTTCGAATATAAAATGATCAGTAAACGTTATTTGAAAATCAAAAAGTGACCACTCGTAGTCGTCTTCTGTTAGCAATTAGCAAATGTATGAAAGTGGTGTTAAATTGAAGGGTAAACTCGGTGTACCCAACAAAAGTCGTAAATGTAACGCCACTTTCATGCATTTGCTAACGGAAGACCACATATGGTCACCTTTTTATACTCAGAGAACATTTGCTGGTCATTTTATATTTGGAGGACATTTGCTGGTAATAGCACAATACTCAAAAGACTGTTTGAGGTATTAATTCCTATAATTAAATATAAACTAATTTACATTTTTTTTTGAATAAACTAGTTTACATAATAATGCCAATTTGGAAAATAAATATTTGAGAGTAATTTTAGGTCGAGCAACAGATGGCTTATAGCTCATTATGCAAAGAGGCCGGTCACGGCCTTCGCCATCAACTAGTCTTCAATTCATTGTACATTTCTGAATTGTGTTTTAAGGTGCCGAATTATCGATAATATACAATACAATCATATATAGTTTGGGCCGGGGAAGGTAGTTCGACTCAAGGTGACAGTTACCTATTGGCCTTTTTCATTTTGAGCTTGTCAACTATAAGCAATTCAGACTAATTTATCTCCTTATAATCATTTATCAGCTAAAGTCACAAGGTAAACTTTATCCAAAACACATTTTCGAGTAGTAACAGTGGACTTTCCTACAAATCAATGGTAGTATTTATAATGAATTTTGTTAGTTCCAATACAATAATACCTGATACTATACACAATTATATTGAATATATTATTAATGATACCGGTATCCATCAATACTATAAAAATTCTCATACATGTATATCAAACATTTCCGTTTATACATAATTACATATGAAAAAACTATTTAAATTATTTGAGGTCTGTGCAGTATAGTTTCAGTTGATTGGGCAAGAAGTAGATCTTTTATGGACAGTATTTGTAAATTTTTTAGAGATGAGCTGTCATAGTACCAACTACTACTGTCCCTGTACTATACAGACCCCCAATCCAAAATATAACCTATGTATATGTGTTTGGTTTACTAAATATATTTATAATTTAATTTAGTATTAAGTCTATATCCACCTAACAGCAATGGGTATAAATTGCAAGTTGATCACATCATTCTTTTATTTTTTATTTTTTATTTTTATTTTTTAGAAAAAACCTAGGCGTATCGTATATTGCAAAAATTGCAAAATTTACAATCCCTGCAAATTTGACACCATTAGCCTCGTAATGAAGTTTACTTTATGCAATCTTTTGTGTATACATCTGGGTTTTACAAGAACGGAAAATTAAAGAAAAAAATATCGCGATATTTTCGTAATTACGACGGTTCATTTAAAAACGTTGAATAGTGCATCTACGAATATCTGACAATGCACTCAAAATCTATAATAATGCACTCATGTGTGTGTTGGAAAAATAACAACAATGGCAATAGATACTGACAACCTTTCTAGAAAAGAGAACAAGCAAGGGTACGGTGAAAACGAGTATGTGCCGTGTTATAATAACACTGTCTTAAAATTGTTATTTGTCTGGTGATGGTGTAGTCAAAATAAACCGGTACGCTTTCGACAGGAAACACAGACGTTTTACTACCAACTTTTGCACCCGTTAGTCGTAGACGAACCTGACTCAGTGTTCAAACAGAGATTATAACGGAGAAGGCTCAAAACATCTCCAAATGAAGGAATGTGTAAGATAGAAGCGAAGCTCAAGTTTGTGTATGTTGCTTTACTAAATGAAGCTTTGTTTATATATTGCTAGAGCTCAACAAACCTTCACAATTCTAGCCACACACAAACTAAATCAAAGGAGAAAATGACATGTATTATATGATCCAAGGAAATAGTTCTACTTTGAATGACTCCAATAATCCCCACACATTCAAAGTAGAAGGTTATTTCATTGAAAGGCAAGAAAGGATAATGTTTGAGCAATACAAACGAGTTGATTTTAATGTAAGTGTTTGAGAACTTTAACTAGCACATAGTGACACTGAGTAATTTTTTCCCCGAGAGTGATATGAATCTTGAACTCACCGGTTAGATAAATTTTGAATTCTAATGCACACACCAACTCCAAAATGCAGGTTATACGAAAGTCAAACTCTTTGACTTCTTATGAATACCCTTAGTATTCAAGTTCGTTATGTATATCTCAATATAGACCTCCCACCTTGTCAAAGTCTATCTCAAGTCTCAACATAGACTTTACTCTATCAAGCGTTATCACTTTTCTGTCTGTCAAGTCTATCTCAATGTACACTTTTAACTTTGTCAAGTCTATCTCAGTATATACATACCACCTTTAAAGGCTACAGAGTGGTTAAAGATATAAATCTGGTGTAAGTCTTTTCATGATTTCGTTTAACCACAGATGTGGTGTTCGTCATGAATTTCTTACCTCATTGGTCTTAACCCCTTACCCCACACCACTGGATTGCACAACATAACTGACATTGCACAATTCACAACAACGGATTGCACAATTCACATCATTGGGTTGCATAACCATATTATCTTTGTTTTGCATATGAGACCACCCTTTGTGAGATTGTGAGATCAAATCTTAACCATTCAATTTTGTTTTTCAATTGTTGTGATTGTTATTTATATTGGCATATCTTTTCAAATGGTAGGGGATACTGTAGTAATTTTGTTGTTGATTTCTTTAAATGAATTTAATTAGATTAAATATCATGTTCATATTTATAGGAGATTTATTAATGGTATGTTAATAAATCTCGCACACTTGCACACGGCTTGCCACATACATGCACAAGCTGACCATTCATACACACAGATTAATTATGGTTGCATAGGTTTCTGCAGAATTATGCACTCTGTGTCCCCTAACACGTACAGTCTACTGCACATTAATGTGCTCACGGTGCCAAAGCAGTTCATAGTGCATTGGAATGCTATGTTTGTAGTGTTGACGTGGCAAACGCATATGTGGATAGTTGTGTGCGAGTATGCATTCGCGTGTTCGAATGGCATATGGATTCATATTTTTCACTATGAATTGTTTTGGTACCGTGTGTGCATTAATGCGTTGTAGACTGTGCGTGTTAGGCGACACTGTGTGCTTAATTTCACAGAAATATCTGCAACCATAATTAGTGTGTGCGTATGTATGAACAGCGTGTGCATGTATGTGACAAGCCGTGAGCGAGATTTATTAACATACTATTAATAAATCTCATATAAATATGGATATGATATTTAATGTAATTAAATTCATTTAAAGATTCTATATTATTTTACTATTTCACCCCTTTCCCTTATTTTAAGTCAATTAAAACTTGGATTCTAGATCAATCATGACCATTAAAATTTATTAGATTAATGCACATGATTTGATCTCACAATCTCACCTAAATAGGTGATCTCATAAGAACCTTCCCCCACACACACATATAGTAAGGTAAATGCGTACACCATTGGCTGCACAACCATATTATCTAGATTGCACAACCATATTATTGTATTCCCTTGTATTATTGCTAATTTTGTCATTTTAATCCATTGCTTAGTTAATTATTGTTCAAACTCTTAGTTAATTATTTTTAACTCTTTTACTTATATATTTTACCATTGTCTTATTTATTTATTTATTTTAATTTTAAAATTTATTAAAATATATAAAATTAGATTAACGGTATTTAAGTAAAATAATCATCATAACATTAAAGGAAAAAAAAAAAACTCTTCAACCAAATAGATTTACATTCAATGCCTTATTTTAAACCAAACACATGAATCTCACATTCTCATCAATCTAACATTTCAATCCCTAAGGTAATATAACATTTCGTGAACCAAACGCCTCCTAAAGGTATTACATTATCCCATATAAGTAATAGAACACTTTATTCCTAATTAGTATTACATTTGTGAGTATAAGTATTACATTTTCATCTTGACCCGACTCGACTATATATATGAAAGACTTAATTCCATTTTTGGTCCTAGATTTATAGGTGACAATCCACATTTAGTCATTTTTTTATTAGAACATCCACTTTTAGTCCTAGTATTATTGTAACATGACCATTTTTGTCCTTTATAAACAAATCAATTTAAATATCGTTAAATACAAGAACATTTCGGTATTCAATTATGAATATTTTCAAAAAAATTAACATAAAAAATATAACGGTTTAACATACTTTGTATATAAAAGATTGAAATGTCTTTGTATCTAACGATATTTCAACGATTTTGTTGATGGGGGACTAAAATTGGTCATGCCACAATAATACTAGGACCAAATGAAGATGTTTTAATAAAAAATGACTAAAAGTGAATTTTTACCAATAAATCTAGGACAAAAATGAAATTAACTATATGAAAATAAACAAACCAACCATATGCCAAGTAGAGCCCACTGGTTTTAGAATAGGTACGTTTTAATAGTTTATTTTAAACTTTTGATATACATTTGAAAAATAAAACTGCGTTCCCTTTTTAATATTTAACATTTAATATTAATAGTGCAACGACTTCGAGCAACAAAATCCACTACCATAATGCATTCTTGTTCTTAGTATTTAATAATAAACATAATAGTATAGTTTAATGGTGGTACACAGTGGAATGTTTTCTACTTTCTATTGGGCAGATTGAATCTTTTCTTCAGTAATTAATTTTCTTGATTAGGTAATTGGTTAGTTAGATCATAGTTTATTAAATGTGAAATAATCTTTGTTCTGCACATTTACCTTACTATTATATTATACTATATATAGGTGTATTTTTTTAATTGAAGTACAAATAATCATTGCATGCATTCAGTTTTGAATTCAAAATTGTGGTATATACTACACAGTTGACAGTACTACACTTCATGAATGCACTGTACTGTCATAATTTTTTTTTTTTTTTGATATTATCCTAAATCATTTGACTTATGACTACAAAAATATATGCATATGATGATTTTATATATTCCATCAAAATACAAAATTATTTCAATTAATCAATCCATTTGAATCTGGATTGAAATGCTAATTGAGAAAAGGGATATTCTTGCAACACATTTGGTTTATAGATCAGAATATGCTGGGGATTGAATAACATTTTTGAAAATGTACTTATTTTATTTAATTATTTGATAAGTCATTTTATTTTTAACAATTTTAAGAATGTGTGATTCTTGACAATAACTATTTTTAAGAGCATATTAATATTAATATATATGGTGATCGAGTATGTACGTACTATCGTCTCATGATGGTCACCAAAAAATTATATCTACAAGGCGTTGGGGGTTAGAAGAAAAAAATTTCCATTTATATGTTTAATATTTTACCCAACTTATTTTTATATTAACTCAAACTATTCTTTAAAAAATAGGTTAAGAAAATTATTTCCTAAAAATTACAATTCAACATCTACATTATTGTTTCAAAAAAAAATATCAAAAAAAAAAATCAACGTCTACATTATAGAAATAACTTGCTACAAATGGATTTTAGGTAGAAATATGTTTTTTTTTATTGGAATACTAATGATTTTTACAAGTTTGTATATATTCTATATTTTCTCAAATATTTTCGGCCCAAAGAAGCTAAACCCCATCACTCAGGTTTGAACCTATAA
Organism: Ipomoea triloba; assembly: GCF_003576645.1. Taxonomy (NCBI): domain Eukaryota; kingdom Viridiplantae; phylum Streptophyta; class Magnoliopsida; order Solanales; family Convolvulaceae; genus Ipomoea; species Ipomoea triloba. The sequence goes on along the minus strand of NC_044916.1, from coordinate 11,510,616 downwards.
CTACTCATTTAAAATGGTAATTTGGATGCCATCACACAGTAATTGGTGGTAAAACATGTTTAATATTGCTGCGGTATCAACTTTTTGTTTTCCCTCTACAAAGCATATATAGGAACAAATTCTAGTCATTCTTGGTGCTAAAAGGGAGCAAATGAAATTAATGACAAAAATTGACACTATCCCAATAATTCAAGGATCATTTATAGTATTAATTCAAATATAAAATTAAAAAACTAAGTATAAATGACATAAGGGTTGAATCTTTTTATAAAATTATATATATGCATGTATTGATGAATTATGATATTATATATTGTGGTCCCAAATTAGATAGGGACTTGATAGTTAGAAAAATGCCATTTCTATGTCACAATCTGCATGGGCATGCATGTTGATCTATCAGTGCAGCCATGTGAGAATTTGTAAGCATTTTATCAATGTTTCTAATTTTGGTTGTGTATGTTGGCCAGAATGGAAAAACCTAATAGAATATATGGATATGAACTAGAAGTTTGAGGTAATAATAGGCTGACATGTATCTACTAGTTGAATTTTGTCAAATAGGGACAACAAAAAGAAGACAAAATGGTGTAGCAAAAATTAAAGTTGTGGATTCCCCACACCTTAGCTTCAAGCCTTTTAAATATTTTATGAGAATTATTTGAAATGTTTTTTATAAGATAGATTTGTCTGATATGGTATTTTCATTAATTGAATGTTAAATGGATAAATCATTATTTAATTATCATTCAATTAAAATATGTTGCACTACGCAAAGTATATATTTATCATGAGACAAATTTTATACAAATTAGCTAGTCACACGGTAAGAAAGTTAAATTTATCAATAGAAAGATCTATTGGTAAATAACTAAAATTCGTAATTATTTAATTTACCAACCGGTTGGTAAAACAGTGAAATCTTAAGGTATTTAATCTATTGCTAGATATATATGTTAGCACTTTTACTATTTTCTTGTACTGCCGGTATCATTGTACGAGTATGGAAATTGGGCTTTGTATATTTTGTAGAGTTTACCGATGAGTAACCTCAAGCAATTGCTCTCGAGCATTGTTGGAATACGCTAACCTAAATTTATGTAGTTGAATTAATTCCTTGCTCTTTTTTGTTTCCTTTTTACGGAAAAATTTGTAGTATCTCCTACTTCGGTGTCTCCTTAAAATGAAAAGTTTGAAGTATGTTGGATATAAAGTGGCTAAGAGCATCCTCAATTATTAGTAGTCATGGTGGCTGCCAGTTGATGCCCACCCTGACGTGTCCACTAAGCATTGCTGGTGTACGAGATGCATACTAGCTAGTTTTTTGTGTGTGTGTGTGTGTGGGGGTGGGGGGAGGGGGTAAAACCCTTTTTGCAAACAACCCTTATTACCCCGACCTCTCTTTTTTACTTTCTCTCTCCGCTACTAAACAAAAAATTTGACAAAAATTGAACAAAACCCTATCGAGATGCTCTAAAAAGAGAAGGAACATATGCTATTGATTGACCTCTCAAAATTAATTTTCCTCCATTATATTCACTTCTTGCATGGTTCAAAGAATTATATTATCATCATGTCAGATATAAACATTAAAATAAAATCTTAGAGGGAAAAATAACACTATTGAAACTTCAATAAACCAAAAGAAGATCGAAATATAAAATTTAAAATGAGTCAAATCAAAACATAATATATAATTAAGATAAAATAATTTTTTTTTTAAAATGACAGAAATATTGGTGGTATACACCACCCACATAATAAGCCACAATCACATGCACACCCATCTATATAACCTCCATTTTCAACCGCGCCACCTCAATCTATCGCTTTACCTTCTTCTCCTTCTTCTTCCTCAAACCCAAATCTTCTCTCTCCCCTCTCCCCTTCAATGGAGAACCGCTTCAAATTGAAGCTCTCCCGCTTTTTCCGGTCATGCAAGGCCAAAAACCTCAGCACTGATGTCGTCAATCTCCACGACACAACTAAAACTGTTTTCCACGATGATGATAATCCTCCCATGAATCCTCACCACAAGCGTGATTATCAACTCTTTGAGCTTTTCTCCCCCAAACCTCGTACCTTCCCCTCCATTTGCCGGCCCAGATTTCCTCAATCTTTCGATGATGCCGCCGCCGCCGTATCCCCAACTCTACCACCGTACGCGGATTTTTATTACTGCGGTAGGCCCAGGCGACCGAGAAAGCGCAGAAAGAACAAGAAGAAGAAAACGCCGGCGCCGGCGACCACGGCGGCGCGTAGTCATATCCGGCGGCTGGATTACGACGACTTTCCGGCGTTCGAGTACAAAGGCTTGTTCAGCAGCGACGACGAGGAGGAGGAAGAGAATAGCACGCTGTTCTCGTCCAGATCGCTCTCGGTTTCCTCCTCCGACTCCGCCGCCTCTCTGCGGCGGCGGCGGAAGGATGAGGCGGCGGCCGTGAAGGACAGCTTTGCGGTGGTGAAGCGGTCGAGTGACCCCTACGGAGACTTCAGAGCGTCGATGCTGGAAATGATACTGGAAAAGCAGATGTTTGGGGCTAAAGATCTGGAGAAGCTTTTGGAGTGTTTTCTTTCCTTAAACTCGGATCATCACCACGGGGTTATAATTCATGTTTTTACTGAGATTTGTGAAGCTTTGTTCTCCACCTGCAAGGCTTGAAACAATTAAGGAGACAATGTAAGGCGGTTTAAGGATATTTTTAGTCCTACTTATTTCGTGTATGTCTTGTAATTGATGAATTGAAGTCCAATTTCAATTCGTTAGACTCATAATGAATGTACTAATAGTTTCATCAAATACAAGACATTTAACATGAAAATTGTGTCGGGCTATTTGGTTGTCATATCTTAGTTAAAACCAATCGGTGATAAGTAGATGAATATTAACCTTTTAACTGCATCCCTCTCTGAGTGGTCTGGCCACAACGCTACGTCTCGAGTCGAGTCGGGCTCAAGGATGAACTTGACTAATCCAGCTGATGCCCAACAATTAGTTAATCAATCAATGTCGATTTCGGTTCAAGTTATCTTATTGATCTTTTTTGCTTGAGCCGGTTAGTTATGAATAATCTAAAGGTATTTATTTTCTTGTGGTCATTTGTTTGTTAGGACTACAAGGTCAAATATACTTTTTAATGCACACTAGTGACTATGGAATTTCTCTGGATACTCAAAAAATTATATATATATATATATATATATTATGAAAATTTTGCATCATGTCAGAATTTGAAAGATTAGACATTAGACCAAAGAATTGGAGTGACAAAAAAAAATAAAGAACTGTTAGGACTATTTTGAAAATATAATATTACATTCAAAAATCTTACGTTCATCATGAGAATCAAATGAGGCATATATAAGTTTTTTACTTAAAAAAAAAATAATGTTAAGATATTTGAAGTTTGAATGAATGTTTGAAAAGATGTTTCAAACATAGGTACGTGGCAAGAAAAGATAGGTGATGTGAAATTTTCAGATAGATGAAAAGGGCTTGTATTGATTTGTTGCGGTGTGGAGATTACTTTTGAAAACAATAATAGAGAGACGCAAGAGATGACAAAAAGTCCATGCATGGATGGGCTATAAAAGCTATTTCACTTTTGATGGAGAAGACCTTCACAACTTTGATCAATGATAAATGGAGAGAGAGAGAGGTAGAGACATGAATAGAAATGACATGATGGTTATTTTGACTTTCTAAGTTTTTTTTTTTTTTGAAATACTTTCTAAGTTTTGTTTCCAAATAATTGCTTGTATTGGTTAACATGAGTTGACATCTTCCCCTTGAAATTCAACGCACTTAAAATTACTTCTTGTGAATAATTCTAATACTAATTTCACTTTAGTTTTCCTAGAAAGGAAGAAAATTTACAATTATTATTTTAAAATGTGTATTAAGTAAATCTCATTAGTTCTTGTGTAATAGTTTATAGATAATATAAGAGAGATTAATTGTACTTAAAAGACATCTTGTGACAGGTTTGACCAAACGAATATTGACAGGATTCAAATTCTTGACCAGGATTCAGAGGTACGAGAATTTCATTCAATCTTGTGTATACCATTGCTTGCATTGACTGAAAATGAAAATCTAATAACTGAGGTAATTGATAATTAGTGGACTTTGGCTACAAGATTGGAGGTTTGACTATTGTATATTTACGTCATGTTAAAAGAGTTCTGATTTAGTTTAGACTTTCCCCTAAGTTTTAAAGCGTAACTTAGAATTGAATGAAAGAGAATGGAAATAAAAAAAGTAAATTATCTTTTAAAATTAATGATTAATCAATATATTTGAGAGTGTGAAATAATATATATATATATATATATATATATATATATATATATATATATATATAAATAAAAGAGTCTATGTTATATAACTTTTTAAAATAGTTTTATAGGATTATGTGTTATCAATCATGTTACATAACACATACTCCTATAAATATTGAAACTATTTTATATAGGGGTATGTTATATAAAATAGTTTTAAAACATATAGCATTTACCTATGATTGATAGTAATGTCACATGTTAACATACATATGATATCTATTAAATTTTATAAGAGGAATGTAACATGATTGATAGGTAAATGCTATATGTTTTTAAACAGTACTATTTTATATTTTATATTTAGAGTAATGTCATACACCCCTCTTTTAATGTGATAATGACTATTTGGTTGAAATTTTCTCTATTTAATTATTAAGTAGATTTTATTTTTTAACATGTGGTGGAATCAACCAATTAATGGACAATCAATGAATATAAAGATGAGGTAAGCTTATGCAAGGAAAAAAAAACATTATTCTTATATTTAATAGTAAATTTGATTCATTAATCCTTAGCTTTCTTTTAATTTAAATACTTTTTTATTGAAAAAAATGTAATTTTAGTCTCTCATTTGTTCTTTCCTAGCTATTTTAGTCCCTAACATTGTACCGTTACAATATACACCCTTAACTCTTCCAAAGGTTACAGTTTAATTTTAACAAATGGAACAATAAAACTGTTAAACTGTATTAAAATTTTACTTAGTACATATGCATTTTAAAATTTTATTATCTTTATTTTTTATAACTTTTTTAGTTTTGGTATTTCATCTGCAAAGTGGAGATTAACAATCTTCTTCCCTAAAATTTTCCTCTTCAATTGTGGTACATTGTCCATAATTTTCCTATATGAACTTGTAAAAATAAAAAAATTTATTTTGCATATGAAATATCGAGATTAAAAAAAATTATAATTAAAGCAGAAATATTAAAAAGTACTAAAGTACCCTGCACTTAGTAAAATTATACTTTAGCAGAGTTTAATAGTTTTGTTACTTCAAGGGTTAAAATTATAACCTTTTTTGAAGAGTTAGGAGTGTACATTGTAACTGTAGAAAGTTAGAGATTAAAACGACTAGCAAATAACAGTTGAGAAACTAAAAATGTGATTTTCTCTTTTTATTTTTTTAATTTATTTTTGGTTGAATAATACCTACCATAAATTTAAATCCTATCATAAATTTCATTTTTACCCAAATCCTATGTTGTTCAATCCAAATGCGATTTTCCGCATTCCCCGGTCAAGGGTCGTAGCTTTTAGAAAGGTATTCGCTTTCTTGGAATTAATTCACATGCACTTTAAATTCCATTGAGAACCACATACCATAAAACGATATAAATAAATAAATAAATAATATGCAAACATGGTTACATGGATTTATTTGTGTCCAAATATAAATTATTCACTTCATTAGGCATGAAATAGGGAAAAATGCACTTTGCATTTCTTTAAGTGCTATTGAATTAAAAATTTAGCTAGTTGTTTTCAAAAAAAAAAAAATTAGCTAGTTCTTTTCAAAAAAAAAAATTTAGCTAGTTCTTTTCCATTATTTTTATTAGGCGTAAAACTCTATTTGTACTTAAGATTTTATGGAAAAAATAGAGAGTAGATTAACATTCATAAAACTTGCCCCTTTATATAATGTGTCTCCGAATAAACTATCAAATCAAGTTTACAATAATTAATCAAGATCAAGAAAGTACACAAACATGCTTGTTTAATTTAACCCAAAAGATTGTCCTCAAGTATACAGAGCTTTGTACGAGGTGGGGTTGATAGCCAGCTAAAGGGTGAGGGCACGGGAGTTTGGGCTTGTTGACAGGAGGCTAAGTTCGGGCATCGATCCCACTCTCTGTGTGGGGCTTGGATCATCTTTTGTAGGGACATATATTGTGTGCTTGTGGACTTGGATTGGGGAAGGGAAGGAGTGAGTGCACCATTAGCTTGTATACTAGCGCTATGGGGCTTTTGGCATGTTACTTGGTATCTTAGAACAGATTATCTTTTGATTGTTGATGTTTAGAGTACATGTGTTATAAGCCCAAGAATGGGCCTTTTTCATTAGCTAGGCCACTTTTGGGCCAAGTGTAAAGACTATGGTTTCTTTGGATGATATAAAATGGTTGTTTGTTAAAAAAAAAAAAAAAGAAAAAAGCTATCATTTCTTTCTTTTTAACAACATGCCATTGATCATTAGATAAAACCCAATACTTTTTAGGTGAAATGAATGCCTATGATTGTGTAGGTCCAAAAAGCATGTTTGCTTGTAATAAGAAGATATCTTATTATCAGGTGCTCTTGAAAAATGTGTCCAACAACTCTTTTAAGAAAATGACAAATGATATTCTTCGAACTTAGAATATGTTGAAAGTACGTCTGCTAATAGGCCTAGGATCTGCTGCAAAAAGATTTGCCAATTCCAAAAAACCTTAACACAAGAATCAAATGGTTTGCGGTTGACTTGAACTCACAAAGTGTTGAGAATTATTAGTTGGATTTGTTGGCGAGATGAGCCACTAAGGTTTGCCAAAGAAAAGCAAGATCTATTAAAATCATATGTGATCTACGTACTAAATAGATCAGAGTCTGTTGATAGTGAACGTAGGCAACTATTTAAGGCTACTCTATACATCTGCCGATGTAAATCAACTAAATACAAAAGGTCTTCCCTCAAAAAAAAAAAAAAAATACAAAAGGTCTAGCAACAAGTCCTAATTTTCGTCTACACAATTATACAAAGATTAACCATGAAAGTTATACCAAACAAAATTTTAGAGAGTTTAAGTCCTTAAATTACATGAATTAGCATCATCAAAATATATTCAAATTAAAATTAATCCTACCATCTAAAATTTCATTAAAAATTAAAACATTATTAATATAGACTATCATAAATATATATAGACTACATATTTCATTCATTATATTTTAATTTTAAACTCATCACGTAGTGTAATTTTTCTAAAACCGAAAGACATTATATTTGATTCATACAGTAAATAATGCCCGCAGTTGTTACTTGTCTTCTTATGCTATTTATATCTACTAAAACCATGATTTCGAGTCAAATTTTGAAAGAGTTAATTTCATTTTTTATTTTAGATTTATAGGTATCATTCTACTTTTAGTCATTTTTTATCAGAACATTCATATTTGGTTCTAGTATTATTGTGATATGACCACTTTTTTTCCTCTATCAACAAAACAATTTTATGCTGTTAAATACGAAAGCATTTATGTCTTCAATTACGGATTTTTTTTTAAAAAATAAACATAAAAATATAGCGAGGTCAACTCATTTTGTATAAAAATGATCGAAATGCCTTTGTATTTAACAATATTTCAACGATTTTGTTGACGGATGACCAAAAATGATCATGCCACAATAATACTAAGACCAAATATGAATGTTTTGATTTTTTTTTTTGAAAACCGAATGTTTTGATTAAAAAAAAAGGAAAAGTGCACTAACACCTATAAATTTAAGACAAAAGATAAAATTAACTTTTCGTTATTTTAGTACCAATAATTGTTCTTTTTTTTTTTTGGGAAAAATGCACTTTTGGTCCCTTAATTAGTAACACATTTGAAATGTTCTCCCTATCTTTCAATTTGGACACATTTGGTCCCTCAGTTATTGAGACGTTTGTCAATTTAGTCCTTCTGTTAAGTAATCTAATTAACTCCGTTTAGACCAGGGGTATAATTGAAATTTCACATAGGAAAATGCACTTTTGGTCCCTCACCTTGGCATAGAGTTGTTGCTGGTTCTATTTCACTACCCACTGTCATTCCAAGCCGAAAAATACTGTGAATTCTGTGAGGTTCTATTGCTTCCACTGGGGTTCTGGCGAGGCTTCCAAGTATCAATCTCGAGTATCTTGTCACTCTTCTCATCATCAGCTCCCCCGTCCTTGAGGTCAGAATTCTCGTAATTGTTCCATGCATGTTCTTCCATCCAACAATCTAATCATTTTGAACATAAATCCTTCCTTCCCATGCTTACATTCTCATTCATATTCGATTTGGAATAACAACTCTGTATTTAACAGAACATTGGAATTTTTTCGATAATAAAGAAATAAGAATCTACAGAGACAGAACCAACAACCTAGTTCTCGGAATCTACATAGACCCAAAATAGAAAATTGTTTTTTTTGCGTTTGAATTTAAAGTGAGTGAATATATACCTTCAACTTTGACCCACGGTGAGTAGAACTGTAGAAACATTGCTTGAAGTTTTACCAGTCCCTTGAGTGCCCTTAACGCCTTCCTAGCCTACAAATGCACCCCTTAAAATTACAAAAAAACCATATACACAACAGGATACTGTCACATACTCTAAATAAACAACTCATGATGGTTGAACGATGGTGCACATGAATGTTTTTAACTACTAAGATCAAGCAACTGACTTTGGATTAGCAGACAAGATTCCTACATCATTATGAAACATGGAATCAGACTGACATTATAAGTCCGTAATCCAAGATGTCAAATTTTATGTTGAATCAGAGTACAAAGGAAACACCATAATAGCAAAATAGTAACATACATGCTTTAAAAGAATAATCTGATAAAATAATGGAGAGACTTTTATCCACTTTTATTGCATCCATTAATCATATCTCACTCATATATCCAATTGCTCAAAGGCAAGGACAAATAATCAAGTACTAGCAATAGAACCTCACAAAATTCACAGTATTTTTCGGCTAGGAATGACAGTTGGCAGTGAAATAGAACCAACAACAACTCTATGCCAAGGTGAGGGACCAAAAGTGCATTTTCCTATGTGAAATTTCAATTATACCCCTGATTTAAACGGAGTTAATTCGATTACTTAACAGAAGGACTAAATTGACAAACGTCTCAATAAGATTACTTAACAGAAGGACTAAATTGACAAACGTCTCAATAACATTACTTAACAGAAGGACTAAATTGACAAACGTCTCAATAACTGAGGGTAACAGAAGGACTAAATTGACAAACGTCTCAATAACTGAGGGACACAGAAGGACTAAATTGACAAACGTCTCAATAACTGAGGGACCAAATGTGTCCAAATTGAAAGATAGGGAGAACATTTCAAATGTGTTACTAATTGATGGACCAAAAGTGCATTTTTCCCTTTTTTTTTTTGGGAGTACCAATAATTCTTCGTTTATTTGTATTGGTCTTGCTTTTATATGTATTTTCGTCTCATTACAATCTTTTTCATATGGTGAACTATATGTTTCTTTTTATTCCAAAAAGTATTTAATTAGTAGTTCAAACCAAATTTCTTGTTCTAGTTTATCTTGAAATTGTTTAATTTCGTTTCAAGTTTAAAAAAAAAAAACAAAAAAAAAAAATCTTGGTGGATTTTAGTTCATCATTAAGAAAATTAATTTCGTGCTTTAATTTCTGAAGGAAATTAACCTCATGGGTAGTTACAAGAGGAATAAATTTGAAGAATACTTGTTGTCCTAAACCATTGGTTTCTTACACCTATAGACTTCAGTTACAAGTACTAAAGGAGTTTTTCAATTTGCCAAAGTTTGGTCATCCCTTATGGTTTCAATTGAAGAGAGTATTAAAAATGGTTTGTTGTTCATTATTATCTTCCATCCATGTATTGTAATCATTTACTAAATTGTTTTTAGTATTATTATTATTATGGCAAACACGAAAAACTTAGACTGTATTAAAAATTTAAAGTTTCGGGTTATAATAAAGTATCAAATATATAGGAAATGGTACCATCTCGGGATATGAAAACTCCTCTGATTCTTTACTGAAGTATGTCGAATTGTCTTAGTTCCTTGTTAAAGGGCATCCGGACTCAAATAGTTTGTTCTTCGGTGAAAGGTTTCAGCTTCTCAAATGGCTTGATCCTCTGCGTGGGTATATGTCATACATATTCCAGATAATATCCTCGAAAGATTTTGGCCAAATTTCAGTATGTAGATTTTGAGCTCCATTTCCTCCAATAATGGTGAAGGTAGGAAAAATCTAATAAATTTTATCCTTTTGGATAATTTTTAAATTAAATTTAAAAGTTTGGATTAAATATGAAAAAAATGTATTGAGACACCTTCACGTCCAACTTCATGATTTCATCCCATCTTCAAGTAATATCAAATTATCCAAAATCTTCAAAATTATATGTTTCAGAATAGGTCGGAGGTTTGGTTTGTACCAGTACAATCAACATAATCAGTAAAGGTCGGAGGTTTGGTTTGTACCAGTACAATCAACATTTTCAACTCCAAACATAAAATGACAACAAAAATTCCAGACTAATAAATTGTAGTGTACAGTTCCCATAAACTAAGGTATAAAAATCTCCATGTTTTCTTAGATGAATTATATTTAATTTTTTGTGGCTATGGGATATGAACCATTGGACATAGTTTCCCGTTTCCAGTTTCCACTAGCAGAAAGGGAATTGAAAGCTGTGAAAGCTAAGGGATTATTATTGTTGTTGTTGTTGTTATTATTATTATTATATTATTATTATTATTTTCTTAACTACTTCTATAAAAGGTAGAAACAAGATATCAAAAGTAATAATAGTAAAAAATTGAGTTGTCTGCCTCTCTCCTAAAGGAAAGAGCTGCAACAAACAGTTGGCTGTCTTTATAGAAAAATGAAATGGAAAAAGAAAAATACACAGAGTGGTTAAAGTTGCGGTACTAATGAGAAAGGTGAGGGAAACTATGCAGTGATAGAAGGAGGAAGAAGATTGATGATAATGATGATACAGCAGAATAACAGTTTACAAGCTACAATATACAAAACAAGAAGTGGGGAAAGAAAAGAAAAGGCTAACAGAGTTTTTACCACTCACATTCCTCCGGAAGGGACAGGAGTTGGCTCAGGGGGAATCGTCACTTATGAGTAATGAACCTTGGTTCTTCCGAAATTCCTTCCACAAAGAGAGTTCACTTGCCACTTGAGCTACCCCATTGGGTTAGAAAAGGCTAACAAAGTTAGTTACAAATTTAAATGACAAATGAATTTTGACACGCTGGATGATAATTTGGATATTGACTTTGACGTGGAGCTGCTATCCGTTTACAATTAACAGGAATCTCTTAACCGCTATCCCAATGTGTATAACTGTATATTAGGAGAAGTTCGTCTTGTCAAATTTGAAATTTTTGTACTTAATGAAATTAATTGTCTGATCAACTCAAGTGAATTAACTCTTTACTAAAATGACATACTAGGCTACTTCCTTGCTTTCCTCCCCAAATTTTATAAATGACGGTCATAGCTATTAAAAAAATTTTAACTATTGAATTATCTTTGTTTTAAGTTTTCTTTTCTCTGAAGGAAGACAATCAGGTTACTATCTTTTAGACCGTTCATAAACATTTAATTTCTTTTTAATATTTTTGTTATTATCCAATTCATATGCTATTTGAACCAAATCACCGTGCGTTTTGAAAAAACTATATGCAAATGTGTAGTTAATTTTATTTTTTTTTGGTAACGGAAGACCCGTGGAAAAAGGGGAAAAGTTAAAACTACCAGACTCTCTGAATTAACGCACCATGTGCATCAGTTAATAGTAAATCGTTAAATAGATAACATTTGGATTAAATTGCACTTTTTTTTTTTATCAATATTTATGAATATATTAAAAATGGAGCAAACTGACTCGGGAAGACGAAGCAAGGAGGACTCGAGCAAACCCGGGGCCCTGAGGTTGAACTCCGTGCTTGACACAGACCGCCCTAGGGCAAGCCCTCGGCCATAAGGCCATGGCCATGAGGGCTCAGCTACGAGTCCCCGGCTATGGGGGCTCGACCATAGGGCCTCGGCCATAGGAGCTCGGTCATGAGGGCTCGGCTACGAGTCCTCGGACATGGGAGCTCGGCCATAGGGCTTTGGCTACGAGGCCTCGACCATGGGAGCTCGTCATGTGGGCTCGGCTACGAGGCCCCAACCATAGGGCCTCGACCATGGGAGCTCGTCAAGTGGGCTCGGCTACGAAGCCCCAACCGTAGGGCCTCGGCCATGGGGGCTCGGTCACAGGGCCTCGGCCATGGGAGCTTGGCCATGAGGCCTCGACCGATCAAACCGCGGGCCTGGTCTTGGGGTCGTGGGCGGTCAAAGCGGGGTTAAAACCGCTCCACCGTATTAGGGGGCGGTTAGATGGTTCCTTGTATATAAAAGCACTCCTTATTGTCTCATTAAGACATTCTTATCTTCTTTCTCCTAACTTATTACTCTTGTAATAGCCATTACATAATATCTTAATACAAATATTGTCTGCGTGACACACATTCCTTGTCTTTTCGAACCCCCGGGTTAATTAAATTCATCATTGGTGCTCTCATTGAGAATTACTTCAAAAGTTATGAAAGTGGCTTGGGCTCTATAAGTGTCTCGTTTACTCAACAGCTTATAGCCAAGGTCTAGCAAAGCACAGAAGAGAAACATCGTGAATGAAGAAGGTTACCTCCACCTGGAAACAAAGCTAACCACCGCCCAATTTCAGAACAGACGGTCAAGGACATCAGAAGAGTCAACAAATCCAACTGAGGTAACCGGAGAAACTTTTCTGATCTGGCGAGTCGACGGAACCACCGCCGAACCCCCGCGACTGGAACCAATGTCGACCACTTGCGACACCCTACTACCCGGGGAAGAAAGTTGGTTGAGGAATGGAAACTTCATTGGGAAATGAAGAACACGCCCAATACGCAAAAAACAACAATATACATGAAACCAAGATAAATCTCTGATCATATGTAACCATTGAAACGTCAATGATTTTTAAACACCGACGCATTCGAGAGAGCGCAGCGAGCCCAGCCACAGGCATCCCCGAGCCCAAATGACTCAAGTTGAAGGGGAGGTCAACTCACCCCGGCCGTTTGAGAGGTAGTGAAGGGGTGGGGGGGATGTCAACCTAGACAGGCGGGAACATCGAGAGCCGGGTAGGGAGAATTCAACCAGACCCAAGTCAGCCTTGGCTCGGTTGAGTACCCGCATACCAGCTTGGGATAGGTTATCAAAGCCAACCCCAGGGAGGGGGGCAAGTTTGCTAAGAGGTGGGAACGTCCGTACGTGGTAGTAGCCGTGGTCCGTCCCGACAACTACAAAGTCAAGAAGAAAAAAGGGAAAGATGATAGAACTCTGAACACTTGCTCAAGTATTTCCAACAATCTCATTGTTGTAAGGTTGTCCATCCCCTTAACTCTAATAAAAGCAGTTAAAATTCGCTATGGACTCATTTTTACTACTTTTAGGGGGAAGGGGGTACCTACCCGACCTCTACAATCCCTAAGGGGGCACGAGGTCCAACCTCGCGTACCAACCCCCGACGGAAATGCCTAACGGCTCGAGGTTCATGGACCCGGGTCGAAGGGCTATCGTACCCTAAGGGAGCATGAGGTCTGACCTCGCGTACCAACCCTGACGGAAGAGCTTAACGGCCTGAGGTCCATGGACTGGGTCAAAGGGCTATTGTACCCTAAGGGGGTACGAGGTCCGACCTCGCGTACCAACCCCGACGGAAGAGCTTAACGGCCTGAGGTCCAAGACCCAGGTCGAAGGGTTATCGTACCCTAAGGGGGCACGAAGTCCGACCTTGTGTACCAACCCCGACGGAAGAGTATTTGGCTCGAGAGTGCCCTTGACTAAACAACTACATGCTACGTAAAAAAAAATCAAACTATCCGCTATCCTTGTACAAGGGTAGAAGATGTTAGAGTCGCAGAAAGCCCTGAGCTTTCCACTACCCTTGTACACAAGGGTAGCGGAAAGTTGAGCATCCGCTACCCTTCTAAAAATAGAAAGGTAGCAAATTCTCTTATTTTATTTTTTTTAGTATTCGCTACGTTTCTATAAACAAAAGGGTAGCGGATACCACTAATTTATTAATTTTTTTTAAAGCATCTGCTACCCTTCTTTTTAAAAAGAAGGGTAGCAGATTGTTCTTTTTTTTTTTTTAAAAAAAAAAATCATTTATTATTTTTAAATTCTCAATTTTTTTAAATCTTGTACATAAGTCATACGCTACATATCAACACAATATTATAAACAAACCATCAAAAAACAATATTATCAATACACTATATATTAACACAATATTATCAACACACTTTTAATCAAATACTATCAATACAATACTTTATATCAATACAATACCTTCAACACAATAACAAATTATCAACACTAGATAATATTATATCTAAAATAAAAATTACACGTACTCTTTCAAAAAGTTTTGCCCCTTTAACAAAAAAGCATAGTCCTCCCCATCATTGCCATGGATTGTTAATTTGCGAGGTCGTTGCTTGTATGTGATTGCAACAAGTTGGGGTTCAAACTTGTTAATTGTTACCACTGGAGCGATTGCACAAAGAAGATAATATGCAATGAGATTTATGTGATGTAAGGCAAAGTCCAACTCAAATAAATAGAGCTGGTAAATTTCATACTACACTAACCTGAGCAGCAAATCCAAATGAAATGAAATTAAGACAGTTTCCAAGAGCAAAGAAAAGGATTCCTAAGTTAGATGATCAATATTAGACTTGATCACAATATTCAGTAGAAACTGAGAAATACTTGCAAACACCAATGATAATGGCTTACCAATTCTCCAGGTTTGGAAATGTATTATGGGCTTCATTGCAGCCTTCCCGTTTGGGACAGGGGAATCAAATAATGAACCACAACTATAAACCACTGAACAGCCTGGCAAAGAAAGGAAAACATGTGGTGATATTGTCTCATGTGCTATATTATGGACATGTAACATGTTTAATATTGAAAACTGTTGGACAAGCACCAACAAGAAGGGGATTGAAGCAAGATTCCAAAGCATTGCCATCAAATATTTAAGAGAATTACAAACCACCAATTAGGTTATCATTTCCATTGAAAAACCACAGGATGCATAGTAATAAATGAATAATAGCTGCCAAAGATCTTGTGGTCAAGTGACATCCGGTGTCCCGATTAACACTCCCACATGGATAATGGAAGTGGATTCGAGCCTCAGTGGAGTCAACTGTTGACTAGTATATTCCATCACTACTACTTTGTAACAGAGTCAGTAGTACTCAAAAAAAAAAATAATGAACAAAAACATAATCGCTAAAAGCATTATAATAATACATTAAACTCACTTATACACAGTCCTTACTACTACTTAGAAGCTAAAGGTCTATTAAATTTCTCAACCATCCCAATTTAATTTCCTCATTTACTGTTTTCTTGGTAATTTTGACTTGAGTTTTTATACTCTCAAAGTTTAAATTTTAAAAACAAAAATTACATATTAAAAAACTACACATTAAGTACCACATGCCACAAGATCACAAGTCAAAGTTCTTAAAATATATGCTTTAAAGCATTGGTCAAAATCAAGAGGAAGGTTATGTAAACTGACCTTCAAGAGTACTCAGCCACTACCAATCCTAACAAAGCCTAATAAATCAAGAGAACTAAGCTACATTTGTTCGCTGAAAGTTGGACAAGAAGCCCACGATTCCCTTGCATTAGACCGCACTGTAGATATGATGATCACATCTGTTTCACTGCCTTGAAATCCATCAATATACTGAACATTATATTCACAGAGAACTCACTGTTCTCATCTGTGCTGTATTTCTTGTCAAGTTTTTCTTCAATTGCATAAACCTGAGCCTTATATGGTGAAATGCAGCCAACACGAATTCGTTGTTTTGAAGCTAGAGATTCTACCATCATTGAACAAGAGAAAATTAGTGAGATAAAACTAAGAACTAGAATTATCATGTAACAGAAGAGGAATTACCTCTATATAGCATGACAACAATCTCAGCTACTGCAAAAATTTCTGCAATATTTTTACTACTGCTTTTGCCATTAAACTCCTCCTTTCCTTTGCTTACATTGATGAAAGAAAAAGGTCCATACATGTTTCATCTGAGGAATCGCTTTTCGTTTCCAATTTTCATCACATTAGGACCATTCATGACTTTCTTATCATGCCAACAAAAATAACAACTAAATTCATATTTTTACACACATTAGGATATAACAACAAAAATAACAACAAATAACTAAAAATTTGAAATAAAAAATATAAACATTAACAAATATAATATTTATTACAATGATAATTATAAAAAATAATTTTAACAAAAAAAATTACCTGCGTATTCGGCGGACGGCAGCAGCGGTGGATCGAATTCGAAGAAGCAGCCGCGGCTGCGGTTGAGGAGACTTGTGGAGGTGGAGGCGATGGTGGCGGCGTCGTGGGTGGCTGATGAGAGAGACGTTGGAGTCCATAGCTTGGTGTCGGCGGTGGCATTTGATCGAGGCTGAGGGAGTCGCGGTGAGAGAGGCGGTGTCAACGGCGTCGTGTGAGGATGAGGGAGGCGGTCAGGGGTGGAGCCAGAAAATTTGAGTTGGGGGCACCAATATGCTAGAGAAAATTGTCGTCGATATTATAATTAACCGTACTATATTATTATATATACTATACATTATTGTAATTATTATTGATAATGATTTCTAATTATACTCTGTGTAATAAAGTATGAAATATATAATTATATGAGTACGATTGACACGAGTGTCGATTATTACTTTAGATTTTTTTCATATAACACAAAATATCATAATAATAATAATAACAACAATAAGAACAACAACATTTATTTAAATATAAATTGTCAATTTTTATCAAATAAAAATTTTTGTCAATTATTTTGTCACCAAATTTTTTCATAATTAGTTGATATTCATTTTATTGATTAACAATATTTCAAAATTTGAGAGATAAAGACAAAAATCAAAGTGTATGTAAATAATTGAAACAAGCAAATGTACATCTTCAAAGTGTATGTAAATAAATAATTAAAACATACAATAAATCATTAATTAATTAATCAACATAACTAATAAAACTAAAGCATATATCTCAAATTTGGAGATTTTTTAAAATAAAACGGATATTTGATGCCCTCAATTATTAAAATCTTGATAAAAGAAATAAGATAAAAAGAAAATGGTGACTTTAATTATTTGGTTTATTTCTTTCTATTTAATGAATTTAAACTTTAGTATATATTTTGAGTTCACTTAATATAAACATAATAGATTATTTTTAAAAAAAATTAAATGGGAGCCAAAAGTGTATTTATACCTACTATATCAATATATACAAACATATTTTTCAAAATATTTTAAGGTGGGGTACGGGTGGGGTGGGGGTTGGGGGGGCCAGGGCCCCCCTAACCCATAAGGTGCCTCCGCCCCTGGAGGCGGTGTCGACGGCGGAGGTGTGGTGAGGGCGGCGACGGAGGAGAGGCGTGAGATACGATTTAGCTGAGGGTTGAGAGGCTTGAGTCGTGAGATCTGAATATTTAATATAGTTTTGATTTTTATTTTTTATTTTTTTTATTCAGATCTATTTCAGTTGCTATTTTATTAAGAAAGAGTAGCAGATAACTATATTAATTAAAAATTAATATAAATATTCGCTATTAGCAAGGGTAGCGGAAAGTTTATCCCTTTTTTTATTTAAAAAGGGTAGCGGTTTCTTATTCATTTATTTACAATTATGCCATCGCCTTTTTAAAAAAAAAAAAAGAATACACTACCTTTTTTATACAAGGGTAGCAAAGTCATATTTCTTTACTCTATTTTGTACTAGTGGCATGTGATCCATCTCAACTAAAAGTCTAAGCTGATAGTTGGATACTTGGATTGCACATTTATGTTTATATATATATATATATATATATATATATATATATATATATATATATATATATATATATTATATGCTCAACACGTGTTGCTTGGAGTCCATCAAAAGCAACCGGTCCGCACACGTGAGGGGCGCGTTGAGCATTTAATTTAATATATAAATGTGCGCAAGTGGATTGGTCTCCGTAGTGATGAACTTCAGAAGAACATAAAATTTCTACTTAAAGCGATAAAAAAATTTGACTCAAAATACTATAAGAAATTAAAAATGCTTTGCATGCACCTGATATTTTATGTTGGTGATAACAAACAATTCATTCTTGACTTTGTTATCAAGTTTAATCGGGTATTGGATAATCAAAACTCAGATGTCACTCTTAGGGTTCATACAGAATTGGTAAATGCATTTAAAGAAATGGGTAATTATGATATTGATTCTATATATTCTAAGTGGTATCGACAATAACTTGGTAGTGTCTCCCTCTTGAATTACATAAACGCTGCACCTAATTCAGCAGTTAATAAAGTGACTCAAATGGTTAAAGGAATGAGAATATATGCACATACATTTTCGAGCATGTAGGTGGTTCAAATTTTGCTCAGATTTGTGATGACATAGAACACTTCAGCCCGGGCTACTAGGCTGCCATCCATTTTGCAGCTATGAAAATATTAGGAAAGGAATTTGTTGAAGATTAGTTTCTTTGAAGTCTTTGGTACCAGTGCTAACCCAATGCCAAATGTCATGGGTTTGAATCTCCGCGTCACAAAAAAAAAAGACTACGGTCCATGTGTTGCTTGGAGCCCATCAAAAAGTAATCGGCCCGCACACGTGAGGGGGTATGTTAAGCATATATAATATATAAACATAAATGTGCAGTCCAACTATCAGCTTAGGCTTTTAGTTGGGATGGAGCACATGCTTCTATTATGTATCAGAGCTAACTCCATGCTAAAGGTCATAGCTCCAGTGACAGAGCTGCCCTAGGGGCAGTGAGGGCAGCTACCCCCACTGCCAAAAATTATATAGCCCCAAAACGACGTTGTTTTGGGGCTGTTTATATATATATATATATATATATATATATATATATATATATATATATATATATATATATATATATATATATATTTTTTTTTTTATTTTTTTTTT
>NC_044916.1:11441148-11490854 GCF_003576645.1 Ipomoea triloba | reverse complement strand
TATATATATATATATATATATATATATATATATATATATATATATATATATATATATATATATTATATGCTCAACACGTGTTGCTTGGAGTCCATCAAAAGCAACCGGTCCGCACACGTGAGGGGCGCGTTGAGCATTTAATTTAATATATAAATGTGCGCAAGTGGATTGGTCTCCGTAGTGATGAACTTCAGAAGAACATAAAATTTCTACTTAAAGCGATAAAAAAATTTGACTCAAAATACTATAAGAAATTAAAAATGCTTTGCATGCACCTGATATTTTATGTTGGTGATAACAAACAATTCATTCTTGACTTTGTTATCAAGTTTAATCGGGTATTGGATAATCAAAACTCAGATGTCACTCTTAGGGTTCATACAGAATTGGTAAATGCATTTAAAGAAATGGGTAATTATGATATTGATTCTATATATTCTAAGTGGTATCGACAATAACTTGGTAGTGTCTCCCTCTTGAATTACATAAACGCTGCACCTAATTCAGCAGTTAATAAAGTGACTCAAATGGTTAAAGGAATGAGAATATATGCACATACATTTTCGAGCATGTAGGTGGTTCAAATTTTGCTCAGATTTGTGATGACATAGAACACTTCAGCCCGGGCTACTAGGCTGCCATCCATTTTGCAGCTATGAAAATATTAGGAAAGGAATTTGTTGAAGATTAGTTTCTTTGAAGTCTTTGGTACCAGTGCTAACCCAATGCCAAATGTCATGGGTTTGAATCTCCGCGTCACAAAAAAAAAAGACTACGGTCCATGTGTTGCTTGGAGCCCATCAAAAAGTAATCGGCCCGCACACGTGAGGGGGTATGTTAAGCATATATAATATATAAACATAAATGTGCAGTCCAACTATCAGCTTAGGCTTTTAGTTGGGATGGAGCACATGCTTCTATTATGTATCAGAGCTAACTCCATGCTAAAGGTCATAGCTCCAGTGACAGAGCTGCCCTAGGGGCAGTGAGGGCAGCTACCCCCACTGCCAAAAATTATATAGCCCCAAAACGACGTTGTTTTGGGGCTGTTTATATATATATATATATATATATATATATATATATATATATATATATATATATATATATATATATATATATATATCATTTTTTTTCATTATTTCATCGTGACCGCTCCGCTCTCCTCTCTCCCTGCTCTACGCTTCTCTTGTCGCTCTCTTGGCTCTGTGCCTCTCTCGTCGCTCAGCAAACGCTACTGCCTCTCTCCGTCTCCTCTTAGGACTCAGGAGTCCTCTATTACTCTGTCACCTCTGTGCCTCTGTCCTCGCACGGACGACACTGTCGCACCTCGCGAGTCGCTACCAAACACGGAACACCAGCGACCGGTCGCCGCTCACTGGTCAGCATGAGTCCTCGTTGGTTCCTAATCTTGTTCTCACACTCTGTCGCAGGTTCGTAGTTCCTAATTTTTTCCCTAATTTGCCTAATTTTTTTTGCCCTAATTTTCCTAAAATTTAAACTCTTAGACGTATGAAACCTTGAAAAGCTGAGAAAGGCTCTTTCTGCTCTTGGAGTATTGGTTTATTAACAAAAGACATAATTTTTAACACATTAATTATCTATTTGGAATCTTTGGACAAGTTAACTCATGATTCGAACCCATGCAATTTGGCATGGGGTGGCTCTGATATAAACCCAATCTTCAATTCAAAATTTTTCATACTTTTAGATCATAAACACATCTGAATACCTCAATTTAAAATCAACATAAATACCACAAATATCACGTATAGCAGTGATATTGTGTAAAAGCGACCTGAAAGGATATATAAAATTGTGACTCATCATTCGGTGCAGGTGCAGGTTTGATAGAAAACCACTCTCTAATGTTGCAAATAATGGCTTCTGAAACTACCACAAAAATACCATGTTGATTTGGAACACTCAAGTTTTATATTTTTAACATAGAACAATGATCTTTCTTGTAGTATCTACAAATCAAATCATAGTTATAATTTTCTTGGACAATCTCCAAATAGTGCAACGTGTTTGATCACGATCATGTAGTCCATCTGTAACATTCTCCAAGCTATCTACATTATTAATAATACCCCTCACGTGTTGAGCATATAATATATATAAACATAAATGCGCAATCTAACTATCAGCTTAGACTTTTAGTTGAGATGGAGCACACATGCTTCAATTTGGCATTAGAGCAATGTAAGGACGGAGCCAGGATTTTCTTTGAGTTGGGGGCGAAAAAGCAACGTGTTCTACTATATTATGCCAATACTAAGCTTCACGGAGTTTCAATAAGCACATCGACAAAAATTAATGTTCAAGAGCCTAACTCTAGTTAGCACTTAGCAATTAATCATCCAAAAAGCACATACATTAAAAACAATAATAGGTAACAATAAACAACTCTGTACTTCAAGAGAAACTATCTCATATCAATTTTACCATCAAATCAAAATACAAACATCATAGTATTGAAACAGAGAATCCAATTCCAACTTCATAAGCAAGTATATACCATTGTATAAATAATAAATACTCCATGATAAATAATAAAATAATTAATCAAATCAAGGTAAGCATCTGCCAATATCTGAGGGATTGAAAACAACTACTTGTTTCAAGCTTGAGGTTCCATATCCACTATAAGATGAGTAAAATAGAAATTGGACCAGTGACCATTTCTCTCTATACAAAGCAATTGTCAGTGGCTCCAAATATCTGCAAAAATCAAGACTATTAGGTTTAGAAACTACAAAACATTAAAATATAGTGAAACAGATCCTATTTTGTACCTAATAGAATGAGTTAACTTGTCCAAAGATTCCAAATAGATAATTAATGTGTTAAAAATTATGTCTTTTGTTAATAAACCAATACTCCAAGAGCAGAAAGAGCCTTTCTCAGCTTTTCAAGGTTTCATACGTCTAAGAGTTTAAATTTTAGGAAAATTAGGGCAAAAAAAATTAGGCAAATTAGGGAAAAAATTAGGAACTACGAACCTGCGACAGAGTGTGAGAACAAGATTAGGAACCAACGAGGACTCATGCTGACCAGTGAGCGGCGACCGGTCGCTGGTGTTCCGTGTTTGGTAGCGACTCGCGAGGTGCGACAGTGTCGTCCGTGCGAGGACAGAGGCACAGAGGNAAGAGGAGACGGGAGAGAGGCAGTAGCGTTTGCTGAGCGACGAGAGAGGCACAGAGCCAAGAGAGCGACAAGAGAAGCGTAGAGCAGGGAGAGAGGAGACGGAGAGGACTCAGGAGTCCTCTATTACTCTGTCACCTCTGTGCCTCTGTCCTCGCACGGACGACACTGTCGCACCTCGCGAGTCGCTACCAAACACGGAACACCAGCGACCGGTCGCCGCTCACTGGTCAGCATGAGTCCTCGTTGGTTCCTAATCTTGTTCTCACACTCTGTCGCAGGTTCGTAGTTCCTAATTTTTTCCCTAATTTGCCTAATTTTTTTTGCCCTAATTTTCCTAAAATTTAAACTCTTAGACGTATGAAACCTTGAAAAGCTGAGAAAGGCTCTTTCTGCTCTTGGAGTATTGGTTTATTAACAAAAGACATAATTTTTAACACATTAATTATCTATTTGGAATCTTTGGACAAGTTAACTCATTCTATTAGGTACAAAATAGGATCTGTTTCACTATATTTTAATGTTTTGTAGTTTCTAAACCTAATAGTCTTGATTTTTGCAGATATTTGGAGCCACTGACAATTGCTTTGTATAGAGAGAAATGGTCACTGGTCCAATTTCTATTTTACTCATCTTATAGTGGATATGGAACCTCAAGCTTGAAACAAGTAGTTGTTTTCAATCCCTCAGATATTGGCAGATGCTTACCTTGATTTGATTAATTATTTTATTATTTATCATGGAGTATTTATTATTTATACAATGGTATATACTTGCTTATGAAGTTGGAATTGGATTCTCTGTTTCAATACTATGATGTTTGTATTTTGATTTGATGGTAAAATTGATATGAGATAGTTTCTCTTGAAGTACAGAGTTGTTTATTGTTACCTATTATTGTTTTTAATGTATGTGCTTTTTGGATGATTAATTGCTAAGTGCTAACTAGAGTTAGGCTCTTGAACATTAATTTTTGTCGATGTGCTTATTGAAACTCCGTGAAGCTTAGTATTGGCATAATATAGTAGAACACGTTGCTTTTTCGCCCCCAACTCAAAGAAAATCCTGGCTCCGTCCTTACATTGCTCTAATGCCAAATTGAAGCATGTGTGCTCCATCTCAACTAAAAGTCTAAGCTGATAGTTAGATTGCGCATTTATGTTTATATATATTATATGCTCAACACGTGAGGGGTATTATTAATAATGTAGATAGCTTGGAGAATGTTACAGATGGACTACATGATCGTGATCAAACACGTTGCACTATTTGGAGATTGTCCAAGAAAAATTATAACTATGATTTGATTTGTAGATACTACAAGAAAGATCATTGTTCTATGTTAAAAATATAAAACTTGAGTGTTCCAAATCAACATGGTATTTTTGTGGTAGTTTCAGAAGCCATTATTTGCAACATTAGAGAGTGGTTTTCTATCAAACCTGCACCTGCACCGAATGATGAGTCACAATTTTTATATATCCTTTCAGGTCGCTTTTACACAATATCACTGCTATACGTGATATTTGTGGTATTTATGTTGATTTTAAATTGAGGTATTCAGATGTGTTTATGATCTAAAAGTATGAAAAATTTTGAATTGAAGATTGGGTTTATATCAGAGCCAACCCCATGCCAAATGTCATGGGTTCGAATCTTTGCGTTACCCAAAAAAGACTACAGTGTACATGTTGCTTGGAACCCATCAAAAAGTAATCGATCCGCACACATGAGTGGCGTGTTGAGCATATATAATATATAAACATAAATGTGCAATCGAAATATCAGCTTAAGCTTTTAGTTGAGATGGAGCACACGCTTCAATTTGGTATCAGAGCCAACCCCATGCAAAAGATCATGGCTCTGATACCAAATTCAAGCATGTGTGCTCCATCTCAATTAAAAGCCTAAGCTGATAGTTAGATTGCACATTTATGTTTATATATATTATATGCTTAACACGTTAGAGGTATTATTAATAACGTGGATAACTTGAAGCATGCTACGGGTAAATTACATGATCGTGATCAAACACGTTGCACTATTTGGAGATTGTCCAAGAAAACCTATAACTATGATTTGATTTGTAGATACTACAAGAAAGAGCATTGTTCTATGCTAAAAATATAAAACTTGAGTGTTCCAAATCAACATGTTATTTTTGTGGTAGTTTCAGAAGCCATTATTTACCACATTAGCGAGTGGTTTTCTATCAAATCTGCACCTGCACTGAATGTTGAGTCGCAGTCTCTATATCCTTTCAGGTCGCTTTTACACAATATCACTGCTATACATGATATTTGTGGTATTTATGTTGATTTTAAATTGAGGTAATAATATGTGTTTGTGATCTAAAAGTATCAAAATTTTAAATTGAAGATTGGGTTTATATCAGAACCAACCCATGCCAAATGTCATAGGTTCGAATCTTTGAGTCACCCAAAAAAAGACTATAGTCTACGTGTTGCTTGAAACCCATCAAAAATTAATCAGCCCGCACACATGAAGGGGCGTGTTGAGCATATATAATATATAAACATAAATGTGCAAACGAAATATCAGCTTAGACTTTTAGTTGAGATGGAGCACATGCTTCAATTTGGTATCAGAGCCAACCCCATGCCAAAGATCATGGCTCTGATACCAAATTGAAGCATGTGTGCTCCATCTCAATTAAAAGTCTAATCTGATATTTAGATTGCACATTTATGTTTATATATATTATATGCTTAACACGTGAGAGGTATTATTAATAAAGTATATAACTTGGAGCACGCTACGGGTGAACTATATGATCGTGATCAAACACGTGGCACTGTTTGGAGATTGTCCAAGAAAAACTATAACTATGATTTGATTTGTTGATACTACAAGAAAGTGCATTATTCTCTATTAAAAATATAAAACTTGAGTGTTTCAAATCAACATGGTATTTTTGGGTAGTTTTAGAAGTCATTATTTGCAAAATTGGCGAGTGATTTTCTATCAAACCATCACCTGCACTGAATGATGAGTCGCAGTTTCTATATCCTTTCAGGTCACTTTACACAATATAACTGCTATACGTGATATTTGTGGTATTTATGTTGATTTTAAATTGATTTATCCAGATGTGTTTGTGATCTAAAAGTATAAAAATTTTGAATTGAAGATTGGATTTATATTACCCAAAAAATTTGAAACTGGGGCGAAATTATCATTAATGAGGGTGCTTCCCAAATAGTGTGCAAGTGGATTTGTCTCCGTAGTGATGAACTCCAAAAGACATAAAATTTCTGCTTAAAGTGATGGAAAAGTTTGACCCAAATGACTATAAGAAATTGAAAATTCTTCGCATTCACCCGATATTTTATGTTGGTGATAACAAATAATTCATTCTTGACTTTGTTATCAAGTTTAATCGAGTATTAGACAATCAAAACTCAGATGTCGCTATTAGGGTTCATACAGAATTGGTAAATACATTTAAAAAAATGGGTAATTCTGATATTGATTCTATATATTTAAAGTGGTATCGACAAGAACTTGGTAGTGGCTCCCTCTTGAATTGCATAAACGCTGCACCTAATTTGTTAAAGGAATGTGGAATATATGCATACACATTTTTGAGAATGTAGGTGGTTCAAATTTTGATCAAATTTGTGATGAATTAGAAAATTTTAGCCCGGGCTGCTGGGCTGTCATCCATTTTGCAGCTATGAAAATATTGGCAAAGGAATTTGTTGAAGATTAGTTTCTTTTAAGTCTTTGGTATCAGAGCCAACCCCATGCCAAATGTCATTGGTTCGAATCTCTGCGTCACCCAAAAAAAAGACTGTAGTCCACGTGTTGCTTGGAACCCATCAAAAAGTAATCGGCCCCACACGTGAAGGGGGATTTTGAGCATATATAATATATAAACATAAATGTGCAATCCAACTATCATCTTAGACTTTTAATTGAGATGGAGCACAAGCTTCAATTTGGTATAAGAGCCAACCCCATGCCAAAGGTCATGGCTCTGATACCAAATTGAAGCATATGTGCTCCATCTCAACTAAAAGTCTAAGCTAATAGTTAAATTGCACATTTATGTTTATATATATTATATGCTCGACTAAAAGTAGATAGCTTGAAGCATGCTACGGATGACGTACATGATCGTGATCAAACACCTTGCACTATTCGGAGTTTGTCCAATGGTATTTGTAACACCAAGGCTTTCCAACCGGAATCGAAGAGAAAGTCGAGCCGACCAGAATGCCGAGCTAACGCGAATCAACACCAGGACGACGCCGTTTTACTTATATTTCCTCTTCTTAGTATAAATAGGAATAGAAATTGTAATGTGATTTTATGCTTGATTTTTACACTGAAATTTAATACCAATTCTCAATTTCTCTACCTTCTTCTTTTCTCAGACTCTCTCTATTCTCTGCATTTCTTCCTTCCCTTCTATTTCTCTCTTTTTCTTCCGGTTCAATTCCTAGGATCATTACAAATGGTATCAGAGCTCGTCCTTCCTGAGTTTCAAATGGCGAGTCCGAATAACCAAGAGCCCTTATCAATGGAGGCTAGAGTGTGTAAGCTAGAGGCTCAAGTGGTTGATTTTGGCGCACAATTTCAGACCACTGAGGATTTGGTGGACAAATTAAGGGTTAAGATCTCTAATTTTAGAGATGAGATAATCAAAATCAAAGATGAGGTTCTGGAAGCTTTGGGGCTCGATAAATCTGCTTCCCCAATGATGAATCCAGTACAGAGAAGCTCCACAGTCCAGGTACCTTCAATGGCTTCCCTACAGGATCAGTTTTCCCCACCGTTGTCGCAAACTAAGGTTGGCAGATACAGATCGACTCCTCTGGTCTCGGCGAAAGAATCTGGGTACCCCACCGGAGATTCGGAAGTTGTAATGATGAAACTAGGAGTTGAGTGTGCTCGTGTGATGGCCATCGATGTTCAGAAGATCTATCCAAATGCAAAGGTAACTATTGGACCGTGGATTGAGAATGAGTTTTACTATGATTTTGATAGGGAGCCTCTTACTGACAAGGATCTCAGGAGGACTAAGACTCAGATGATTACTACAGTGCAAAGCAAGGGTAATTTTCCTTTTCCTTCTCCACAATCGGGGAAATTTGAATTTGTAGTCGGGTTAAGCATGGATAAGGTGGGTAATCCTAATCTTCCTAAATTGCTTGATGATGATGTTATCCTAGAGAAATCACCAATGCAAGATCTAGAGGTTCACAAGGATGCTGACTTAAATAGTGGTGATATAAAAATGAATGGGATAGTAACTGATGGTGTTAGAATAATGAAAATCTCACATATATCCAATATGTCTGTTGAATTGTTTTTAAAACAAGAACACTAGGTTACACTGATAGAGTATTTTCCAATCGGATTAAGTCCTCTAGGGAACTACGGTTATATTGAAGGAGTTTACATGAATATTAATTTTAATCTGGGAGGGTTTAAAGCTGAATTTTCCTTGAAGGCTCAGAATGATCATAGTGGGCAATGTGATGCTGAACATGGCTTCTATAACATTGTGTGCATGACTCTTGAAAGGGTTTGTTTGCTTTCTACTAATTTCGAGTCGATATTGTTACGATTGAGGATATGTTTGTTCATTGTTATTGAGGTGTGTGGCATTAATAGATGGTGGGAGTGCTATGAGAATGGTTGGTCACTTGGCTGTGCTTTGCAGGAATGGAAAATTCCTAAAAAGGAGGTGTGTTACATTACAGTTGGTGGGAGTGTGATGAGAATGATTGGTTATGCTTTGTGGGAATGGAAAATTCCTAATCCTAAAAATGATAAGATGGTCGGGTGTTCTGATGGTAGGAATAGTTTTAACTAGTATGAGGTTGGTGGTGAGAGTTGCAGTGGAACTGGATGCCTTCTGTGGCAATCCTAAAATGCAAGGGCGCAATGAATTTCATTTTGATCCAGGTGGAATTCTGTGGAGTACTCTGCAGCTCATGGTGTGCAAACTAATACATGCCTTTAAGATTAGCCAAAGGGTTTTGGAGAAGATGAGAAACAAGTCAATGAGTGATAGTTTGGTTCCAGTCTATGCATACAAATCAGAGCAGGATACCTTAAATCATCTTCTGAGAGCTTCAATTTACCATGCTGGAAGCTACTTAGATCCAATAGCAGTTGCCGAGGCAAAGGTCAAACAAAAGGCAAAGAAGTTAGCTGGTTATTCAAACCCACAACTACAGAAGAATGATGGTACTAATCAGCTGACTAGTAGAAAGGCTCCTGCAGAGGGGAATTCTAGTGTGTTGATTTAGTCAGTCCAAAACAAATGGAAATTAAAGGGTTTAAAGAATAGAGTGAGATGATTATTGATAGCCTTGACAGATTAATCACTGCTTGGGAATCAATTGTTGTGGAGGGGGTTCATTTGAGCCTTAAATTTGTGATGGGACTAATGAAAAGGCACACTTCAGCCATACCTTTTATGGTTTTCATTGCAAATGAAAAGAAACATTTAGATTGTAACACCCAAGGCTTTCCAACCGAAATCGAAGAGAAAGCCGAGCCGACTGGAATGCCGAGCCAATGCGAATCAACATCAGGACGACGCCGTTTTACTTATATTTCCTCTTCTTAGTATAAATAGGAATAGAAATTGTAATGGGATTTTATGCTTGGTTTTTACACTAAAATTTAATACCAATTCTCAATTTCTCTACCTTCTTCTTCTCTTAGACTCTCTCTATTCTCTGCATTTCTTCCTTCCCTTCTATTTCTCTCTTTTTCTTCCAGTTCAATTCCTAGGATCATTACAGTATTCTTCTCTGTTAAAAATATACAACTTGAGTGTTCCAAATCAACATGGTATTTTTGTGGTAGTTTCGGAAGCCATTATTTGCAACATGATCGAGTGGTTTTCTATCAAACATGCACCTACACTGAATGATGAGTCGTAGTTTCTATATCCTTTCAAGTCGCTTTTAGACAATATCACTACTATACATGCTATTTGTGGTATTTATGTTGATTTTAAATTGAGGTATTCATATGTGTTTATGATCCAAAAGTCTGAAAATTTTCAATTGAAGATTGGATTTATATCACCCAAAAATTGAAATTGGGGCAAAATTAGCATTAATGAGGCCAAGTAGGGCCCAAGCCCTGGGCTCTGGCCAAATTCGCAGGTATTGCCGAGCATGGTCTTAACAGGGGACCCTTAACTGAGACCTCATGGTTGGGGCCCCTTGCTGAGGCCGAGGCTACGTCCGAATCCTCGGCTAAGGCCTAGGTCAGCTGGGTGCTCGGCCCAACTAGGCCAAGAGGACTCAACATTAGCCTTTTGGACGACGAGTGGATCTCATAAAATGCACCACCCCGTCCCATGGAGCAAGGACTCAAGTGAAGAGGCAAGAGATACATGAATCAACAAAAAAGGACCATGGAGCCGTAATTTGCAGATCATGACTAAGGAAAGCAAAGTCTCTTCATTCAAATACCTATGTAACGAGTTCAAATACATTCGGAACATTCGGACGCGTGGTAAGTTTCCCAGAGATTGAGTTGAGATACGGTTGATGTCTACTCTCCTTCACTGACTACTTCTCGCATCCCGGAAAGTGGGGGACTGATGATGGATATATTAGAAAAGGAGCAAAGCGACCCTAGAAGACGGAGCAAGGAGGACTCGAGCGAAACCATGGCCTTGAGGTTGAGCTCCGTGCTTGACCCGGACGGCTCTAGGGCAAGGCCTCGGCCATAAGGGCTTAGCTACGAGTCCCCAGCTATGGGGGCTCGGCCATGGGAGCTCAGTCATGAGGGCTCGGCTACGAGCCCCCGGCAATGGGAGCTCGGCCATAGGGCCTCGGCTTCGAGGCCTCGGCCATGAGAGCTCGTCATGTGGGCTCGGCTACGAGGCCCCAACCATAGGGCCTCGTCCATGGGAGCTCGGCCATGGGGCCTCGGCATGGGGGCATGGCCACAGGGCCTCGGTCATGGGAGCTCGGCCATGAGGCCTCGACCTGTCAAACCACAGACCTGGTCTTAGGGCCGAGGGCGGTCAAAGCGGGGTATAACCGCTCCACCGTATTAGGGGGGCGGTTAGATGGTTACTTGTGTATGAAACCTCTTTGGATCAGGTTGAGATTATTCGTGACTGCCTCGATCGATTTTGTGAAGTTTCCAGTCAACGAATTAGTTATGCTAAATCCCAAGTTTATTTCTCAAAATATATTGATTCTGACCTTGCTAATGCAATTGCTAGTCGGTTGCAGATTAACAGGACGCATGATCTGGGGAGGTACCTTGGTGTGCAATCAATCCATGGGCGCGTAACATGCAACACTTTCAGTGAGCTGCTGGACAGATTTGATAGGCGTCTAGAAGGATGGAAAACCAGGACGCTATCTATGGCTGGCAGGGTTACCCCAACCAAGCCTGTCTTATCTGCCATACCGTTTTATTCTATGCAAACTTATGTCCTTCCTGCAGGTATCTGTCTTGAATTGGAGAAACGAACAAGACGATCCATCTGGGGAGGTATTGGACCAGACAAAGGCAACAAGATTAGTCTTGTTAATTGGGATATGGTTACTAGACCTTTGAATTCTGGGGGTTTAGGTATTTATCGGCTTCAAGATCTTAATAGAGCCTATATGACGAAGCTTGGTTGGCGTTTGAAAAACAAGCAAGACAGTCTCTGGGCCCGGGTTATGACTAGCAAATTCTATCATGCAAGCAGGAGCAATTCGACCATTATTATGGCAGCTCAACCTATGGTCGAGGAAGGTACAGTTCATCTGGTGCTTAATGGTCGAGCCACCCGCTTTTGGATGGATAAATGGATTACTCCACTCCCCTTACGCTCTTACCTCAAATCCCCATTAAGTTTACCAGATCTTTATGCGACCGTGCATGAGTACTGGATTGAAAGCCAATGGTGGAATTGGGCAATTCTCAGGGATCTTATTCTGGTGGATGTCGCCCAAAAGCTAGCGGGTTTCTTGCTCTCAGGGGATGACAATGCTGAAGATGAGTTTGGTTGGGGGTGGGAGACTAACGTTCGTTTACTGTGCGATCTGCATGTGACGCTCTCACCCGTTATGATTCTTCGCATGCAGACGGCATTTGGGACAAAATTTGGAGCCTCAAAATACCACACAGAATTTGTTTCTTTTTGTGGCTTGTTAAACATAGCAAGATTTTAACGAATGTCAAAATAAAGAGCAAGGCGTAGATTAACCTCTAATATACAATGTGTTTTCTGTGCAGGTGTTCTTGAGAACTGCGACCACCTATTTCGCCAGTGTAAAGAGGCTCGCCAACTCTGCGAAGTAGTGCTCAGCCCGGGGATCCGGACTAGTCTTCAACAACTTGGTTGGGAAGATTGGTTAACAAGGCAGCTTAGTGGCGACCGTACGCTAGGGCTCAACGACTCGTGGCCTGTGCGTTTTGCTCTCCGTTTATGGTGGATTTGGAAGTAGCGCAACGATAGGGTCTTTAATGCGAAGGACACTCCTCTGACTCATAAACTCACCTGGCTCGAGAAGCAGGAAGTGGAGATTCTGGCGGATTTTACAAGGGCTGATGGCCCCAGCGCTCTTGGAAATTTTACTAATATACCTGTGTCTTGGACGAAACCGAGTATGGGATGGGTTAAGCTGAATGTGGATGGTAGTTATTCGATGGCTAGAGGCGTTGCAGGTTGCGGCGGTGTCTTACGAGATGCAAATGGGGGCTGGATTGAGGGTTTCACATACAACATTGGTCGCTGTTTTATCGGGGAAGCCGAGGCCTGGGGAATGCTCCAGGGATTGCTCATGGAATCTAGACACGGTATTTCGAATCTCATTGTTGAAAGTGACTCCAAGCGGACGATCGATCAACTGCGAGGACTTATTCCTATCGCGGGGCAACATAATAATGTTCTTAATAGGTGTTTTGCTGCGATGGGAACTTTTTGTGGTGTGCTTTTCACGCATGCGTATATGGAACAAAATCGGATTGCGGATGCTATGGCCAAACGAGCTTTATTGGGTTCAAGCGGGCTTCTGCTGTGATCTAATCCTCCTGGTGGGCTAAGTGAGATGTTACACGAAGACAATCTTGGGGCTAAATTTATTAGGAGAACCCCTACAAAGGGAGTGTGTTAAGTTTCCTGTTACTCTCTCGGGGGTTGTCCCCTCCTGTTCTGATCCAAAAAAAAAAAAAAAAAAGTGAACACCTAAACTAAATAAAATAAAAAAACTCAATTATAAACTCTAAAATTCGTACTCTAAGTGCACTGCAGTTTAGTATTTTGCAAAGTGCAAATTTTAATACTATAGCGTGCACTTTTTAATACTTTACCATGCAGTTTTTAATAACATATTGTTCATTTATGAAAAATTATGAGAAGTGCACAGTATAGTGTTAAATGTTGAATATTAAAGCTGGCGATAATTACGAAAATGCCACCATATTTTAAAAAAAAAAAATTTGATCTATTTGATTTTTTCAAATATAAGGTTGAGATTGTTTTTTAATTTTCTCCGGCGCATGTGTTCTCATTTGATCCAATTCCTATATGTGTGTGTTTCTTCTCAATTCCTATATGTGTGTGTGTTTTCTCATTGAGTGTGTGTTCTCATTTGATCCAATTACTAAATGTTTTGGGTTATGGAGTTTATATTTTTAATGAGTTAAACACGTAAAATTATTTTAATTTGATGGTAAATTAGATAATTTTAAAAAAAAATTAAATAAAAAACCTTTTTAACATCAATTAAAAATGTAAACTTAGTGACTTATTGGCATTCTTGATTTGAGTTGACTAATTGTGGATAACTTAAGCTGGTTTACCTTCTTGTAATTATTTATCGGCTAAGGATATCAGACAGGATTTACTCAGTGCACACCCTTGAGTAATGCTGCATGTTTTCCTCGTCACAAAAAAAAAAGGTAAACTATTGAATATTAATTTTATCCAATAGGCCAAAGACCTTGTGGTCAAGTGGCATCCGGTGTCGTGGTTAACACTCTTACATGGATGATGGGAGTGGGTTCGAGCCTCAGTGGAGCAACTGTTGACTTGTTGTGCTTTAGTAGATTGAGGAAGTAGCTATGAATAGATACAAGTACTCAAAAATATCCAATAGTGGATCCTCCAACCATATAATTACATTATCAGCCAATTTACCAATAGATTTAAACTATTAAGTTATTTGTAATGATTTTTATTCTAATTTACTACAAACAAATTATTTTGAGTTAACCCAATTTAGTCATTGACCGACTTTAATGGTTTATCTAATTGGCTCAGCGACCTAGTTTGTGCCTAGGTGGCCTAATTGGTCAGCTGCCTAGACCACTAATTATGGTGATACGCTAGGCGGTCGGCCATAATGGTACACAAACGTTTACTTTATATTCATTAATCTCAACCTCAAACGAATTAACTATAGTGGTACACATAATGTGCAAACCACTTAAGTCAATGTAATTAATATACTTGGTTAGAGATATGTCTTTAGGTTGGAAATCAAGAACCAGGTTGAAGAGTTGCTTGGGTCATAATTTGGGAATAATGTATTTTGTTAGGATGAAATGCTTACCATTTACGCCAAACACTATAGCTAGTAACAAAGACGTAACTTTATTTCTTTATAGATCACCACACATTTTCTAAACGTTGGGTGTTGGACTTGGCCTTTACCCTTTACCGGCCTCCACCCAATCAGGGTCGGCTTTTTTTTTTTATTTGCGTTGCCATGTGCTGGTAAATAAGTGAGACCCTATCAAAGTATAAATAAATTGTGAATTGAAGAAAAGTTATTCGCGTGAATATTACGGAATAGAATTTTTTTTTTGAATAATACGTAGTAGAATTTAGATCAGTCATGAAAACCTAATTTTGAGCCAATATAATCACAAATACATATACTAACTATTGGACCAGGGCTAGACTAGGGCCTCCCAAAGTTTTGGGGCCTTGTGCTATTGTCCATCTTGCACGCCCTAAAATCTGACCCTGCCACCTAACAATCCCTCAGCCAATGGGTGTTAGACTTAGCCTTTGCCGAGCTCCACCCAACCATCCCTCAGCCACTGAATGCTAGACTTAGCCTTTACCGACCTCTGCCCAACATATTTGGTGATTGGAACTCAATCAATTAGCATAGTCCAAACGCATAGCTTAGTTGACATACCTACCCCATGAGGCATATATCTTGACCTATAGGCCATTATCCTACTTAAACCACTTAATAAATTAGTCATTTATTAACTTTATTACTTTGTGGTGCTACTTTGTCACTTTAGCTACCTTGTCACGCCAATTTATCAAGACAAGTAGCCAAATATCATAGCCAGACCATGCGTCCTCCACGATAAATATATAGCTAACCTACCAGCTGCCTCTTTGATCACAACATCATTATTGTATTTATTAGCTATCATTAAAACCTAAATCTTGAATATATGCCAATATATATGATTCGATTATTAGGTTAACAATACGTACATTCTACCCATTTTTCACACATTCCTAGTTTAATTCTATCTCATTCTCTTTGTATCACTTACCACCCCACTCACACATTAGACTTACCGTTTCAATGATTACGTTGGACAGTTAACTTAGTAACCATAATGTTCCAAATTCAACTGCCCGTAAAAATTGTCTATTGACCTTTTGTTATTGTTCGTAAGCTAATCTGTAGCACCTTCTTGGTTTGAGTTGGTTAACTGTGCACAACCTAATTAAGGTGATTTATTTTATTGTGGTCTTTTGACAGTTAAGATCACAAGGGAATGTACCTTCGTGTAATGACGGTAGGCTTTCTCATAAATTAAATCATAATAAGGATTGAACAATCCTTGTCAAATGATTAAATTAATGATTGTAACATCAATTAATGTGTGAAACTTAATTCAACAGCATACCAACTAAAGACTTTATTAGTAAGGTAACTTGTCATTGTAGGTTTCTCTTAACCAAAATATTGTTAACCCCAATCATTGAATCTTATAACAGAGTTTCATTTTACAATTGACACCTACTCAAAATTGACCTTCTAATTTCCCCACACATTTGCCTAAAGTGTATTCTTCGTAACCTAAACACTCGTACGGAATTATAGTTCGTAAAGGAATTTTTTTTGGTCTGTCAAATTTATAATCTGTATTTTCCTTCTCGATTCATTAATTATTTTATAATCATAAATTTTTATTATGTTTAAAATAATTAGGAAAAATGAAATTTTTATCATTATTTAATTGTGGGTAAATATATAGTTATCATATTGTTAAAGACTTTGTGGTCAAGTGGTATGAAGTGACTCTTTCAAATGAGAAGTTATTGGTTCGAGCCTTAGTAGATGCGATATTGTTAATGAAAATGTTAATTTTGATTGTTAAATTCTCAAAACTCCAAAGCTTTTATTTCAAAGTTATTTTAACTTGTTTGACCACTATTAGTCAATTTTAACTTGTTTGACCATTATTAGCTATTTGACTTGATTAAATAGCACGTATTTGATTCAAAAGGCTAAAATTCAAAAAGCACCTCAAAATAACTTTTCCGATCAATTTTTTTGAGAAAATCATTTTGCATGTAATCAGATATCAGCTAACAGCTACTAGCTAATTTATCAAACATCTTTCTGCGTACAATCAGCTAATGCTATCAACTAGTCAAACTCATTAACCCAATCAACTAAAAACTATTTACCAAACACCCCATTTTTCTCTCGTAAGCCATGTCACACTATCTTCTTCACATTAAACCCACACTACAAGAAAAATGCTCATAGACAACGGTTTTTAACCGTTGTCTATAAGGTAAAATTTCTGTTGTTGAAGCCGGTGTTGTTGTAAGTCCTGCGCAAAGACAACGGTTTTTAACTGTTGTCTTTTCCTAGAAAAGACAACGGTTAAAAACCGTTGTCTATTAAGTGTTGTTGAAGCCGGTGTTGTTGAAAGTCACGCACATAGACAACGGTTTTTAACCGTTGTCATTTCTAGAAAAGACAACGGTTAAAAACCGTTGTTTATTGAGTGTTGTTGAAACCGGTGTTGTTGTAAGTCCCGTGCAAAGACAACGGGTTTTAACCGTTGTCTTTTCAAGAAAAGACAACGGTTAAAACCCGTTGTCTATTGAGTGTGTTGTTGAAACCGGTGTTGTCTATTCAAATGTGCTTAAAGACAACACACAAATGACAACGGTTAAAAAAAATCGTTGTCTTAAAAAGAAGAATCGCGCAAAGACAACGGTTTTAAAAAAACCGTTGTTTTTGTAGTGTTGTGTATTCAAGTGCACTTAAAGACAACACACCAACGACAACGGTTACATAAAACTATTGTCTTTTTTTTTTTTAAATGCACATAGACAACGGTTTTTAAAAATCGTTGTCTTTGCGGTGTTGTCTTTTGACAAAATGCACAAAGACAACACACTAAAGACAACGATTCGGTAAAAACCGTTGTCTTTGATAAAAGTGTTGCGTCAAAGACAACGGTTTTGTCCAAAAGTGTTGTCTTTTACACAAAAGACAACACTTTTGTCAAAAACTGTTGTCTTTTTAGTGTTGTCTATGTGCATTTTTCAATGTTGCAAAAATCCCGCCTAGGCGCCGATTAATCCCCGCCTAGGCGCTAGGCGCTGGTCGACCGCCTAGCGTTTCACATTAAATGGTTTTCTAGGCGGCTGGCCGGCTAGGCGACCGCCTAGGCCGCCTAAGCTCCGCCTAGGCCGCCAAAGCACCGCCTAGGCCGCCTAAGCTCCGCCTAGGCCGCCAAAGCACCGCCTAGGCCGCTTAGGCGCTAACCGCCTAGGCGTCGACTAGACCGACTAGGCCTTCTAGTTGGTCAATTAACTATTGTTCTTTTTTTTAATGGGTTATTTCACTCTAAACAAAATCGTTTTGAGCGAAATAATCCTAAATTGTACAAACTTTAGATATTTTTTAGGTTAATATTTAATATTTTAGTATTAACTATTAAAGTATTATATAATTTATAATTATTAGTCTTTAAAAAATTAAAAATACTTAAACAAATTTTTAAAAAATAAAAAATAAAATAAAAAAATACACGGACGCCTAGGCGCCAATTAATCCCCGGCTAGGCGTCCTAGGCGCTAGGCGCTCCCGGAGCGCCTAGGGAGCGCCTAGCGATTTTTTCAACCATGGCATTTTTCTTGTAGTGCCAAAAAAAAAAAAAAGATCAAGAAAAAATTATTGTTAAGGGATGCTATAAGATCACAAGTAAATCCACCTCATTTTCATGCTCCTTTCTCATTTCTTTTTCCATTGTCTAATCATGTATGTTGTGCATTGACTGCATCAAACATTCTTCATCTCCAATTCACCAACAGATTTGCTGTTAAAAAGTACGGAGTAATTCACTAGTGTGCCGTTAAAAAGAAATATAATTGATGGATATAAAAATTAATGAAGAGGCAACTAAACATGTTAAGTTAGTTGAGACTTGAGTATGATATTTCAACTGTTTGATATGATGTCCTAAACTAAGAAATTACAGACATTAAATTCCTATTGAGATTAAAAAAAAATCATTATATTCGAGTTGTTTACTCGTTATTATCATATATTTAAAGGTATCCATTATCATGTATTTTAAGATCGTGTATTTTAAGCTATAATATTAAGTATCCTAAAGGCCGGCCGCCACCTAAATTTTCACCGTAATTGGTGTTTTAGGAAGCCTAGACGGTCGATTAGCTATTGTTCCATTTTTTTAAATGGATTATTTCATTCAAAATGACGTCGTTTAAAAAAAACAAAAATGAAATAAGCTACTTTAATATTGATACTTTATGAGTTGTGACTTACTGAAATTGTATTTTGATTCTTTAAATTTTTATACAATTTACAATTCTAGATGTTTTTAGGTTAAAATTTAATATTTTTGTATTAACTAGTAAAATATTAAATAGTTTGTAATTATCAAGTCTTAAAAACGTATTTAAAAAAAAAAACAAAACAAAACAAAAACGGGCGTTCGACGGTCTAGAAAAGCCTAGCGATTTTTACAACCTTACTAGTGGCAAGGGATATCCTATATAGGACAACAATTTTAACAAAATTTTATCAAAGAGCAAATTATCATTTTGGTCCACCGACTATAGGGGTCCTATTAATTGCAGTTCACGACTTTCAAAACTGTTAATTTCGTACCATAATTATGCAATTTTTATCAATTTTGGTCACTCCGAACAAATTGCCGACCAAATTTCGCCGGAAAATTTTAATAGTTTAAATAATGAGAGTATTTTAGTCATTTCACATCTCTTTTCTTCTTCTCCGGCGAATCCACCTTTTCTTCTTCTTCTCCAACGGACCAAAATGTCTTCTCCGACGAAATAACATTACTTTCTCAAAATTGAGTTTTAAAATAAATTTAGAAAATGAAAAATTAGATCATTATAAAATTAGAGAAATCAAAATAAAGAAATGAAGTCCATGAAATTTGGCCGGCAGTTTCCTATGGTAGGAGATGGCGTCAGCGTGCATCAATAGCACTGGAAGATTCAGATCTGGAGCTAAGCATTCATCTTCACCACCACGCGCGGCGGACAGGTGCAGTGATGATAAGCAGGAAGATTCAAATCTGGAAGTTCTCGGCAATGATGCAACGGATTTCGAGTTCCGACTCGACCGTCCTGAGATTATGCTTCTTGCCGATGAGCTCTTCTCCGATGGAAAGCTGTTACTGCTTGAACTACCGACGGTCCGGCTGCCGGCTACGTCAATTGGTGAGGCGGCGGGTTGTCCAGGGTCTAGTTCGCGTTGCAGGTTACCAGAGAAGAAGAAGAGAAAGGTGAAGGATGGGGTGAAGGGCTCGCCGGAGTGGTGAAGGATGAAGCCTGTCGTCGTCGGAAAAGTAGTAGCTCGTCGGAGAAGAAAAAATATGGGTGAAATGACTAAAATACCCTCATTATTTTAAGGTTTAGGATTTTCCGGTGAGATTTTACCGGCAATTTGGCTGGAGTAACCAAAATTGATAAAAATTACATAGTTAAGGTATGAAATTAATAGTTTTGAAAGTCATGGGTTGCAATTAACATGACACCTATAGTCAGTGGACTAAAATGGCAATTTGCTCTTTTATCAAATTATGTAGCATTCATGTTGATGGCAAATATGAGACCTAAGGGTCTATAGTAATGGGAATGTATTGGTCCAAGTGAGGGTGGTGAAGAAGGTGTTAGGAACCCCGAGTCATTGATTTTGATGACACCAAAGACCAGAGGAGACCCCCCAAACTTTTTCTGTCTTCTATTCTTAGTAGGACGAATCCTTACCAAGAACTCGTTTCAACGAGTCCATACAAAGATCAAGAGTAACTTTCAGTCAAAGACTTAGAATGCTCTCACGGACAAAGACTTCAAGCCGAAAACTTGAAGATCGAAGACTTGAAGACCGAAGACCGAAGATGCACAATGCCGAATATTGGAAGGGCCGAACTCTTGAAGACCGAACAGTCAAGATGATTGATTTGAGGAGATAATGAGAGAATGATAAGGTCAATTATTCTCACGAGTACCCAAGGCATAAGGACTCAACATTCTCTGCAATGTTGTCTTATCCATAGGCTTGAGGTTGTGAATGTTCAGAAAGTCCAACGGATCCTAGGATATGATCCCAAGGAGCATTAAATGACACATACTTTTTTGTAAGACAAACGACAGATTGTCTCTACACTAAAGTAGACAAACGGCTAGAAAGCTCTGACATTCACATGGGTTAAGTATTACCCAACGGATATTGCACACTGGATATATGCTTTTGAATTTTAGTTTCCCTCCCACGGAACCAAATTCACGCCTATAAATACCCATGTTCCTTCTCACTTGGAGCAGTTGGTTCATTCATGCAAAACGCCATTACAAGCTCTTAAAGTGTGCAAACTAGAAAAGCTAAAACTCTCAATCCAGTTTTCAAAAGGAAATCTTGTGCTACTCAAGCATTGAATCAAAAAGCTCAAAACAAGATTTCCAAGTTGGAGAAATTCTTCAATCATTTCAACCAACCTCTACTTAGGAGAAGTAGAAAGAGGCGGAGTAAACTTTGAAGAAGTTAAAAAACCTACAAAAGCGTGGCTGCCGGGCTTTGTGATCAAAGGAGCGTGTTTCGAGAGGATATTGTACTATTAAGGAGATAATAGTGCAACCCTTCACAAGTTGTGAAGAAGAGTGGAGTAGACTTAGTTAACAGCCGAACCACTATAAAAATCTCTCTCTCTCTCTCTCTCTCTTTACTTATTATCTTAGGCACTGCATTGCATACTCACAACCAAACCTAACTTTTTCATAATCGCAAAATCATGCAAAGTGATATTAAAAATTGATCAAACTCTTTTTCATAGAGATGACATCACAATAGGATGAAGACGAGACTTCTTATCTGCTTTCACGTGGATGGAAATCTGGACAATGCACCACTGGACCAGGAGTGTTGTAGTGATTAGGCAATGATATCCCAATGAGACACTTCCATTTTTGGTCCTACTGTTATTGGGGCATTGCTAATTTTAGTCCGATTCATTAATTTTTGCCACATTGCGGCCAGTCTTATTTAGTCCTTGCCACTTTTAGTCCACCGTTACAATTTTCGTCAAATGACCGTCCAAAACATGGGTATTTTTGGTCTTTTCATGCTTTGGTCATCTCTTTGACCCTTTGTAGTGGTTTTCCTTACACATTTTCATCCAATGAAGAGGTCCGACAAAAGCCATGTGAGCCACATTACAAATCGCCAGACCTCTTCATTGGATGAAAATGTGCAAGCAAAACCACTACAAAGGGTAAAGGAGATGATTAAAGCATGAAAAGACCAAAATACCCCTGTTTTGGACTGTTATTTGACAAAAAAATTTAACGGTGGACTAAAAGTGGCAAGGACTAAATAAGACTGGCCGCAATGTGGCAAAAATTAATAAAGTGGACTAAAATTGACAATGCCCCAATAACAGTAGGACTAAAAATGGAAATGACTCTATCCCAATGAATGACAAGGGTGCCCTTTTATAGTGTTAGAGACCCTTTGTTGGCTTGACAAGTGTGTGTTCTTCATTGACTTTTCACCTTAGCCATACATGTGTCTCATCTTCACCCCACTACTTTGTTGCCAACACCCTTCAACCGTATATGTATATTTTATTGCACTCATGTAAACAAAGTATAAAGTATCTTGTTTAGTTGGCGTTTGTGTTGCCAACTTGGAGGTTGGAGGTTGGAGGTCTGAATCCAACTTGTTGCACCGCTTTATATTTTACTCCCTCCCCTCCAATCTTGTGTACAGTACCCACATTCACCTTTTGGGTCTTCCATGCTTCCTTCCATCTTTTAAGCCCAACAAGACCCCTCTTTCACTCTTCTTGGACCAAGACCTTGCCAATAAAATGGAGACATAGCCCCATCACCATGTAATTCCCTCACTTCCAAAAGTAGATTGAACTGTCATATCCACATATTTACGAATTCGCTGCACCTATTTATATTTTACTCCCCACCTCCAATCTTGTCTACAGTACCCACCTTCACCTTTTGGGCCTCCCATGTCTCCTTCCCTCCTTAAAGTAAACAAGACCCTTCTTCACTCTTATTGGACCAAGACCGTGCTAATAAAATGGGCCCTCGGAGTCCCATGGCCCCATCACCATGTAATTCCCTCACTTCCAAAAGTAGATTGAACTGTCATATCCGCATATTTATAATTTATTACTATCTTCTCTACACCCCTACTCATTTTCAAAATAATAATATTAATAATAATAATGGATGGTCACATGGTCGAACACCGATGTTGGGCCCATTGATTTTTTGGGCTAAAAAAGTTTAAGAAAATATAAAACATATATTACTTTGTAATGAATTATTAGTATTTTTTTAAAAAAAAAAACACCATAGTTGCAAAAGAAAAAATAATTGCGTGAATAATATTTGCAATACTTTCAACATTTTAACTCTTTCATTCCTTTCAATTACTATTTAAATTTTAGAAATAAAATTAAAAATAAAAATAAAACCTGACGTGGTAAGTCATGCCAAATTGCAATGCTTGGCCTTTCAAAGTTGACCATTTGCACTGCTGCTTTGTCACCTTAGTTACCTATCACACCAATTTTTCAAGGCAAGTAGCCAAATATCACTGCCAGACCACTCTTCCTCCACTTTAAATATATAGGCAAATAGCAATTCTCAAGCTTGTAAAATGACTACTGGCCACAAGGTTATAGCTCGGACATGGCTAATCTAACCCACAAGACACTGCCCCTAGAGATACTACGGAAGTAAATTGCAAGTCACACAATCAGCCCACCGGTTAGACCTTTCATTATTGTTGGATCTTTTTCCCTGCATGTTTCCAGTGTGATTCGAATCCCACACTACTACCTCCAGTCATGACCTTTAAGTCAGGCGACGAACCAACTACGCTAAGCCCCGGGAGACTTTTTTACTCATTCTTTCACATATTCTTACTAGCTTAATTGTGTCCCATTCCCATTGTATCACTTACTACCCCACTCACACATTAGACTCTCTTTGGTAGAGCTTATTTTAGACTTTATAGTTTATTTTAAACTACAAATAGACTAGGCTCTATTTGGTAAAACATTGAGAGTTTAAAATAATAACTTATTTTGCAACATTATCCTAAGTAACATTTCAAAATAAGCTAGTAACTACTAGCTTATAATTTTTTGGCTTTAAGCTAGTTTTAAGTATTTAGGCCAAACATAGCATTTTTGGTTTGGATCATTAGATTTGAACCATCCATGTCAAATTATTGAATTAATGTTCCAATCAACTACTGTAATTAACTTCAATTAATGTGTGAAACTTAATTCAACAGCATACCAACTAATGACTTTAGTACTAAGGTAACTTGTGATTGTAGGTTTCTCTTTACCAAAATATTGTTAGCCCCCATCATTGAATCCTGTAACAGAAAGTTGACCTTCTAAACATCCCCACACATTGGCCTAAAGTCTATTTCTTCGTAACCTAATCACTCAACTCGTGCGGAATTATACTCCGATCCGTAGAGGAATTTCATTTGGTCTGTCAAATTTATATTCTGTATTTTCCTTCTTAATTCATTTATTATTTTATATTTTAATTATAAATGCCTATTATGTTTAAAATAAATTTAAAAAGTTTTGGAATTTTTATTATTTTAACTCTGGGAAAACATTCACCACATTTGACCCTTGAGATGTCAATGTTGTGTAGAATGACACATTGAGGTAAAGAAAATGTTAATTCTAATTGTTAAATTCTCAAAATTCCAACTTTTAATTTTAAAGGTTATTTTTGTAGATGTATAACATTATTCTTCTATTTAATCCTAATATGATCAATTTTGTAACTTTGGTAGCGTATATTAATTAGTGAACGGTTATAGTGTCACATACCTAATGACTTAATGGGGTGGACCTTAGGACATGTATGCACATATTGAAGGTATGTTTTCAAGAAAATCAAACGCCAACTCTAAAAGTCCGACTTACCCCTACTTTAAAGGCTAGGTGAAGAAGAAAAAGTGGAATGTGATTCAACGATTAAGCTTTTCAATTGGGCAGGCCTAAAAATGTGTATTCATATACTAAATGTAAGTTCCCAAATAAAAAATAAATAAATAAACGCCAACTCTAAGAGCCCCACTTGCCAAGTGGAGAAGGAAATTTGGGATATGATTCAATGACATACAAGTTCTTCAGTTGGGCAGGCTTACGAATGTATAGTCATACTAAATGTAAGTTCTCAAGAAAAAAAAAAATTAAACGCCAACTCTAAGAGTCTTACTTGTCCCTTCCTTGAAGGCTAGGTGGAAGAGGTAAATCGGGATATGACTCAACTATCTACAAGTTCTTCAAATAAATTCTCATCCTTGTATTGAGGTGAAAGGTAAGAAGAAGAATTTTGTGCAGTGAATTGCACTTCTCCTAGCTATTTCCTCTTGTTAATTTGTTATCATCAACAACCATAACACATTAATCATGTTACCAGACCACCAACAAGTTAAGCAAAAACATCTAAGAATTAGTATGCAAAGCAAGCAGTTTTCATTTCAAAGCTAAAAGGAAACCCAAAAAAAAAAAAAAGTATATCGGAAATGTGAAGCAAATTCTTATTAGTTAATGCATGCTATTATGCTAAAGTAAAGTCTTAGGAAG
Source organism: Ipomoea triloba (assembly GCF_003576645.1). NCBI lineage: Eukaryota > Viridiplantae > Streptophyta > Magnoliopsida > Solanales > Convolvulaceae > Ipomoea > Ipomoea triloba. The sequence goes on along the minus strand of NC_044916.1, from coordinate 11,465,561 downwards.
CAAGCATTAAGAGAATTTTGGCAGTTTGATAGGCTTAGTGGGTGCACCAACTCCTACAGGGTTCAACTAAATTTTAAATTTTGCCCTTCATGCTGATGAATCACAACCTAATTATCTGCCAACCTCAAATTAAACACTATAAAGCCACACCCCTCACTTCTTCTGTTTCTCATCACAACTAAAACCATAATAACATCTGCTAGCTGTTACCCGGTAATCCCAGAAATCAAGCATGGAGCCATTTAGCAGCAACATCGACAAACCATTCCGCTCTTTCTTGCTCTTTGGCCTTCTGCTTCTCTTTGCAAACGTGTTTTCTTTGGCAAACGCTGAAGTTCACAAGCACCAGTTTGTTGTATGCCATCGACTTTAATTTCATCGTGCTTCCTTTCTCGTTTCTTGGCTTTTCTATTTGTCTGATGTGAGTTGTTGTGTAACAGATTGAAGCAACACCAGTGAAGAGGCTGTGCAAAACCCATAACGCAATAACAGTGAATGGGAAGTTCCCTGGACCAACCTTGGAAGTTCACAATGGTGATACCTTAGAGATCAAGGTTGTCAATAAAGCAAAATACAATGCAACCATTCACTGGTAGGTTTGTCAAGCAGAGCATATATGCATGCAAAGTATTAGTAAACACATTCGCGAATAAAGAAAATGAATTTATTGACTTCTTAAAGTTTTGTTTTCTCTTTTCATTATGTGCCAATTCAGGCATGGTGTCAGGCAGATTAGAACAGCATGGGCAGATGGACCGGAGTTTATTACACAGTGCCCAATTAGGCCGGGAGGGAGCTATACTTACAGATTCACGATCAATGGTCAGGAAGGAACACTATGGTGGCATGCACACAGCTCGTGGCTCAGGGCGACCGTTTATGGAGCTCTTATCATCCGCCCGAGAAAGGGGGAATCCTATCCATTCCCTAAGCCTGCAAGAGAAACACCTATTTTACTTGGTAATTTTTCCTTCTTAACTAAAGATTTCAATAGAAAGCAAGACTAACAGTACAGTTATTTGAGCATTCTTTGCTGCAATTAAGTTTCTGAAATTAATACTCACTGAAGTTTGATAACAATGATGATCAGGTGAGTGGTGGGATGCAAACCCCATTGATGTTATAAGGCAAGCACAGAGAACCGGGGCAGCTCCGAATGTATCAGATGCATTCACTATCAATGGTCAACCTGGTGATCTGTACAAGTGCTCCAGCAAAAGTAAGAATTATGAGTACCTCTCTGATAAGCAGAACTAACAAAATCGATATCACTTTTCATTCTTCAAGATTGATCACTTTACTGTGTTTTCATACAGAAACTGAAGTGGTCAAAGTGGAGTCGGGTGAGACCAATCTCCTTAGAGTTATCAACGCTGCACTCAATCAACAGCTTTTCTTCTCGGTTGCCAACCACAAACTCACAGTGGTTGGAGCTGATGCCTCTTATGTGAAGCCCTTTACCACTTCAGTCATCATGTTGGGACCGGGCCAGACAACCGATGTCCTAATCACTGCCAATCAGCCACCGGCCCGTTACTACATGGCAGCACGAGCTTATGCCAGTGCACAAGGCGCGCCCTTCGACAACACTACAACCACAGCCATCCTACAGTACAAGTCTGCTTCTTCCTCCTCCAAGGGAGGACAGAGAACTCCAGTTCTCCCATCTCTACCGGCATACAATGATACAGCAACCGCCTCAGCCTTCACGAAGAGTTTCAGAAGTCTAAAGAAAGCTGAGGTGCCTACTGAAATTGACGAGAACCTCTTTATCACAGTTGGTCTAGGGCTCAATAACTGCCCATCCGGTGCAAAATCCCGAAATTGTCAGGGGCCAAATGGGACTCGGTTCACTGCCAGCATGAACAACATGTCGTTTGTGCTCCCAGCCAACTTTTCACTACTGCAGGCACATCACCAAGGCATCCCGGGAGTTTTCACGACCGACTTTCCAGCAGCTCCACCAGTTAAGTTTGATTACACTGGTAACGTTAGCCGATCACTATGGCAACCTGTCGCTGGAACAAAGGTCTACAAATTGAAATACGGGGCAAGAGTGCAGGTAGTGCTGCAGGGAACAAGTATCTTCACAGCTGAAAACCACCCAATCCATCTTCATGGATATGATTTCTATATCCTTGCAGAGGGTTTTGGAAACTTCAATCCAAAAAAGGATACAGCTAAATTTAACCTAGTGAATCCACCTCTTAGAAACACAGCAAGTGTACCAGTCAATGGATGGACAGTCATTAGATTTGTCGCTGATAATCCAGGTGAGAATTAACAATTTCGCCATTTTTTTTTCTTTCCTTTTTCAACTAACTAAGGGGCTGATGTTCAAAACTAATGATTTTTGCATAAAACAGGAGTTTGGATAATGCACTGTCACTTGGATGTCCACATTGGCTGGGGCCTGGCCATGGCTTTCATAGTGGAGAATGGAGTTACGGAATTGGAATCTTTGGAGGCTCCTCCTGCAGATCTTCCAATCTGTTGAAAACATCATCAGATTACACCATTCAACAAAATCCAACATCTCCATAAAAGATTTCAACTTTCCCTGCTTTAGCTCCTTAGTGCTATTCCCTGCATTGGGGGGCTATTTACTTTCTAGTGTTCACCTTTTCCTGCAATTTTTTCTTATTGATATTTTGTTAGATAAAGGGTGGAGAGTGCAAACCAAAGCACTGTCCATTTGAATTGGATCACATTGTTCCATGAGTGTATTCTTTGTAGCATTATGAATTGAAGATGTTTTGGTTTTTTAATATTTGCATTGATTATACCTAATATTGAACTCTTACAATACAATTGATGATGACCATAAACCAGAAGCCAGAACCTATCAATTTGCAGAAACCAAATGCACTTGATCTCAACAGTTAAGAGCAGAGAAAAATGAAGAAAAATTCGAATAGGGCACCGGTACAAACAAACAAACAAACAAACAAACAAACAAACAAAAAGAAAGAGGAGCAAAACAACAGAAATCCAGAAAGACAAAATAAAAAATTTTCTTGTTTTCCAATAAAACGAAAATCAATTTACTGCCTTTGCATTTAGAAACTAGCAATAAAGACAATCCGCATTGTGCGAACTAGGAAATGGGGATTTAGGTTTAATAATCCGGAAAACATGTAGAATTCATCGTACCTTTAGGTATCCATAGGAGCTCAAAAAGAGAATTTTGCCTTGATATTCTTCCAGCACAGCTCAGCTGAAGCTTTAACTTAGGCTAGGGTTTGAATTTAATAAAATTTAGTTAATTTAGCGGGTCAATTTAATTTCCCGCTAAAACGTGGCTCGAGTTGAATTCCCAGGACGCTAATTGTAACCGCTTCCCAGCGTCAGTTCATTAGTTCCAACTTCCAACCGTTCAAATTGAAAAATAAAACATAACCATTAGTGTAGATGTTGTGGCCCTAAACAAAAGAAAAATTATAACTAAAGATGTAAGTGTACAAATGATACACATTTGGACCACCTTTAATTGGCTTAATTATTAGTCAAAAACATAGGTTATTTTATTAGGTGGTTTTGTCTGTTCGCTGGAACAGTTCTGGAGCAGCGCCAGCGAGCAGTCCGGTGGACGAGATTTATTCAAATCAGAATTCAGTCATCATGATCCTCATTTTACTCAGATCTAATCTTATGGCTGATCCTTATTTTGAGTGGTTTTCAGCTGCAAATCTTGAGGAAAGTTTGGTTATTATTTTGGCTATAAATATAGCTCAATCACATGGGATTCTTGACAAGTTTGATTACTACTCTAATCCTATTTCATTACTCTCTCGAATCTGACTTTATAAGAAGCTTTTATTCTGGTTTCTCACAAGTTCTTCACGTGTTCTTGTCCCGGTTGCTTAAAGACAGCCGTGTTGGTGAATCTTGATGAATTGCACAGTGTCAGCTCAAAGATGAGGAAGGCTTAGCTAGGAGTATCTTTTTGTAACCATTAGTGTAGGATGATTGTTGTGTGACTCCTTGTAACCCTTGTGATCATCTAGTGGATTGGGCTGACGTGAAGTGCCCCGCAGATGTAGGAGTGGAGCTCCGAACTGCATGATCAATTCTGGTGTCTGGTTCCTTTTTATCGCTTTATTTTCTTGTTGTTTATTTATCTGTTTTTATAGTTTATTTCTTTCAGATAAATATTTCCTTTAAAATAAAGTTGGAACTTTTAGCTAAATTGTACATTCAAGACCCACAATACAATTTCAAAAGATTTTCACGCGAGCAAATATAATATTTCAAATAGGAACCATTACTGTGGATAGGGCTGTTAACGAACCGAACATAAATGAACGGAGGTTGTTTATGTTCGTTTGTTAAAGATTTTGGGGTGTTTGTGTTTGTGTTCGTTTGTTAAGGTTTTCGAAAATCATGTTCGTGTTCGTTTGTTAAGCGTTCGTTAGTGTTCGTTAACGTTCACGAACGTGTTCGCAAACATTAACAAACACGTTCACAAACATGTTCATGAACACACTGTGTTCTTGAACAATAAATAATCTATGTCACGAACAATTTTATATGCATATATATATGTGTGTGTGTGTGTGTGTGTTTGTAAACATGATTGCGAACATTATTAAACGAACACTAAACGAGCTTGTTCGCGAACAATACTAAACGAACACAAACGAGCTTGCTCACGAACACTACTAAATGAACAAAAACGAGTTTATTCGCGAACACTTAGCAAGCGAGCTTACCACTGTTCATACTCTGTTCGTTTATTAATGGAGCTCTAAATTTTGTTTGTTAATGTTCGTTTACCTTAATAAACGAACATAAACGAACGCTTACCGAGCTCGAACACGAGTCGTTTGTCGAAATCTCTGTTCGCTAGCATCCCTAACTGTGGATGTCTCACCTAGGAATGGTTATCATACGAATGGATGTCCAGGAAAGAACTGAGAACCAATTTGAAGCTGCTCATGTGTCCAGATTAAACGGATCAGATGTTTAAAAAAAAACGCGATGCATTTTCGTAAATAACTCAAACTTTGGTGCAAGTAACATTGTTAAAAGTACAAGTAAAACGTGCATGTAAACTCACTTAATAGTGCAAATAATTTACGTTTTTTAACATTAGTACACCTAATGATAACGTCTTTTACATTGGTGAACTTAATGATAACGTTTGGTGCAACCAATGATAATGTTACGTGCACTAATATTGATGTCCAATGTACATTATTTGTTACACTTTTAATACATTTTATTTAAACTTTTAATACATTTTACTTGCACTTAGTTGCACTATATGAAACTGTTACTTGCACTGTTAATATAATTTACTTGCACTACAAATTTCAATTATTTATAAAAAAAATAATAAAAAAAAAAATTGTGTCACTGATCCGTTATATCTGGACACGTGAACAGCTACGATTGATTCTTAGTTTTCTCTTAGGCATGTGATTATATATATATATATATATATATATATATATATATATATATATATATATATATATATATAGGGTCCGTTTCAGATGTGAATCTGTGAACCCCCACGCACAGTTGAGATGTGACTATGTGAGATTGGACGGTCAAGATCTGAGGAGCGGTGCAGTGGTGCGTCCAATGCAGTTGTGCAATTGTGTAGTGATGCAGTAATGTGGTGCGTTGGTGTAGTGATGCATATTTACCATGTTAGAATCATTATAAATCACAATATCGAGCAAGATCAACGGTGCATAATGGTACACAGGTTCACATTATAAAATTGGTTTGCATTTGAAACATTGTGCTTTGGAAGGCATAAAAATGTGCTATGGAAGAAGGAAAAAATGCTTTGCTAGACAAAAAAAAAAAAAACAAAAAAAAATTAAGTTATACAAAATTACAATAATGCCACCGTATTTTTTAAAAAATATTATTCAATTTGGACTCTTGATCTAGACTAAATCAACGGATATAATTAAACCTTGTTTTTTTACCTAAAGCAATTGTTTCACCTGATCCGTTATATATATATATATATATGTGTGTGTGTGTGTGTGTGTGTGTTAGGAACAAGTGTATTTAGATTTTAATGATACCAAAAGTTATGGATTTTAGTTCCCAATTTGTTTTATTTATTGGACTTAGGAACTTGTTTTCTTAATTCGAATAGTCTGAATGGTTACGTTTCGGATGGCCAGAGAATAAGCTTCGAAGGATTGTAGAAGAAGAGTTCGGGTCAAAGAGTCGAAGAGTATAAGACTTCAAGGACGAATGGTGGAAGGGCTTATCTTTCGAATATTAGGGGATTTAAGAAATAGCTCGAGTAGTAAGGACAACTATTCAAAACCGAAAGGTTGCAAGTGTTAAGGTTCGAAATGTTAACTCGAAAAATGAGAGTTAATTGCTCGAGGCATTCTCTGAGCAAACAATTCAGAACCTTAAGACACTAGCTAGTGCTTTATAAGAAAATGTGACCAAAGTAAAGAGAGTCCTAGGTACACATTCCAAGGGAGATTTCCTTTAAAAGCCTAGACATTTTGTGTAGAACAAAAAGTAAAGTTCAACCAAAGGTGGTCTAACGGCTGGAATACCTGACACATACTTTCCAGATTACACGTTGGTCACTACCTGCTGGTTAATAGCCGTTTGAAATGGGTTTTTCTCTAACGTACACATTTCAAAACGCCTATAAACACCTTCATTCAAGATTGAAGAAGGTGTTAATCTATCAAGTGAAAAATTCTCAAGTGTTCAAAGCTTTCAAAGCTCCAAAATTATGTGACAAGTATGAAAGAGAGACAAAAGCTACAAAGAAATATCCAGATTTAGAAGTTTGGGTTGCTTAAAGTAGAAGATCAAGTTCATCATTCAAAGCCAAGACTTCTAGTTGGAGAATCAAAAAAATCTTTTCTTTGAAATCTTGTAACTCTTGTAACTCTTGTAACTCTACTCGGTAGAAGTAGAAAGAGGCGGAGTAAACTCGGTATTGAGTTGAAAAACATTTGAAGTTCAAGGCCAGTTTGTTGTTCAAGGCTTGAACGTTCTTTTGCACTAAAGGGATTAGTGCAAACCTCTTTTGGAGTTTAAGGAAGAGAGTGAGTAGGCTGAGTTGGTCGAAACACTATAAAAATCTCTCCATTTCTATATGTATTTTACTGCTCACACATCTCTCAACACATGTTCAAATTGTTAATATTTCGAAGATCAAACTACGTGCAAAATCACTTAAAAAGGGTTATAATATTTCTGATGTGCATAACTCAGAAATAAAGTCCAATATATAAATATAATATATAATGTAATATTTTTCTAGGAATCAGGGACATGGACGGGGATCGCGGTCAGGGTCGGGGCGTGGGATGCCCTCCCTGTCCCCGTCCCCATCGGGAATTTCGGGTCGGGGCGTGGGATGCCCTCCCTATCCCCATCCCCATCGGGGATGAGGAAATTCTCCAAAAATCTCGGGAATTTTGGGTCGGGGCGTGGGATGCCCTCCCTGTCCCCGTCCTCATCGGACAGTTTGCCGCCTAAGATAACATCAATCAAACATACAAATCTAAAACATGAGTGGGGATTGAAGCCTCAATCTCATGTTTAAGGGACGAGGTGCTGAACCACCACACTAACTATGTTGATTACAATATTATAATAAGAAACCATGATCCATAATATAAAGTGCACAATCCTCCTATTGTATAACTTGCATCCGAAGCCTATAATTTTTTTTTTAAAGGGCTGAACTTTCTTAAGCTTTCTGGGTTTTTATCAATCATGGCCCATAAAGTAGCAGATTTTAACTCAATGGCCCAAAATATATGTTTTCCTTTTCTTTTTAAATATCTTTCATATTCAAATTTTATATAAATATATGAGTTAATACCCAATATAGTCCTCGACTATAGTGGTTTTACTCAATTTAGTCCTAAGTGACTTTTTGTGCTTAATTTAGTCATCGACTTTGATGATTTTACCCAATTTAGTCCTCCTTTAGGAATTCTGTTAGTTGGCTGTTAGTAGAAGGGTTAACATGGTAATTTTCTTTCGATTTAAAAACAATAAATAAAATAAAATAAAATTTCCCCATCTTCCTTGTAACAAGCCCTAGAAATCTAAAAGCATACAAACCCAACAATTGATTCACTTCCAAGATACGGAGTATATATATAATCGCAGATGCAAGAGGCAATTTGATTATGCTCTGTATCGAACTGTGCATCAATGCCAGCACTTCCCAAGAAAGGAATTGCTTCTTCCAAAGTTTAAACAGAAAAATAAATCAAAATTCTAAACCCATACGTGTTATCTTGCGGCAGATGAATTTCCCTTGAATTTTTTCCGGTACATTCACATTTTGTGACTGCGCCGCCGTGCACACAAGAAACCATAATACTATGTTGGTCGTTATCGTTGCATCTCGAAAGCCATTGTTTCTTCGTCTCGAATCCCCCATGGTGTTTGCTTTCAGTTCTGCATTTGCTTTTAGTGCCAACAGTTCGTAACAAGGTTCAACAATGGCTGGCATGCCAGCCGTGCATAACAAGCTTCCCGGGCGTTCGGCATGTGTATGCTTTCAATTTATCAATGGGTTTTGTATGCTTTCAATTTATCAATGGTTTTTGTATGCTTTTAGATTTCTAGGGCTTGTTACAAGTTAGATGGGGAAATTTTATTTTATTTTATTTAGTTTTTTTTAAAAACGAAAGAAAATTACCATGTTAACCCTTCTACNAATATATAATGTAATATTTTTCTAGGAATCAGGGACATGGACGGGGATCGCGGTCAGGGTCGGGGCGTGGGATGCCCTCCCTGTCCCCGTCCCCATCGGGAATTTCGGGTCGGGGCGTGGGATGCCCTCCCTATCCCCATCCCCATCGGGGATGAGGAAATTCTCCAAAAATCTCGGGAATTTTGGGTCGGGGCGTGGGATGCCCTCCCTGTCCCCGTCCTCATCGGACAGTTTGCCGCCTAAGATAACATCAATCAAACATACAAATCTAAAACATGAGTGGGGATTGAAGCCTCAATCTCATGTTTAAGGGACGAGGTGCTGAACCACCACACTAACTATGTTGATTACAATATTATAATAAGAAACCATGATCCATAATATAAAGTGCACAATCCTCCTATTGTATAACTTGCATCCGAAGCCTATAATTTTTTTTTTAAAGGGCTGAACTTTCTTAAGCTTTCTGGGTTTTTATCAATCATGGCCCATAAAGTAGCAGATTTTAACTCAATGGCCCAAAATATATGTTTTCCTTTTCTTTTTAAATATCTTTCATATTCAAATTTTATATAAATATATGAGTTAATACCCAATATAGTCCTCGACTATAGTGGTTTTACTCAATTTAGTCCTAAGTGACTTTTTGTGCTTAATTTAGTCATCGACTTTGATGATTTTACCCAATTTAGTCCTCCTTTAGGAATTCTGTTAGTTGGCTGTTAGTAGAAGGGTTAACATGGTAATTTTCTTTCGATTTAAAAACAATAAATAAAATAAAATAAAATTTCCCCATCTTCCTTGTAACAAGCCCTAGAAATCTAAAAGCATACAAACCCAACAATTGATTCACTTCCAAGATACGGAGTATATATATAATCGCAGATGCAAGAGGCAATTTGATTATGCTCTGTATCGAACTGTGCATCAATGCCAGCACTTCCCAAGAAAGGAATTGCTTCTTCCAAAGTTTAAACAGAAAAATAAATCAAAATTCTAAACCCATACGTGTTATCTTGCGGCAGATGAATTTCCCTTGAATTTTTTCCGGTACATTCACATTTTGTGACTGCGCCGCCGTGCACACAAGAAACCATAATACTATGTTGGTCGTTATCGTTGCATCTCGAAAGCCATTGTTTCTTCGTCTCGAATCCCCCATGGTGTTTGCTTTCAGTTCTGCATTTGCTTTTAGTGCCAACAGTTCGTAACAAGGTTCAACAATGGCTGGCATGCCAGCCGTGCATAACAAGCTTCCCGGGCGTTCGGCATGTGTATGCTTTCAATTTATCAATGGGTTTTGTATGCTTTCAATTTATCAATGGTTTTTGTATGCTTTTAGATTTCTAGGGCTTGTTACAAGTTAGATGGGGAAATTTTATTTTATTTTATTTAGTTTTTTTTAAAAACGAAAGAAAATTACCATGTTAACCCTTCTATTTTTTTAAAAACGAAAGAAAATTACCATGTTAACCCTTCTACTAACAGAAAAACGAAAGAAAATTACCATGTTAACCCTTCTACTAACAGCCAACTAACAGAATTCCTAACGGAGGACTAAATTGGGTAAAATCATCAAAGTCGATGACTAAATTAAGCACAGAAAGTCACTTAGGACTAAATTAAGTAAAACCACCATAGTCGAGGACTATATTGGGTATTAACTCATAAATATATAGTTCACATGCTTTCAGTTAAAGCCGAACATATAATTCAATTTAATATTATAGACAAATTCATGAGAAAGGACACGTCACTTGATTTTTTTAAAAGAAAAAAAAAATTATGGTGTGGAGCTTATCAAAATGCAATCGACAGGCACATGTGAAAAATTTCTTCAATACATAATATATAAAATACAAATTTGTACTAATGTACTTTTTTTTTTTTTTTTGAAATAAATTTGTACTAATGTACTATGTAGTCCACCTATCAACTTACCTATTACGAGGGGAACTCTCCCAAGTTTAAACATCTAGCTATTACTTTATTTACAAAGTTCGAATTTAAGATCTTACTTAAAAGAATCCAAACTTCTCCGGCCAGTTATTAGACCACAAGATGGAGAGTCTCGATCAATGTCTTCCACAAATAAACTATAGCCTTTGTTGGTGTTAAATGTGGTCGTTTAATTATTTTTATTTTTTAAATTCATTTATTGAAATTTAATGCAAATTCATTTATTGTCATTTATTATTCTGAAAAAGGGGTGGAAAACTCGTTTCTTGTGGACCCTAAATTATTTAGGAGTGGAACTAATAGTACAAACATGCTCTTGAAACTGAAGAAGACATGCCCTCTACGCCAACTACCAATTAAAAAAATGTGTTCCATTTTCATTTTCTCCGTTCTTGTAATTAACTATTTTGGAATATTATCTTGTCCCAAATCATCAATTCTATGGCTGCTAACTATCAACTCAGACATATCCCCAATGAACCATATAATTATATGTGAATTAGATAGCGACACATTTTGGTTCAGTTTCAACTTGTATTTAGATGTTGTGTTGAACTGCTTGTTTGGTTCTAGTGGCACTCCAGCGCTGTTTACAGATGCCCTTGTTAGGATATATAGTTTGGCCCTGATTTTATAACCTTGGTGGGATAGTTTGGCTAGAATTTTATGACCTTGTTAAAGATAGACTAATCTTGATTTTATGACCTTGTTGGGATAGTTCGATCTAGATTTTATGACCTTGTTAGGATAGGGTGGTCTCAATCCTATATATAGCCTTGTTAGCTAGGGTACGGTAGTCTAGTCTAGATTTTATAACCTTATTGGGATGGTGTGGTCCTAATATTATGACCATGTTGGGATAGGTTTACTCCACTTTTATGACCCTTTTTAGATTATAGACTGATCATGATTTTTTATTTTTTTTTATTTTTATTTTTATCCGGGAGAGGAGGGGGAGACCCCGAAAGGAATGGGTCACCTAACCCCTTTCCCTCACACAACGCATCCTAGTGAGTAGTGATACGCATGATATCATCTTGCATAACCTCCTCAATCATTGGAGGACAGACGACCAAATCATTCCAAGTAAGCCCCTGGCTCGCACCCAGCAACACCAAGGCATCAGCAACTTGGTTCTACTCGCGATAAACTCCGCGGATGATGACCTTCTAGTCCTTACTAAGCCATCTGCTTACTTGCTCTAAGTACTCACAAATGGGGCCTCTGAAAACTCCGGCTGCTCACAAATCCAACTGATCATGATTTTATGACCTTGCTAGGATAGACCTATTTGAATTTTATGACCTTGTTAGGATAGTATGATCTTGATTTTATGCCCTTGTTATGATAGTCTAGTCTTGATTTTATAACTTTGTTCGGATTGTCTAGTCCTTGTTTTATGACCAGGTCGGAATAGTTTGACCCTCCGATAGATTTTATGATCTTATTGAGACACTTCAGCCTTAATTTTATGATCTTATTGTAATAGTCTTTGTCCCGACCTTATTGTAATAGTCTGACCTTGTTAAAATAGTCTGGCCCTGAATTTTAGAAGTGTCTTTTTCCAGTATTATTTATTTTGCATCTGGCAAAAGAAAAAAAAAAAGTTGGATGGAAAGAAAAAGGAATAAAAGGATGATTTGGTATCTGATTGGGCCCAAATAGGGGCAAAAAAACAAGGAAGATAAAAGGCAGCTGGATTGAAAATTGAGCACACGTGTGTTGAACGTGTTGAAAATGCGTTAGGTTTTGGGTGTATATGGTGGTGGGTAGCTAGCTAGCGATATGGAGTTTGATAATACATGTCGGAGACTGTGGCGACGCCGCGAATCTAACCGGGCTCCTCCACCACCGCCGCCCAAGGCGACCACCACCTCCGATCCGATCCGCCTTTTTTCACTACCAAACGTTTCTTGCCTTTTCAATCTTCACGTGGGTGGTGATGATGAACAACTAGGTTCCATGCATCAACTTTTGTTCATCAGATCAGACAACTTTTGTTCCATATATATGGGCTGTGAATACATTGAGCACGCACAACCTTAATTATTTGTTTCAATTGGATTATTGAGGCCGGTGCTGCCTTTAATGTAAGATCAATGGTTTGGTTGTTTTTTGATAAACAAAATAAAACCCTTTTTATTATAACACAAATGACGCAATGCATGTGGGAGGAAATAAATGGATTGTAGATTTGGCAAGTGGCTAAATGATGGCCATTGGCAAATTTTATTCTGGATCATGACGCAATTCAGTCATTTGGTCCAAAATTGAGTGTTAACAAAGGAGAGTGGAGAATAGAGTTTCTTCAATTATTCTAATGAGGAAACATAATACTTAATACATTAATTATGAAATGACTGAATTGCCCTTGAGAAAATGACATTAGATGTCCAATTGTAAAGGAATGACCATAGGTGGCTATAAACAAAAAGTAATAGGACTAAAAGTGGTTGGTTTAAAAGTTGAGGACTAAAAGTGGCGATGCCATCAAAGTTGGAGGACTAGAAATGGTTAATTTAAAAGTTGAGGACTAAAAGTGGCGGTGCCATCAAAGTCGGGGGACCTCCACTGGTATTTACTCTAATAATAATAATAATAATATATTTTGTATAAGGGTATTTATATATGTCTTTTAAACATATATTCTATTTCTATTTTTTAACCAACCAAACATTGGAATACAATTCCTAAAGTCTAGCCTGTAATTCTTTCAGCGAACCAAACAATAGAATGTAATTCTGGTTCTATTTCTTACTTATTTCATTTCCTATAGAATAGCATTTCTATTTTTTCAAAATTCATTTCGTGAAACAAACGTGCTATAAAAGTAATAACTCAAAATTTGTTGTGTTCCTTGAGCTAAAGAATATCAGGTTCTTTTGGTGGAATGTTCCTTGTGGGTCTAGTAGGTAAATTACGTAGAGGTTATATAGGTACATTTTATAATGCCTTAAAATTAGGAGACGTGTGTCTAGACATGTAGGATAGATAATGTGCAGTTCTCATATCGTGGACCGTGGTCCCCAAAATGACGTCGTTTCAGTAAATGGGAGACGGAGCCCGTAATTGATACTACAGTTCATCTCAAAAGATACTGTCTTACATTTATTTTGATATTATCGAATGAAACTGTAGTTATATCGAAATGTAACTGTAGTTGTGTTGAAATGTAACTGCAGTGTATATGAACAGATACTGAATAACAGTTTCACATTTGTGTTTTATATTATCGAATGAAACTGTAGTTATATCGAAATGTAACTGTCGTTGTGTTGAAATGTAACTGCAGTGTATATGAAAAGATCCTGAATAACAGTTTCACATTTGTGTTTTATATTATTGAATGAAACTGTAGTTATATCGAAATGTAACTGTCGTTGTGTTGAAATGTAACTGCAGTGTATATGAAAAGATCCTGAATAACAGTTTCACATTTGTGTTTTATATTATTGAATGAAACTGTAGTTATATCGAAATGTAACTGTCGTTGTGTTGAAATGTAACTGCAGTGTATATGAAAAGATCCTGAATAACAGTTTCACATTTGTGTTTTATATTATTGAATGAAACTGTAGTTATATCGAAATGTAACTGTCGTTGTGTTGAAATGTAACTGCAGTGTATATGAAAAGATCCTGAATAACAGTTTCACATTTGTGTTTTATATTATTGAATGAAACTGTAGTTATATCGAAATGTAACTGTCGTTGTGTTGAAATGTAACTGCAGTGTATATGAAAAGATCCTGAATAACAGTTTCACATTTGTGTTTTATATTATCGAATGAAACTGTAGTTATATCGAAATGTAACTGTAGTTGTGTTGAAATGTAACTGCAGTGTATATGAACAGATACTGAATAACAGTTTCACATTTTTGTTTTTATATTATCGAATGAAACTATAGTTATATCAGAATGTAACTGTAGTTGTGTTGAAATGTAACTGCAGTGTATATGAATTGAAAGTGAGTGGCGCGAATTCATCTGTCTGTTTTCATTAATCAAAATGACGTCGTTTTGATGCGCGGTCCACAATGCATTGTGGACCATGGTCGACGATATAATTTGCGGATAATGTGGGGTAATTCTTCATTTCCCTATGTAAGGGACCGAATAGTAAGGGGTGTGCTTTTTCAATAGCAATTTTACAAAATGATAGTTATGTATTGTATTTTGCAAAATTAACCAATTTCGTAATTAGCCTAGGATCCCAAAGAAAAAAAAAAACAATGTTTATATTAGGTTTCAATTATCTAAAAGTAAAGCTACTACTAAGCTTTATTTAGATGAACTCTCTAAATAGCTATTATTTATAATCTCAATTGTTTTGGAACCATAACTCTATGACATCCAATGGAATGCTTATTAATTGAAGACAAATTCTTCAATTTATAGAAAAGTTAAAAATCAGAGAAAAAGAAAGCAACAAATACACATTTATGTGTACACTTTTCCGGCCAATTTGGGAAACAAAAAAAAAATGATAAACAAAAAGTTTGAGAAATGAAAAATTAGCGAATTCAAATAAATGCAACATATTCAAAAATATTTATCTTTATTAAATTTTCAGTGTCAACAAGCCCACTTGAAACTTGCTTGTACGCCACTTGAGAGCATATATCACACAAAAGTATGTAGTGCAAGGAAGTCTTGACACTACCGTTAATGATATAAGGTCGTTTCAACTCATGCCAAAGAGCCTTGAAGGATATGAGACAGTTTTGACTCATGCCAAAGAGCCTTAAAAGAATATGAGGCAGTTTAGACTCGTGCCAGAGAGAGTATATTTTAGCTTCCTCCATTTCAAATTTCATGAAGGGTTTGCGGCCATCATTGATTGAGACATATTCCCCTATGAAGAGATTAGAGGCAGAGCAATTCCATTAGGCGTGCACATTTTGTGAACACAAAAAATTCATATCAAGTTTTTATATATTAAACTCCAAATTGGTTACAAGAGTGTCAATAAAGTGTGAGCTTATATGGCTTGCTCTTCGTCGAAGGGCATACATACTCAAATAGCTTGATCTTCAATGGAGGAGATTTTAGGCATTTATTTATAAGCATCAAAGCTTTTAAGGATGTCTCCGAGATGTTCCCATAATGATTTCTAGGATGGATGAAAACTGTTATTTATAGTTGTAGGATAAGAGAGTTTTGATAGGTTTAAATTCTTTTGATATTATCTTCACTCATGATTCTTTATAAGATAGTATCGTATCTGCTCTAAATTTTCTCAAACATTTTAAGCTCAAAGAATCTAAGCCCCCATCACCGGGTTCAAACCTATGACCACCCATTTCGAATGGTAACTGGGATGTCATCACACTACATGATAGATGGCATTGATCAAAAGATGTTAGAACTTAGAAATCTAATTAGGGTCAATCATATAATTAAATGTGTTAATATATTATTAATTAACAATGATTATGCATGCCAAGGACCTTGTGGTCCAGTAGCATCAAACCCTTCCCTTTATACGGGAGGTGGTGGGTTTGAGCCTTAGTGGAGTCAATGAACAGATACTGCATTGTAATAGAGTTAGTAGAAAAAAAAAACAATGATTATGTATTTTTTTTAAAAAAATTAATAATGATTATAGTGGTCAACTACTGTGTAGTGTGATGACACATTGTTACCATTCCAAATGAGTATGGTGGTCACACAGGTGGGGGCTTTGATTCTTTGAACTGAAAATGTTTGAGAAAGTATAGAACATATACTACTTTGTAACGAATTTTGGGTACCTCAAAGGAAAAAAAATAAAGATTATAGTGGTCTATTTCAAATAAATTTATACACACATCCGTTTAATAATTTGTAATATAATTATTTAAAAAATCACCTAAACAAGTTTTAACTAAAATGATTATATTAAATATTTTGAATGATTATTCGGATGCAAATTAAAGTAAATAGGTAACATTCTACAAACCTTTTTTTCTAATACAACTGATTCTATTACATTCTAATATCTGTTCATTTATACTTTCTCAACCTGTTGAAGTACAAAGAGTCAATATCGTCTTTACTGAGGCTCGAACCTCCTATATGGAAGAATCACTACATGCCATCTGAGCACAAGTTGCCTGACACATATTTATCTTTTTTTATTATAACTTTTGATATTTGCCAATTATATCACATCTCGATTAATTCGCAGTCAACTTACTATTAAAATTTATCCACACAAATTCTCTTAAATAAATTACTACATATTATTCTGTTATTCGTAACACGAGGTAACCCCAATTAAGTCAGTCAAATAATTCGCTTGATAACCATAAATTTTTGAGTTTGACTCCCTATAAAACTTATGGGAGTTGTCTATTAATCTTCTTGGTTTGAGTTTGTCAACATACAGTTCCAGGTAATTGTTATAAAAATTCATACATACGCAACGGAAGTATCAAAACACTTTTTCTATGACTCTATGTAAAAGAGGGAGTTAGAAAGCTTTTACCCTTGAAGCGTGCTTTGACAGAATCAACAACTTGAACCGTCCAATTGTCCGGCCTCTAGTCTATCCACAGACCGGGCACGCGAGAACTCCTAGAGATTTTTACGTGAAAACTTTTTTCTGAGTAATCTCTGTATCACTTTAAGAAAGAGGGCAAGGCTTTTATATATATATATATATATATATATATATATATATATATATATATATATATATATATATATATATATATATCTTGGTTTAGGCCCAAAAGTGCTAGTCTTTTAAAAGCCCAAAACTACCCAATATTGAATTAATTCATTAATCAATTATTACTGTATTAATTCAATATCGATAACTCTTTATCGATTTCTTTTAAAGTTCTCAGTATTACCACGAACCATTAATGTGTGACTTTCTAGGTTCATAGTCAAACTAGTAACGGGTAATATTTAATAACTCATTATTAAATAATTCGTAAGTCATGAGTGACACCTAACAGTATGCCATGACTACCTAGTTGACAATAAATATATTTTAATATATTATAATGAACATTTACGTTACAAATATCATGCAACATTTCTTCCACACAACACTTATTCCGAACCAGGTAAAGGTCATGGTCAAACTTGGTCAAACCCATAAACCTGGTCAACATGTCTATTCGATATTCTTAACCTAAAGTCCAACTTCATTATACTCTGACTAGAGATTCTCGTTTTATTATTATTGAATAGACTGGAACATCCTTGTTATCTCAAGGCGGTGGATCCTCTATTGAACGTACACATGTCTCCGTACAATACTGAACTAGGCCACCAAGTATACTTATAGTCTCATAAGGAACAAACGGCGCATACTGGCAAAATCTAGTCCACCATATATGTGTATATATATATACATATATATATACACGAGACAACCATGTCGTCTCAAGTCAAAGGATTATTGCATACTTGTAACATACAACATACCGATGACACGTAGGTAAACACCAAGCGGTATGCTGTAGTCGGTCATTGTTCAATGACTTGTTCTCTAACAATCATCTATATGTCCACTATCTGTATCCCATACAGAATGACATGGGGCTCACCATAAAAAGGACAATGTGCTAGTCTTATCTGAATTCTAATGCCCAATTAGAATTCCTATGACTAGAAACATTTTTACAATACTTCATTTATTAATTCTTCGTCACTCATATTCTTAATTCTTAATTATAAGAATGAAGAATTAAGAAGATTCTATGGAATAATATCAAATATTAACTAAGCCAAAATAAATAAATAAAACAATTATTTATTGTATTTATTTAATATGGAATTAATGCCCAAAACAATAAATATTGACTCTTAGGGCATACATGTCTAACAGTAATGTCTATAGAAGCCATGGGCGGAGCCAGAAAACTCGAGTTGGGGGTCGATATAGTAGAGAAAATTTACAATGTTATTAGTTGAAGTTATAATTAACCGTACCATATTATTATATATACCATGCATTATTGTGATTACTATTGATAATGATTTTAAATTATACTCTGTGTAATAAAGTATGAAATACATAATTATGTCAGTACGATCGCATTACTTTAGAATTTTTTTCACATAACACAAACTATAACAACAACAAAAACAACATTTATTTAAATATAGATTGTCACTTAATATCAAATGAAAAGTTTCGTCAATTATTTTGTCACCAAATTTTTTCATAATTAACCGATATTCATTTTACTAATTAATTAAATATTTCAAAATTTGAAAGATAATGACAAAAATCAAAACCACGAAGTAAATAATCAATATTAAATTTTGTCAATTTCAAAACTAATCATTTAAACTAGCAAATGTATATCTTAAAAGTGTAAATAAATAATTAAAATAAACAATAAATCACTAATTAATTAATCAACATAACTAATAAAACTAAAGTATATATCTCAAATTTGGAGATTTTTAAAATTAAAATGTATAATTGATGTCTTCCATTATTAAAATCTTGATAAAAGAAATAAGATAATAAAAATAGTGACTTTGTTTTTTTTTAAAAAAAATAGAGGGGGCCAAAAATGTATTTTACCCCTACTATATTAAAATATACATACATATTTACTAGACAAATTTAGGGTGAGAGTAGGGGTGGGGGCATGGCCTTCCTATCCCCTAAGGTAGCTCCATCCCTAGTAGGAGCCAGTCCCTTGTGAGTAACCTAAATTAATATATTCCATTATAGTCTTTTGTTAGGTCATAAGATGGACTTCACTAAAATGCACATTTGGATAATTGATGAGGGCTTTTTCATAATTTTTTTTTTAAAAAAAAATTGTTACGGTAAATTGTTTTTTATACTAAAAGTATATTATTTTTGTACTAAATGTATACTATTTAATAGTATATAAAATAATTTACTTTCAGTACTCAAATAATGTATTTTATGTATATAAATAATGTTTATAGACCACACAGTTGTATAGAGTCCACGTAAATATGCAATAATGTTTGATTTGTTACAATTCGGGCCGGGATTGCCCTTTCGTACATATTCATGTCTTCAAGCAGATCGACCAAAAAATCTCTGCAAGAACATGACAAGTACAGCTCAAACAAAACAATACTATGATTAATCCTTGATTATGGTCCTAATGACCAAGATTATTTCGCTAAAATATGTCGGCCGAATGCATGGACAAAAAACTTTAATAGTCAACTCTGATCATGGGGCATCATGAAACATTTAACATTAATGCATGGGATTCTTAGGTCGGCAAGACAATTTCTGAGCAGAATTGGGGCCCAGTTGAAAATTGTTCTCAATCTTTCTTTTATCTTTCAACGTTAAAAAGTGGGTATGTAATGGGTATATATGGTACTCGAGTGGAAACGTCGACCCTCGTCATAGCTGGAAAATTGATAATAGAACGAAGTTGTTAGGTGACACAATTTGTTTGTATGCATGCATGTATTCCACATCTCTTTCTTCTCTCCAATTGTTTTTTTTTTTATTTCCTTTATTTATTGTGTTACACATATATATAAATCCAATTGTATCATCTTGTATAGTTGTATTTTCCTAAAGGAAAATATTATCTTATGGTATCTAATAATGTCATATGCATTATATGTTTTATTTAATAAAATTATATCTTATTCTCTTAGTATTATTAATAAAAATACAGAACTTCACAAGTCGTGTGGTATTAGTGTCACGGTTAAAAAGTCTAAAATTTTAAACATAAAAAAATCAACAATTTGAAGTTTTTATGACTTTTTCAACAATCATTCGGCATTATGAAAAGTAATTGAAATTTTCGACAACAAATGAAAAGTGGTAGAAATTTTTAACCAACTTTTTATAAGTGGTCGAGATATTTGAAAAATTAAAAAGTCTAATTTTCAATATGTACAAAATCGCAATCATGAGAGAAGCTTAAGCCATGTCTAGGAGAAGATGCAACCAACTCTATGTGCTACAAGCTAAGTCATGTCACAACTATTTTTCTATGCAATGACTAGGAGAATTTAAATAAGAGCTTTAATTTTTTTTGTTTTTTTTACAAGTAACGACCATGGTTAATGTTGTGGTTGTGACAGAATACAAAATGAAGTAATGTGTCACATCAACAAAATGATATATTAAATGCCGACGACCTATCATTTTAAAAAATAATCAAAATTTAATAAGTAATTTTACTATATATTTCAAACTAATTGCTTATGGCATTATGGATTTTGTTTTTCTTTTAATTAGTGGCCACTTTTCATTGTGATCATCATAACTTTTTGACTTGAAGGCAAAAGAAAAAGTTTTCGCAGGAGCATTTTTCAAACATTAATTGTAGTTGCATGATATATATATATATATATATATCACTTCTCTATCATTGTAGCCATCATAACAATACAAATAATAAAGAGATAATTAAATTAGTAACCACTTTCCACTTAAAATTGATAGATCATGAATTTGAGTCACTATTGATAACCAAAAAAACATGTCGATTACCCTTTAATAACCTAGCTATAAAAAAAAACCTTAGGGTCCTAATCCATATACTTATTAATTAAATTCTTAAATGCATACAACTTTTTTGTATATAAATTTATATACATATAAAATATTTCATTTAATTAGTTCAATTCATGATTATAATAAGATTGACCATTTATAAGTGACCAACAAATATCAAATGTTTAATTTATTTAAACCTTGGATCTTTTATTTGGTGACGCTCACGCACTCATGGATCAAATTTTGAGAATTGACTCTTGTCCGTGAGAGTTGTAGTGTGTGTAGCGTTTATAACTGAAGCAGTGCATCATCATATATTGTTAACAACTATTTTTTTTGTACTTATCGATGTGAGTGAGACTACACATTTTTTTTTTGTTATTTTATATATGTTTACATATTTTTGTTATTTTATATATTGTTATCATAACATTTCAAGGATAACTGACAGTACACTCAGAATTTATAATAGTGCACTCATGTGTGTATATTATTAGTTATCTTCGGATGCACTATTAAGCGTTTTCAAATATACTGTTATAATTACGAAAATATTATTATGATTTTTGATGAATATATGAGAATTTGTCCGCACATTCTCGTTACTAATTTTTATGGGAGTCGGAGTTTATAGGTATATTTATATTTATTTATGAATTTTAAAGTAATTGCATACATTTTTAAAATTGGAACACAATTATTTAAAGCAACTTTATGAGGGGGGAATNTATATATATATATATATATATATATATATATATATATATATATATATATATGTAGTTTATTTGAAAATATTCTTTTCTAAAAATGTATAAATATTAATTGTTTACTAATTTTTCTCATAATTTTTTTTAAAAAAATTAGGAAAACGACTTTTATATACTTTATGAAGTTTCAGTAAATTTATGGGATGAAATATTTATGAAAAGAGAAACACTAATCACGAAGAGTTTATAATGTAATATAGACGAAAAGTCTTGAATCGGAGTCCTATTAATGATGCTACCTTAAAACATAAGAGGGAGTGAGTGTTTTGTCAACCTTAAAGTTCTTTGGTCCTTCCCAGAATAAGGAGTGTAATTAAGATCTTTTATTTATTGACTTTTATATATTTTAAATTTAAATTTCACACACACATATATTAAACATATTGCAAAGATTAGAAATACTATGGTGATTGAAAACTCAAGGATATCATCACATAATTTTAGAGACGAATTGTCTAAATGTCAATTTCAAAATGTTGCACTTTTAGTTCCTAGTGTTATATAATATAACTAGTATTGTCCAATGCGATGCATGGATACGTATTAAAACTATTGTTATAATACTATAGTAAAAATCATTAGACAATTAAATTGTAGTTGTTTAGAGCAAAAGACATTTAAGTACCTTAACTAATTACGTGATTTAAATAAATATTTGAATGAACTTAATTTTGTATATAATAAGACTCATAAAATAAAATGTCATACATTATTGAACACTTCATTGTACACTACGTTAGTGGTTGAAGTATTAACATTATTAAGGTCATTACATATTAATATTTTCAACCCATTTGGATTGTTCACTCTAGAAGTAGCAACATACAATTGGCCATGAACAAATACTGGTTTCTTTAAAAGTAACCCAACATGTGTAAGTATTTGACCTTGACTCTTGTTAATTGTCATTGCATATGACAACATTAAAGGGAATTGTCTTCTTTGGAATTTGAACGGTAATCCCGGATTTGATGGTGTCATAGTCATGGAGAGAGTGAAACTTTAACCATTGATATAGATTCTAATAAATGACAAAAACCTTACAAATTATAAGAGTTTGATAACAAAATTTGATAAGTATATAATAATATGGACTAAAAATGCAACATAATGAACAATTAAGAGAATAAATCTGTTCAAATCAATTAATTTCTTTTTAGTAATATTTACCCGATTACATGTAGCATCAAATATATACTTCTTTCTCAACCTACTAAAGCCCAACAAGTTAATATTATCCCATTGAAGTTTGAATTTATGACTTCCCATTTGAGAGAGTCACTTCATACCGCTTGACCACTAGCTCTTTGGCTTATTAATGAACTTCTTCGTTTGCTTAAAAAAACAAAACAAAAAGGGGAGGGTGGGAGGCTTGGGAATACAGTCATCAAATCAATTACATAGCGAAACTATACTCTTCTTGGGATTTACATAGCGAAACTATACTCTTCTTGGGACTACTGAGTAATGTATTATATGACAAAATTAATGAATAATGAACATTGTTATATCAAGTATGTATGTGTATGTGTGTATGTATATATATTAGTTTTTTTTTACGCGCTTTGCGTGAAGACTTGTGCCAAATATTTAAACATAATTAATAAATCATTTTGAAATAGATACAACGTGTTTTTTTTTTTTTTGAGTTGTCAAATTTTCATGATATTCGAGTAAAATTTTTGTTGTGTATGTATTTGAAATTAACACAAGAAATTCAATTTCATTGTGATGAATATATTCCACTGTAATTTTAAGGGTACTCAACGTTGTATTACAACTTTTTTGTCTTTCAAAATGAAAAAAATAAATTTGTTTAAATGTAGTGTTCTTCTAATTAGAGATATATCCCTTATAAATTCATATTCATATGTGGATATACATAATACTTGATTTCAACTATCTCAACTCAACAACTTTCACAAATTGATATCTAAAAAACTTGTATCAATTCAACTGCAAATGCATTAATATTTTTTTAAAATAATAGTGTGTGTGTGTGTGTGTGTGTATTTACAATTGTAGAATTCATATTAATATTATTGAAGTAGGAATTATAAAAATGATAAATTACTAAATATAACTATAATAATATTTAATTAAAATCTAAATGAATTCAAACTTACCATTGAAGAATGCAAGAAAAAAAAATTGTGTATGCATGTGCATGGTAATTATAATGTGAAAAGATAACAGAAGTTATAACTATATATAGGGATATTTTTGTCCACAAAATTATGTAGTACAACTTTTATACTATAAGGTACAACAAAAATTAACAGAAAAACGGACATAAACTAGGGTTATAACCTGGATTGAAACTTATTATGTGTGTGTGTGTATATATATATATATATATATATATGTATGTATGCATATATATATATATATACATATATATACATATGTATGTATATATATATACATACATATATATATATATATATATATATATATATATATATATATATATATATATATATATATATATATATATATATATATATATATATATATATATATATATATATATATATATAT
>NC_044916.1:11363081-11438081 GCF_003576645.1 Ipomoea triloba | reverse complement strand
TGTATTATAACTTTGATATTTAATGTAATGAATATCAATTGATGAATTTGAGTGTAAAGAATCTTTACACTGGAGAAAATAAAGACAATATAACTAATGAAGTTATTTCTCTTATTTAATTTAATTTATTGATAATGAATAATTTTTTCAAATAAGAGCATTGGAGACACATAAATCTAAATTAAAGAAATACATAGGTATCATTTTTTGTTGTAGCTACTAATTTATTTAATTTAATAAGAGTAAATTAGAGTGAGTAACTTAATTATGCCAAATTTGATTGGGATGATGTCCGAACCTAAGACCTTTCTTATTGAAATCAATGAGTAAGTTAATAATTAATGATAAATTTGAAAATCTCAAGGAAAAATAAAAATCTAAACAATTGGAACCATCCATTTGATTTAATAATTTGACCGTCATTTGTTTTTCCTATTATAAGCCTAACTTTTTTTTGGCTCGTATTAGTGTGTATATATATACACACTAACACACACACGTATGTATATATGTGAGAAAGATCAAATCAGAATACACTTCTCTTGTAAGGAGTGATGATTGATCTAAGCCATTCATCGGGGTTCCTCCTGAGGATTTTAGTAAAAAAAATAAAAAACACATGGTTGATTTTATAATTATCAAAAATTGTTAAGAGCGAAATTCATTTTATAATTATTGCAAATTAAAAGTTTAGTAATGATATATATTCTTTAAGAGTTAATTCCATTTTTGTCCTAGATTTATATGTGACAATCCACTTTTAGTCTTTTTTTATTAAAACATCCTCATTTGGTCCTAGTATTATTGTGTCATGGCCAATTTTGGTCATCCATCAACAAAATTGTTGAAATATCGTTAAATACAAAGACATTTCAATCTTTTCTATACAAAGTATGTTAAACCACTATATTTTTTATGTTTATTTTTTTGAAAACATTTATAATTGAAGACCAAAATGTCATTGTATTTAACGATATTTATACTGATTTGTTGATAAAGGACCAAAAATGTTTGTGTCACAATAATACTAGGACCAAAAATGGATGTTCTAATAAAAAAGGACTAAAAGTGGATTACCACCTATAAATCTAGGACCAAAAATGGAATTAACTCTATTCTTTAATTTCGCAAAATGGAGGGTGTGGATGCATGTATCTACATTTTTTACAGGAAAAAGTGTTCTCACATGAACTTTTGCTATTGCTAAATATAAGAGAATGATCAAATGATCGAACAAGATCCTCCTGTAAAGAGTGAGGACTAATCCCAGCCGTTAATCAATAATTGAAAACCCTTTTTGGTCATTCCATACATACTTCAATTCCCTTTTTATTCCCATTCCTGTTTTTTTCTTTCCTTGTCTAATATCCCTTTCACGTTGCAGTCTCCATCTCGTCTTGCCTAGCCTTCATCAATCACCTCTTATCCTTCTCTTTTAATTTTTCCTCATTCTTTTGGATGATGAGCAAAACCAATAACACTTATTTAAAGATGCACACTACATAAATCTTGTTGGTATATAATACTCACATAAATAATTACGCTCAAATTTTATTTTTCTTCAATTCAACTCTATTTTTAATATAATACGTGTCTAAGTAACAATCTATAATTTACAATTTCAATTATAATTTACAATCAAACAAGTGTACTTTATCTTAAAACTCATCTCGATTATTAAGTATGAGTATTTAATTCAAATTTAGATTGGGATAATCTTGTAGTCCACCTCCATCCGATCCCCTTCATGCTGGCTGGCAGGTGGTCACCGGTCACGGTCGGCAGCCGAAATTCTGCCACTATATATATATATATATATATATATATATATATATATATATATATATATATATATATATATATATATATATATATATATAAACGTAAAATTAATGACTTCATGCCGCTTTTTAAAATCCTCAATCAGATGTGTTCACATTCATCAGAATTTCAAGCAAAATGCAGCACTGCAGTTTTATAAAACACTTCCAACCAATGTCTGACTTTGTTTAGAGTTCTCCCTTGATTTTAGTACCTGAATAAAAATAATTTTCTGATTTTTTTTTTACAATAGAAAGTGAGAAGCTATAGTAATTATTTGAGAATTTGCATTGATTAAACTTTACTTTTATATAATAACCTACAAATCATATAGAATAAACAGCACTAGAAAGACCATGCGCAACTCCATTAGGTAACCTATAAATTTTAATGTTTATGTTTTTTAGTTAATGTGAAAATAATTTTTAATTTAACTCAGTTTGAAACAATTAATGAGCAGGCTACTATACAACTACAAGGTCGAATGTTCGGCTCTTGTAATGCTAGCTAGGTTAAAGAACTCTGATTTAGACTTTTTTCGGAGTAAAAGTTAGACTTAACCCCAGCCAAGTTAGTTAGACAATTAACTTGATAACTACAAGGTTTCAAGTTTGTATTTCATGCGAGTTATCTATTAATCTTTTTTTGGTTTAAACCGATCAATTATGTGAAACCTAGACCGATTTACCTTCTTATAGTCATTTGCCTGCAAGGGATCGGAGTTTCAACCAAAGCACACCTTCGAATAGTGACTATCAACTTTCTTGTAAATTTTTAAAAAGTCCGACTTTATAGGTGTAACTAGAGAGAAGAATTTGAATTAGTTTTTAAAACATAAGCATGAAACATTCAAACAACTTTATAGCCTGAAAAATAAAATATTTGGACATATATTATTATATGTTTGAGAATGTGTGATTGAAAGTTGAAACATTGCATCACAAGAATTTATGAAATAAATGTTAAACATCAACTACTTGACTATATGAGAATTTAAGTATATATATGTAATCTATATATCTTTTCCTTTATTCTATTATAGTGACTTGATACCAAATTATAGTGACTTGATTCCAATTGTTCAACTCAGACGCCGTAGATGTCACCATTCTAAGCGACATCACTTTTACGAAATCGTACACAATCACAATGGGTCCTCAATGCCTTGAACAGAAACATATATACACGAAATAATTATTAATTAATTAATTATTAATTATTTAATTATGGATTGATATTATTTGATAATGATGATGATGCTCCAATGCAATTATCAATGACATATAATAATATAATATTTTTAAATAAATAATATGATGTTAAATACCATTTATATAAATAGAAAATGACACTATAATCGAAATGTCTTAAGTGAGAATCTATCTCTAGTGATCTTGTCATTTTGTCAAAGTCCTTATTAGTGTACTGGTTTTATACGCGCATTGTGCGAATGGGTTAATGCCCAATGTTTATATTTAAATAAATATTTGAAAGTATATCAATGCAAGATTATATAGGAGAAGTTTATACATGGTAATTGATCGAATATCGGATTTTTTTATTAAAATATCTAACTCAAAGTATATGAATCCAAGATAATATAGAAAATTCATTATAATTATTACTAAAATAAATGTTTGCAACCTTGTAAAATCGATACTCTAAATATTTGATCTAAAAATGATAGTCTAAATAAATACTACTTTTAATTTGAATTTTTTTAAGTGTTCTTAATTCTCTTTTGAGTAACATTGTCATTGTCTTCATCTTTACTATTTGTTCTCTTCCTTTTTGTTGGTAGTGTGTTATTTGCAATTCGGTTATTGTTGGTAGCATAGATGACAACGTCTGCTTGGGGTTCATTTGGTTCAACCATTATTGTTGAATGAGTTATTGTTGATAAAGAAATCCCCACTTTAAGAAAAAAGATTAAATAACTTAATAAAAATTTGAAAATTTAAAATATTATGTATTCAAAAGATATTAAAAGGTAGTTGCTCGTTTCAATTTGCTGGATAATGGGTTATTTAAGTACTTTCATTGTCAACAAATCTCCCAAGTAGTTAATATGATTGGTTTCAAACTATTCTTTTTTATTTTTTTCATGGTATTAAAGAAATACATATGTATCATTTTTTGGTTAACTACTAATTTATTTAATTAAATAAGAGTAAAATTGAGTGATTCCGCTTCAATTTGTTGGGTTATTATTTGAGTACTCTCTTTGTCAACCAATCCCCAAGTAGTTAATATAATTAGCTTCAAAGAATATTTACATGAGAGAAAATAAAGACAATCTATACTATATATAAAAACAATTTCATCCTCTCAAATTTTCCCCCCAAAACTTAGGGGTATTTTGGTAAAATCATTTATTTTATTTATTTATTATTTTATTATTTTATTAATTATCCATCCTATAATATTATTATGGTAATATATGATAATGATAATATGATAATATGGTAATATTGTTAATATTAATGGGTGATGGGTGATTGGTGATATATAATTGATAATTGATAATATGGTATATGGTATTATTCTTAATATTAATATATTAATATATACTAATATTAATTAATTAATTGGTGATTATTTTAAAAAAGAATAATTAATTGGTGATTGGTGATTAGTGATATGGTAATATTGTTATATATTAATATTNATATTAATATTAATTAATTAATTGGTGATTGGTGATTAGTGATATGGTAATATTGTTATATATTAATATTTATATTTATATAGATTGATATTGATATTAATTAATTAATTGGTGATTGGTGATTAGTGATATGATAATCTATATCTATATCTATATATCTATATACATTTATATGATTGACATGTAATTAACTATATTAGAATGAAAAAATTATATAATATTGTAGTAAAATTTTTACATGTCAATCATC
This sequence comes from Ipomoea triloba, assembly GCF_003576645.1. Lineage (NCBI taxonomy): Eukaryota > Viridiplantae > Streptophyta > Magnoliopsida > Solanales > Convolvulaceae > Ipomoea > Ipomoea triloba. The sequence continues at coordinate 11,433,342 of NC_044916.1, read as the reverse complement.
TATATTTACATAAAATTAAAATTAATTATACTTTCCTTTTGAAAAATCTTCCATATTATGTTTATCCTCCACTATATAATGATGAGAAATGACTCTTCTCTCACAACGTACCAATATCTGTGCTCTCACTATTAGTTAGAGATCTATAATCTGTAATTCTACGAAGTCGAAGATCGAACTTTAACACGCATATAATTGTTATGGTATGCGGTATGATTTAATTTTTAGTTGATTCATTCTGCATGTTGGAGATCCTTATGGTGTAGTCTGCATTCCATAGAGTATTTTGTAGTACTGTGATTTAGTTTGATTTTAACAGCTCAATATGCTTTAATTTTTGTTGATAAGGTTTCAAGCAGCTAGGCCAATTTTGCCATGGGCGTATCACGTATGTAAAATTACAATTTTCAGAATGATTGTAGTGAACAATCAAATGTTTTCTATAATTATATATTTTAATCACATTACTTTGATTGGTAATTTCTAATGGAAAAACATTGTATTGTAACTTTGTATTACAAGATTTTGAATGATAATACCTTATTTAACTATCCATCTTTTTAGTTGTACTGTGCAAAATAACTAGCAATCTACGGATGCTCATCTATATATTGTAGAATTTGCAATCTTGATCTTCCCCATTTACGGATGCTTATGTAATTTGGTAAAAATGGTGGTTACTATACTTGAATAAATCCTCAATTATTCATTCCAATTGTTCGTTTTACCATTCCAATTCTTCACTTTATAAAAAATGGTGCATTGGAAGCTAAACATGGGTCACTGTATCATTGATTGTTGATTCCAATTATTATTAATCTTTATCATTAATTGCACAATACTAATTCACACTTATTAGTTAAAAAATGGTGATTACTATACTTGAATAAATGAAATAATAATATTAAATTTTGTAGCCTCGATTTAAAATCTATTATAATAATAATAATAATAATAATAATAATAATAATAATAATAATAATAATAATACTCCATAGTAATAATAATCTAAAATTCTTAATATAATTTTCCTAATAATAATAATAATATAATAATAATAATAATCCATAACTCTTAATATAAGTTTGTAACTNATATTAATATTAATTAATTAATTGGTGATTGGTGATTAGTGATATGGTAATATTGTTATATATTAATATTTATATTTATATAGATTGATATTGATATTAATTAATTAATTGGTGATTGGTGATTAGTGATATGATAATCTATATCTATATCTATATATCTATATACATTTATATGATTGACATGTAATTAACTATATTAGAATGAAAAAATTATATAATATTGTAGTAAAATTTTTACATGTCAATCATCTATATTTACATAAAATTAAAATTAATTATACTTTCCTTTTGAAAAATCTTCCATATTATGTTTATCCTCCACTATATAATGATGAGAAATGACTCTTCTCTCACAACGTACCAATATCTGTGCTCTCACTATTAGTTAGAGATCTATAATCTGTAATTCTACGAAGTCGAAGATCGAACTTTAACACGCATATAATTGTTATGGTATGCGGTATGATTTAATTTTTAGTTGATTCATTCTGCATGTTGGAGATCCTTATGGTGTAGTCTGCATTCCATAGAGTATTTTGTAGTACTGTGATTTAGTTTGATTTTAACAGCTCAATATGCTTTAATTTTTGTTGATAAGGTTTCAAGCAGCTAGGCCAATTTTGCCATGGGCGTATCACGTATGTAAAATTACAATTTTCAGAATGATTGTAGTGAACAATCAAATGTTTTCTATAATTATATATTTTAATCACATTACTTTGATTGGTAATTTCTAATGGAAAAACATTGTATTGTAACTTTGTATTACAAGATTTTGAATGATAATACCTTATTTAACTATCCATCTTTTTAGTTGTACTGTGCAAAATAACTAGCAATCTACGGATGCTCATCTATATATTGTAGAATTTGCAATCTTGATCTTCCCCATTTACGGATGCTTATGTAATTTGGTAAAAATGGTGGTTACTATACTTGAATAAATCCTCAATTATTCATTCCAATTGTTCGTTTTACCATTCCAATTCTTCACTTTATAAAAAATGGTGCATTGGAAGCTAAACATGGGTCACTGTATCATTGATTGTTGATTCCAATTATTATTAATCTTTATCATTAATTGCACAATACTAATTCACACTTATTAGTTAAAAAATGGTGATTACTATACTTGAATAAATGAAATAATAATATTAAATTTTGTAGCCTCGATTTAAAATCTATTATAATAATAATAATAATAATAATAATAATAATAATAATAATAATAATAATAATACTCCATAGTAATAATAATCTAAAATTCTTAATATAATTTTCCTAATAATAATAATAATATAATAATAATAATATAATAATAATAATAATCCATAACTCTTAATATAAGTTTGTAACTNGATTAACAAAATTATGATAATTATTTCAATTCACGTATTATTATGCTAATTCACATATTATTACGTCCATACAATTATGTAAATTATTTCAATTCACAGATTATTACACATATAAAATTATGCTAATGGTTACTTTGGAATAAAATCTTAATAATTATGGTCATTGAGAAATTAGTTCAAACATTATACTTTTATTAAACGGTTTTTTTTATACTTGCCGTAATTTTATCTAATCAATTAAAGAAATTAATGGTACACATATTACGGACATAATTAAAGAAAATTAAACATACACATATATATTACGGATAAAATTAAAGAAAATTAAACATACACATATTACGTCCATAATTAAACAAAATTAAAATATACATTATTTTTTAATTATAATATATACTCCTTAATTACCATACTTATTCATAATACGTGGACGTCATAATTAGCATAATATTAATCTATACTATATATAAAAACATAAGAATAGTAAAGGCATATTTTAAATTTTAAACAATAGTAAAGGTAAATTAAAAATAGAATGAAAATATTTCAATAATAATATTCTACATCATTAATTAAAAATAGAACAGAAATTAGGTAAAAATACCAGTGGATCTATTATTCTAATTGACTAATTAACTGAAAATAAAAAAAAATCGACTAAAAATGAATCTGATGTTACTAATTGATTGAATATATAAAAGGAAATAAATATTAATAATTGACTGTAAATAAAAAAAATATCCATAATTAACTAAAATGAAAAAGGAAATGGCCATCTCATTGCAATTTAATTAAAAAAGGAAAACATTCTACATCATAAATAATAAAGGCATATTATAAACAATATTAAAGATAAATTAAAAAAGAAACGGAAATTAAAAATGAAACGGAAATATTTCAATAATAATATTCTACATCATCAATTAAAAATGGAACGAAAATTAGGTAAATATCACTACGTAATTCTTTTCATTTTTCCTAGATAAGGTTGCCTGATATTAATTTACACATAACAATCGGCACTAATAATTGAAAAGAAAATTAAAAAAATAGAAGAACTGCCGGAGACGTCTGTTTTTTTTTTAAAAAATTTAATTATTTAATTATTTTAATTAAAATTATTTAAAAAGTTTATTTTAAAATTAGTAACCACCATGTCATCACAATTGTAGGTAAACAGGTCAATTTGGACTTTTTTTTTTTGAAAACATGTCAATTTGTACTTAATTGCATGAGTTTATATAGTTCAGGAATCCAATTGCATTCTTTTTGAGTTCGATGGCCTAATTGCAGTTTTTTGTGTAGTTCAGTGGTTTATTTGACTATTATTCCGAGAAAAATGATATTGCTAATTGATTTAAAATATAAAAAGATCGTAATCTATATTCTATACTATATATAAAAGTAAAATCCTCCTATTTCATTCCCCGCCTAAACTTTTGTAGTCAATTAATGAAATATTTTATTGGTCAAATAATTAATAAAGCTTATTTGTTAAGAAAATGTAAAATAGAAATTAACTAATATCTATAAATTGATAATATGTATACTCACGTATCAACACTATTAATAAAAGTAAAATCATTTATCGGGAAAAGAACAGGATATTACTAATTGACTGAAAATTATTTAAAAACTTTAATAGTTAATTATACTTTCCTTTTGAAAACTCTAAGTTATTTAAACTTTAAAAAAATTAATTGAACATGGGTTGTTAGATTTTTATAATAATCAAAATTAATTCATTCAAATATGGAGGACGAAGATAAAACTAAATGCAATATGGGGAAAATGAATATACTTAAAGTATAAAAGTATAATTACACATATATTAGTGTAATTGACTAATAATAATTGCCTAATAATTATTATGATAATTAAGTTAAGCATTGGTCGTTGAATTTATTTTTATAATAATTACAATTAATTTATTTCTCATTTTCTCATATTTATTTTAGTAATAATATAATTATATAAGTCATAATATAATTATATAAGTCATATTACTTATAGATCTTTTTAAGATAATTTTAGACAAACAAGTCATATATTATTCAATTAATTGAGCAATATTTTTGTACTAATCTTATAATCAAATAAATGTACACGTTCAATATTAGAATTTTTTATAATTTCATCTTTATTTTTATTATCTCAATATATAATAAAAAAAAATTTATCCACGCCTGGGTAATTGGACAATTATTTGTTCTAATTCAAAGGAAAACATCAGAAAAATAATCGATCCAATCAATTTCATCAATTGCGCTATATAATATTCGATGTTATAATATATATAATTGCATATTGATCCAAATATTCTTTAAATATTATAACAAATCTATTCCGTGCAACGTACGGGCGAAAATACTAGTATAACTAATGAAATTATTTCTCTTATTTAATTTAATTTTTTGACAATGAATAATTTTTTCAAATAAAGGTATTGTAGACACATAATTCTAAATTAAAGAAATACATATGTATCATTTTTTGTTGTAGCTACTAATTTATTTAATTTAATAAGAGTAAAATAGAGTGAGAAACTTAATTAGGTCAAATTTGATTGAGATGAGGTTCGAACCTAAGACCTTTCTTATCGAAATTATTAATGGGTAAGTTAAAAGTTAACGGAATATTAACGGAGAAGAGAATATTTAACGGAAAACTTAACGGATAATCATAAAAGTAAGGTTAAATTAGGTAATCTCTATTAATAATATTAATCTGAATTATCTTAACCATCTATTTGATTAAATAATTCATCTTAACCATCCATTTGATTAAATAATTTGACAGCCATTTTTTTTACCCATTTTAGGCCTAACTCTCTTTGGCTCTTATTATTACAGGAGATATCATTACATTATTGGCATGCATTACAATGAACATTTCCTTAGCATGATGTCATCTCAGTCATTATCGGTAAATGTTCATATAAAACAAAAAATAATAATAATAAAATACCTATAGATTTAACCACATATTAAATAGTTAGAGCTTAAATACCTATATATTTAAGCATTTTAATTAGCTTCAAAAATTCATAAGATTAAATACCTAAGGAATACAATAATTTAATTATAGATTTTTAGTAAATTTAATTTTTCTTGTAATGTATAATAAAACTTTAAACTAATTTTAAAATTGTAAGATTATTCATTAATATAATTAATTGCATATTCTCTTTGAGTTTTACTAGAAAAATGTATCCCATTTTTCATGTCAAGGGGATTATATAATAACTAATAAGCTATATATGAGTAAAATTAATTTTTATAATTGAGTTAATTATAGATTTAATCATTTAACTATCACTTATTTTCAATTTTTAAGTCTTTTTTAGTACTACTAGCTCTGTTACAATGCAGTATCTGTTCATAATATCACCTTTACTGAGACTCGAATAACCCACCCTATCACCTCTACTGAGACTCGAACCCACCCCATAGGAGTGCAATCGGGTGTCACGACCACAATGTCTTGCATTTTTAAGTCTTTATAATTCCTTAAACTCTTTAAACTAGATTTCTTTAATCAATAAACATATCCTCCTCCAACTAAAAAGTTGAAAACAATTGGATGGCATGAGATCAATTCTAATCACTACCTGTACTACTTTACATTATTATTGTATATGTAATTTGACCGGAGGTGTCCGACCACTATCGCAATCTCTTTGTTTTGTTGTGAACGTGTGAAGAAAATGGAGAAATATATATGGAGTATGGAGCATGTTTTAATTTTCCAAGGATTATTATGTTGGACAGACGCAAATCTTGAAAAAGGGAGTGGGATGAGATATAATTACCCTCCAAAAGAGGCTTTTCAATTCATTCCATTATTTGAGGTTCCCCACTTCACTCTGCCCTGTCATGCACATACCGCTAACCTTTCACGACAAAACGACATATTATCCAATTATGAGGCCGTTGACTACACCCACGGCTATGTGCCGACGATATATATGAATTCAATCAAAAAACAACTGCTGCGGAAGAGACAATTAGAAATTAATCAGAATCGTTCATTTAGAAACACTACTATAAAAATAACATATAACGTCTCATATATAACGTTTATTATTTCAAAATTGACGTCAAATATCAATAAATTAAATAAAATAATAATATATATTATTTTTAATTCAGTTATTTCAACAACTGACAATATATGTTTATTTTTTTTTAATTGAGCATTTAACGTTAGTTCCATTGGAAACCAACGTTATATGCTCATTTTAAAAAAAAAATTAAAAAAAAAAAAGAATTATACATATAACGTCGATTCCAAAGAAAAAAATTGAACATATAACATCGGTTCTCAGGAAAACCGACGTTATATGCTCATTTGTAAAAAAAAAACAAAAAAAATTATACATATAACATTGGTTCCAACAAGAACCGACATTACATGTTTAATTGAAAAAAAATAAGCATATAACTTCGGTTCCCTTAGGAACAGACATTATATGCTTTTTTTTTTTTCTTAAAGAAGAATTATTGTATACATATAATGTCGGTTCTGTATACATATAATGTTGGTAGCAGTGAAAGATTTTACGGATCAAAAGCAATTAAAAAAACACGCTAACACTTTGTCAATAATTTGAACTTTGATGTGCAAGTAACAACATCATAGAGTGCAACAATATAATCTACACTTGAACTTTTGGGTATATAGCAACTCAATATAAAACTAAATGTTAATGACCAAGCTGTAAGACGTGATTGACTTATTAAGCACGGTCTATGAACTCGTTCAAGTCGTGGTGCAGAGGGATCGGAAATTAACACACAAATATATCAACAAGAAAGTAAACATGCACAAGAACACAATAGGGTTGGTAACCTTGTTCGGAATAACTATTCCTACATCTGGGGGCCGGGACTATAATATGGTTTGTCCAACTCTCCATTCATAACCAATTGAACGTATTTACCAAACAGTCGATTAAGAGCGATTACTTCAAACTTTTACTCCTGGTCCTTAGCCTTCGTACTGCATTGAAGTTTCTATATATATACATATATAGCATTAAATGTTATATAAAATCTATATTATTTATGCATAAAATACTAGTAGTTTGAGTAGCTTAATTAATTGGTTGAATTCCAAATTTGATAATAATAAAAAGTGTATAGTTATAGGTTCAAATCTCATTAACAACATTTTTTCTTTATCTTCACTTGTTTATTTTATCTCTTTCATTCCTTACCAACTTAAATTAAAAATATATTTTTAGTCTACTTTTATGAATCATTTAATTAACAAATTAAATGCTCTTTTAGTCTACTTTTTATGAATCATTTAATTAATGTAGTATATATACAAGCTTATATTATACTTCATTGTATTCGAATTAACTTTAAAAAAAATTAAAGTTGATCTAATTTAAAAATTAAAATTAAAAAATATTTATGAATATAGTGTTATTCAAATAATTTTATCTAATTGATTATGCTTCATATTCTGTCATAAATATTTTCACATTTTCGCCTCACTCAAGTATATTTTTGGCTCCGACTCTAACTATCGCGTAATCTATCAAAAACATTCTATTGTAATTTATAATGTATTTTTTTGATATTTTGTAATTAACATTTCTATCGTCATTTAAACTTCGCCCCCACTCAAATAATTTTCTGGCTCCGTCTCTGATTATCCATATCATAATTATTACTCAAATTATTAACTATACTTTTAATATAATATGAATTCTACAACTATAAATTAATATACACACAGTTATTTTAAAAAAGAATTAACATTGAGTATTAATACACATCGCACTAGTATCAAATATAAATTCCATCATGATATTGTAACATACAAGACTGTAATTATATTTGCACCACTCTAAATTCTATTTACACCACCCTTTAACAGGTTTGATAGCTTTATAGGTGGTGTAAATATAATTTGCTATTTGCACCACCTTCATTAAAGTTAGTCAAACATTATGGGAGTGTTTGGCAATCAGCTGATAGCTGGTAGCTGGTTGGGTTAGCTGATAATTGATAGCTGATTGTGTTAACTGATTTGACCAGCTGATTATATCAACTGATTATAGAAAAGTGTTTGGTAAATTAGATGTTTACTTTCAGCTATAGTAAAATGACCTATAAGGGCATTGTACTAATTTCTTAATTTTTAAATTACTTTTTCAAATTTATTATTATTATTATTATTATTATTATTATTATTATTATTATCTCTAAATTGCAAATTGAAGAGAAAGCACTAATTTTGAACTTCTTTTAATTAAAAGAAGGCACTAATTTTGAGTTGTAAATTGAAGAGTGACTACCGTGAGTATTGCGTAGCGGCAATCAACATGGATAGAAGAGGCAGGTCCAAAAAGGCAGTCACGGTTTCGCGGAGGAAAGAGGGATAATGCGAATGCTGAAGGATTATAGATTAAACGATAAAATTGACATTTAGCAAAGCAGCTATTTAGAAACGCTACACTCATCAACTTTTTCTATTTTGGCTTATTGAGCCAATAAGCGAGACCAATAAGCCATTTACCAAACACTAGAAAACAGCTTATTGATTGGTCAAATCAGCTATTCTTGGTCAAATAAGCTATTTTTTGGCTGATAAGCCAATAACCAAACACCCCCTATGTTTTTTATTTAAAATATTTATTATTTATTATTTATTTTTATTTCAAATTGTGATACTATAACAATTTTGTCTATAATATTTTAAAATTATTAAGTTAAAATATTTATTATTTATTATTATTTCAAATTGTGACAGTATAATAATTTTGTCTATAATAATTTTTAATTATTTTCTGTAGTATTTAACGTTTAATAAATTTTAATGATAAAATTAATATTTTTTTGTTATTCTAATATTCTTTATAACTCAATTTTTTGTATGAATTATTTTACCTTATTATAATAATATAATAAATTAATTTTGAATCACTAAAAACTATAAAAACACATTAACATCACAATAAAATATAAAAAGAAAATTTCATTCCATTTCAATCCAATATAACATTCTCATGAGTACAATTAGAGTGTACATGCTCATTCTAACTATTGATCCGATTCACATATGGAGTAATTCATGCATCTACACAATCATATTTAAAATAAGCTCATTGTGAAACAATAGTAGGCATTGGGTACTCTCCTATTAATGTTTCCTTAACATAATGATTACTATAAATGTATTAATTAAATTAAATTGAATAAATATTTAAAAATTAAAAAAATATTTTAAAAAAACAAACAAAAACAGAACAACCCCTCGCTGGCGAAGGCGAGGGTTGTTGTTTTTCTTTTTCTTTTTTTTTTAATGTTTTTATTTTTAAAATTATAAATAATTATTTAATTTACCTTTTTTTTTTAAATAATACTAGTATGTTACCCGTACGATGCACGGACTAAATATTTAAAATATTATAATTATGTTATGTTATTAAAAATTATTAATACTAGTATTTTCGCCCATGCGATGCACGGAATGGATTTGTTATAATATATATATTAAGAATATTTGGATCAATGTATAATTATATAAATTATAACATCAAATATTATTGCAATTGAAGATATGTTTTGGATCGATTGTGTTTTCTGATGTTATCCTTGTTTGAATTCCATCAAATAATTGCTTAATTAATAGCTAATATGTAGATGTACGCATGCGGTGCTGGAACTTTAGAGATTTTATATATCATTGTTTAGGATTTTTATAAATTGGGAAAATATGCTCGTTCTCTAGTAATTCAGTTATAGGAATCAATTGTTATTCTAATTCATATGTATGGAAGATATATTGTTGTGTAGATATATAGCAATTTTTCCATCTTGGAAAAAAACATAATATCACTGGTTGTATTTACACATTATTAAAAACCTCTTTATAGACAACATTGGTAGTAGCAACACAATCTTGTCCATCCTCGTCTAGAACTAATTAACACTTTCAGGCTATCAGGATGGGTGACTCGGGAAAATGCCACGTACAATTGACCGTGATTAAAAATTGGTTTTTTCAGCAATAACCCAACGTGAGTTAGTGTTCGCCCCTACCTTTTGTTGAGAGTCATGGCATATGCAAACATCAATGGGAATTATTTATGCTGAAACTTGAAGGGCAATCTCGTATCAAAGAGGGTGAGAGACATTTGAGGGATAAGAACTTTGGTTTCTTCATATGTCCCATTAACTATTCTTGCTTCAACAATGTGATTTGCCAATCTTGTGATGATGAGTCGCGTACCGTTATATAGACCAAGAGAATGGTCTATCTCTGCAATAACATAACAGGTGCACCGACCTTTAATGTCAATGAATGATTAAGAAAATCATACAATCTCAAACTATTTAAGAATTTAGGAGTGTGTACTTCTAATAGATTTTCACCGTCTGGTTCTGCCTTACACAAAGAGTTAAAACTTAAATACGTTCGTCCTTTTACAATATTCATGTTGCACATGTACTGATTAATTTGATCAACGACATCTAAAGTCGACGAGCGAATCACTGACTTTCCAGCTGCGACTCATCAAGCGTGTCATATCTTGAGCTTGAAATTTTAAAAAATCACTTTTAATGTAATCAAAGCATTGAGTCATAACAATATTGACACTGAAATTTTAATTTTATAATCTACATGTATATATTTTGTGGATTTTTCCATAAAATTAATTTTGATAGTCAAACTGTAAAACATATTGATTTTATTAATCACTAAATTTCAAAATGTTTCAGATTCTCAGGTATATATAAGTAAAACTCGCATCTAAAGCCTATTTTTTTTGTCAATATTTCATACATATAAAGCAAGTCTCTGACTATTGGAGAAGTTAGTAACCTTGAATCCAACATACAACATAAAGCATTGTGTGATAGTGGGTAGTTAACTTTGAGGTAAGACCATTCAAGCATATAAGCATGTCTCGAGCTTGTTTCTATGCTTTCAAAATTCAAGTCATCATACTAACATTAGGCAATAAATAAAAACATATCAGAATGTATGAATCATATATCTAAACTGTTAATCCAAACTTTACTCCAGGTTACCAAATGGAGTGTATGGCTTTTTGGGATAATAATGCCTGTCCAAACTGTTGAAATGCGATGTCCATAACTGTTGATTGGCAGACTACTCATGCTTCATATTCCATCAAAGTATCTGTTTCTTATGATATTATGATTTATAACATATTAGAATCAACAAATAAACTATAGTATGAGTATTCCTTGCATGCAACAAATATCACAAAAATTCAGTGTTCTAAAATAAGTGTATAAATGCAATACGTAGATAATTTGCATTGCATTATATATCATTAATTTAATTACTTGTCGGTTAGTTATTGCAAGATCTTGAGGTACACTTATATTTTGATATTCAGTAAGTATAACTATATTAGAGAAAAATTCACCTGGGAGTAATGAGATAAACACTTGAGTGATTGTTGGTTGACCGTAGAGCATTGATATTCTCTGGACAAATAACTGTTGGAAAAATAGCATAAAATAGCATTTTAGTGGCTATATTGTGGTACAAATATATGTGAGGTCCACTTTCAATTTGGGTCGGGTCAAAGTGGATTCAGGTTCTTCGTAGTTAGACGAAGAAATTGATATATTGTACGCTCAAAATGGATAGTGGATGAATGAGAAATTAGTTCTCAAAGTTGACCCATTTGAGTTAGAAAAATGGAGAGAAAAAGTTTTCAAGTACCTTTTGTCCCACATTGGTTTGGAAAGTGGTTTTGCACTACTACTTATACAATAGTCTTTCTAAGGCTTATTGAATTGTATAGCGTAGAGGCTTTCTCTCGTGTATAGGTGGGATGCAAATCAAATCAGGCATGAATGTCATTCATAAAGTTGGTTTGCAAAAGTATTATTACGATTAGTAATTTTAATAATACAATAGGAAATAATATATTTTATTTTACAATATTACGCAAATCTTAAAATTATAGGAGTGTTTTGGGCGGAAAGTTAAAATTGAGGATTTTGTTTTTATTAATAGTATAGAAGTATAGATTGCATTGCAGGGAAATATATGTACTCTATTATTACGATTAGTAATTTTAATCTAGAATTACATTACGAATAGGAAAGCATGGAAGAATATATTTAATTAGGAATTGTATTACCATATTTTAATATACAATTGTAGTACGAATAGGAATTGTATTACAATATTTTATAATATTACGCAAACCTTAGTATAATAGTGTTGTGGGCGGAAAGTTAAAATTGAGCATTTTGTTTTTATTAATAGTATAGATTACGTTGCAGGAAATATATGTAATTTATTATTACGATTAGTAATTTTAATCTAGAATTGTATTACGAATAGGAAAGTAGGGAAGAATATATTTTATTATGAATTGTATTACCATATTTTAATGTACAATTGTATTACGAATAAAAATTGTATTATCATATTTTACGATTTACCGATATTACACAAACCTTAATAGTATATGAATGTTTTGGGCGGGAAGTTAAAATGGAGGATTTTGTTTTTATTAATAGTATAGATTTATAATTCAAATACTTTTTTTTGAAGATATTCAAATATTTTTTTTTAAAAAAAACTCTAATTCCAATATCTAATTTTTTGTGTAATTAAATTACATTTGACCAGTACTAAAAAAAAATTACATTTGACCATGGTGGTGTAAATAGCCATATTTACACCCTAATTGCTATTTACACCACCTATGAAATTATTGAAATTTGTAACCTTTTGAGAATTTCAAGGTTGTTTACACCCAAGGGGGTACAAATAGCAACACCCTTGCCTATATACACTATTAATTGTTTTGCAGGGAAAATTGCAGTATTTGTTCCTAAGTTATAGGGTACGTAATTGTAAAATTCGTCCCTAAATTCTTGTCATACTCACTTTCCATCCCTAAGTTATCATTGACGTTGCATTTTTCGTCCCTGAGTTACACTAATAGCAAATTTCGTCCCTAAGTTATCATTATATTGCACTTTTTGTCACTAACTTAAGTGTGCAAATTTCGATAAATTTTCGATTAAAAAATATTTAACCGAAAAACTTCAGTAAGTTTCATTAAAAAAAATTGGCATTGAACCGAAAAAGTTCGATTAAAAATTTTTTAATAAAAAATTTACCGAAGCTTATACACTTAAGTTAGCGACAAAAAGTGCAACGCCAATGATAACTTAGGGACGAAAAGTAAGTATGACAAGAATTTAGGAACAAATTTTACAATTACTGTAGAACTTAGGGACGAATTCTACAATTATTCTAGGGAAAATTGCACTTTTTCCCCCTATGTTATGTGCATATAGCACTTTTTCCCCCTGTGTTATTAAAGTGGCAGTTTTCCCCCCTGAAATGTTAAATCGACATTGTTACCCTCAAAAATAATTATTTCATTTATTTTTCTTCTCCAACAAATTATTATTTATATGTATGGATGATCACGATTCGGTTCGAACCTAACCAAACACTATAGCAATCATATCAAATAGTATGGACAGTTCTGGATACGATTCAGAACCGAAAAATTTAAAATTAAATAATTGTTGAACCGTGAATCGGAACTTAACCACAATCATATATAGTGAAAATAATCAAACATTTATTTTGATAAATCGGTACGGTTCAGTTCCAATTTCGATTTTAAACCGCCAATCAAAACTTATGTATTTATTTACTACGTATTTATTTTTATAATTTTATTTCTTATTTAAAAATAGTCTAAATTTAACAATTATTTTATTTTATTTTTTCGGTTCTGAATCGTAACAATAACCGTCTATACTATTTAAGTTCAATTGCTACAGTGTTCGATTAGGTTCGTATCGAATCGTGATCTTCCATACATATTAGTAACAATTGATTGGAGAATAAAAATAAATGAAATAGTTATTTTTAAGGGCAAAAATGTCAATTTAACATTACAAGGGAGAAAACTACCACTTTTAAAATAACTGAGGGGAGAAAACTGTCACTTTAATAACACAGAGGGGAAAAGTGCTATAAGCATATAACATAAGGGGAAAAAGTGCCATTTTCCCATTATTCTATATTAGCTAGTTAAAATGATTAATTAATGCACAATGAGAAGACTACTCTATTAATTGTGGCCTATATTGGGTTATACTTCGTAATTCACAATTTGTTACTGGACCTTAATTAATAAATTTCTATAGATGCACATATACACGATGTTACATGTTGATTGCCGTTTATATAATAATATATATATATCTCTGTATGTCAACCTGAGTCAGAAGTCTTTGGCAGCACACGTTGACACCGTTATGGTGATCGCCGGCGGTGCCGTCGCCGGTGGCGGGGCCTCTTCTACTGCCACAGACACTGCATTGACGATAGCTAGTTGTCATTGTACTATGAGAGAGAGAGAAAGAAGAGACATGCATGTGTATTGTTACTTTCATGTAGTTAATGTTGAGATTCCTAGGGCTTTGGGATCAATGTCGTCGTTTGGTTGGCTGTTTTCGATTCGATTTTTAATAATATTTTTCATTAAAAAAAATATGTTGCTTGGTCTAATGGTCTCTTTCCCGTTTACTTAAATTTTCGATTTAAATAAATTAATACCGGCCAACACATGCATTATATGTTACACCCAAGATTGGCGGCTGCCTAATCTTTGAAATGCAGCAATGTTTAATTTGATCAAAATTAATTATCTGGTCGTCAGATAAATTGTTGTTAATGTTACTAAATCGAATCCAATGGTTGCTTAGCCAACACACAAGTACATGGACGACGGTGATTCCATACTTTTTTGGGAGTTAATACATAAATCACTTAGGGTGTGTGGTTCGTACATGGGATCAGAATCGGAATGAAAATCAATACTAGGTCATGATATGAGTTTTGGTGGAATTGAAATAATTACCAATATTAATGTTTGGTTATGTATAGTATTACCTTATAATGGGAATAAACACTTAAAAAAAATCAAAACACCAAAGCACCAATATGAATAAAAAAAATCAAAACAAAAATCTAAAAACACTAATACAAACTTAAAAATTATATTACCAATAATATGGAATGATACTTTTTTTTTTAATTAGCGAATGAGGTTTTTAATTGAAAGGGTAATCAAATCTCATAGTTGTATTTTAAAAAGTTGTCAACTCAACACTAATTATGATTTTGATTCTCATTCCTAGTGTGTAAATCCATGAACTAAACACAACCCTAATCATTATCCCAATGTAAAATGAAGTTTTTAATAGTGACCTTTTACCTCAAAAAAAAAAAAAAAAAAAAAAAAAAAAAGCAACAAGGTTCGGGATTTAAACTTATAAGATACAAGAAAATGAATAAAATTCTTAAGTTGCTTTGTTTAATAATTTATTGTAGAATTGTAAGATTGTAAAATATTAAATATCTTAATGTACTGCAAGTTAATTGCATGTATTTCTTTCAGATGTCTCTCCAAAGTATTTATATGAAATATTTTGACTGTAGGGAGAGATTACATGGAAGTTTACGGCAATTTAAATCTCATAACTTCCAAAAGATATATATCAAATAATAATATATTTGCCTTGAGAATTAAGAATTAAGATATAATGTATCTCATGGGTAATATGATAACTTGTTGTGCTTTAAATACAGGTAGGATATGATAACTTGTTGTGCTTTAAATACGGGTAGGAAACTAGACAATATTAATTTGTGATGCATTATTATTCAAACTCTTGTGCAGTTGTGAAAATCGAACCCGGGTTCTCCCAAAATTCTTCCCAACAAAAAGAGTTCACTTGCCACTTGAGCTACCCCATTGGATTTTTGCAGTGTTCTTGTGCTTTTACACAATAGGAGCTAAATCTTAAAATGAATTTGACAGTTGTGCATTTTTGAACACTTATGATGCTTTTTATTTAAATAATGGTGCATAATTTGACAATCTGTTGTACTTTAAATACTGGGTGAAAATTACATTGTTAGTTTTACAGTTGCGCATTTCTAAACCCTAATGGTGCATTTTCATGTGATTGGTGGTGCATAATTTGACTATAATAAACTTTAACTGTCTATCATGCACGTAAAACACATCATAAAATTACCAAAATACCCCAGCTTAAGAAGCACAACTTAAATTTAACAAATATAGAGAACAATATGGAGCTAATGGATGTAGCTGATTGAACGATGAAGATTCGGCAACACGATCGCACCTGACGTGATGATTGCATTTGAGTGGGTTTCTATATATATATATATATATATATATATATATATATATATATATATATATATATGAGTTCCTCTGTGGTGGCTTTAGGTGCGTAAGTTTCCTTCTTAAGGTGCGTGGTTTGTATGCTTAAGGTGCGTCAGTGTTCCTTCTTTAAGGTACATGATTTGTATGCTTAAGGTGTGTGAGTTGTTGAAACTTAAGGTGAGTGAACCTAAAGCTTACAGCACGTTTGGTTCACGGAATGAATTTTGAGGTAATAGGAATGCTATTCCGTAAGGAATGGAATAGGCAAGGAATAGAATAGAAATTGTATTCTGTTGTTTGGTTCGCGGAAGGAATAGACTTTCGGAATTACATTACAGTGTTTGGTTGGTTTAAGGAATAGAAATGAAATATGTTTTAAAAGACATAAATACCCTTATGTAGTAGTAGTAGTAATAATAATAATAATAATAATAATACTAATAATAATAATAATAATAATAATGTTATTATTATTATTAATATTATTATTATTATGTAATAATAAAATAAAACTTATAATAATACTAATAACAATAATAAGAAAAAAGGAATAATAATAATAATAATAATAATAATAATAATAATACAAAAACAAAATTATATATAAAATAATTATTTTTAAAAAAACACACAAATGAGAATTTTTGATCCCATATTGATAACTCAAGAAGGGAAACTCATTTGAGCTTCTCTATATAAGATAATCATTGCTTTTATTTTAAAATTAACAACATGATGATGATGCCTTAAAGAGCCAAAAGCTCCATCATTTAAGGAGCCTTAATTGCTCTTAGTTACAATTATATATATATATATATATATATATATATATATATATATATATATATATATATATATATATATATATATATATATATATATATAATTAAAATAAAAATTCGTAAAAGAAGATTTCAATAATTATTATATAATTAAAATAAAAATTCGTAAAAGAAGAATTCAATCTGCGTGCGATGACACGCATAAAAAATTTTAGGTTTAAAAAAGGGTAAAAGAGTAATTATAATAAAATACCTATTTTTGAGAGGTCAGGAATAGGTTAATACCAGGGGGGCCCTGGTAATAGCTATTACCCTTCCCCCCCCGGTAATAGCTATTACCCTTGCATGTTCCTGGGAATACAAATGCGAACCAAACAACGGAATAGGTTATTATTGGTACATGATTTGTATGCTTAAGGTGTGTGAGTTGTTGAAACTTAAGGTGAGTGAACCTAAAGCTTAATGTGCGTGGTTTTCCTTCTTAAGGTACGTGATTTGTATGCCTAAGGTGTGTGACTTGTTGAAACTTAAGGTACTCCATTTTAAAACCTTAGGTGTGTGGTTTGTGTTCTTAAGGTGCGTGTTTTGTATACTTAAGGTGGCCATTGTAATAGTTAAGGTGCGTAACTGCACAATTGCACGGGAAATCTTCCCCGCACCTGAACCCTTCCCTATACATATATCTTCACGCATGTTTCCATGCAAAAGGATATATAATATATATAAGTATGTATTAATCCCATGCATACAATTTGCTTAATCACTTCATGCGAATAGAAAGCATTGCATTCTTTCGAAACCTTTTTTTCTTTTTTTTGGAAAATCTTTCGAAACCTAAATAACCTCGAATGGTTAACTACTATTCGAATGGTTAATGACAGTTAACTACTGTTCGAATGGTTAATGACCTTCACATGGTTATCTTGACTTTTCGGAGTCAACTACCCTGAAAATTAACTTCTCACACGTTAGCTTTTCGATTACGGAACTGAGTACTTTTCGATTTCAACTTTTCACAAAATTCATATTTTCCAATTAACTTTTTAGTTTCTACCGAATTAAAATAATATTTATAACTCTACAGCTCTAAATATTATTTAAGCTTAGATTTCATTGTAGTACATCTGAAACATTAATCACCATCAGTATATATATTTCCAACACAATTAACCTTATATAGATAAAGATTATCACAGCAAAGATGGCATGTAGAGGAAGTTGTAATTGGCAACAACCGGAGAGGTTGTTGATGATGGATAGTAGAGGGTAGGTTGAAGATTGACAAACTAGGGTTTTTATAAGCCCATTAAAAGAGACCCATGCAGATAGTACAAGGAGCTTTTATTTAATTTGGACATAATAGGATAACAAATTTAATTTACAGTCTAGTCGTACAAGATTCATAAGGATAATAAAACATGGCAAAAATTGTGCATCATAAATTCAATTAAAAGCTTGTCTTGTATTTATTAGACAAATTCACACTTATTTTGGTCTTCATGTTGAGGTATATAACACAAAGTTCCAAACATATACATCGATTTAAAGCTTAAGACTTAACCTGACATTGTACTCCACTTATCCACATTTATACACGTCAAACTTGAAGATGCTAAAATTAAACATAACACGCATCACTCACCATAAGTCCAATTAAAAGCGTGTTTTGTGTTTACTTGAGAAAAGCATACTTATTCTTGAAGATGAAGTACATGACACAAAATTCTAAACACGTACACTAGATTAAAGTTTAATGTTTAACTTGACATTGTACTCCTCTCGTCTATATTCATATAGGATATGCATGAGAATAATAAAACATATATAGCATGAATTACTCACTATAAGGTAAGTTTTTAGAGAGTTTTCTGTTTTCTTAGAGAGTTTTCTCCCTAGGGTTTCTAGGGTTTATTGTCTAAGAAAACCGTAGACAATAAAGCACGAATAATTACTCAATATAAGTCAAATTAGAAACAGTATTGTACTTACACGATAAAAGCATGCATACTTAGCTTATTATTGAAGTTGAGGTACATAACACAAAATTCCAAACATGTACACTAGATTAAAGTTCAAGACTTAACTTGACGTTGTACTCCTCTTGTCCACATTCATACATGATAAACTTAAAGATACTAAAACATATATAGCACAAGTTACTCAATATAAGTCAAATGATAAATATGTCTACTTTATCTCACTGAGGCTCAATCTCATGACCTCTCATCTGGGAGAGTCACTACATGACACTTAACCACAAAGTGATCATCATTGGCAACATGTCTTGTATTTACTCAATAAAGACATGCATATTTTTGATGAAGTTAAGGTAATTAATACAAATTCCAGACACGTACACTAAATTAAAGTTCAAGGCGCTTAACTTGATATTCTACTCCTCTCGTCCACATTCATACACTACAAATTTGAAGACAACAAAATACAACACAAATTAATAGTCATAAGTTCAGTAAAAACACATGTCTTGTATTTACTCGACAAATACACACTTATCCTCAAGTTGAGATCGCACAACACAAAATTCCAAACACATAAAAATAAAGCTCATCAAGTCTAAACTTTGGCACTATACTCCTCTCATTCTCATATATACACAATAAACATGCATATCCATCGTCTATCTATCTCTTTCCCCCCATTGGAATAATCAAATTTTGGGGACCCATGCATAGACAAGGATGGATGTGTATTGTCTAGGTGTAGAGTTGAAAATTGATGGAGGGGCTGAGGGTAATGCTGATATAAGTGAGACATAGGAGAGGATCTGATGGCCTAAAGCATTGAGTACAAGGCATTGCATCTGAAATTTGGACCACATAGAAACTGAAGCATTTAATGTTTGCTTTATCATAGGGGCATCCCAAACCATCCTATGAAGTGATAACTTACCAACTTTTGGAAATTTTTAAATGAAGGATCCAGCCCTTGAGAGAGAGAGAGAGAGTTTGAGAGTGATGCTTTCTAATAATGTATATGTATGGTATGTATGACCATTGATGTAGATTTTTATTTGTGTGGATGTTGCAAAACATTTTATACATTTTCCCTCCAAAATAATAATTACAACTATAAGCTTTTTACGGCGCATTTGGCTGGTTGAAAGGATGGAATTAAGGGAAAATGAATTGTAATTCCATGAGAAAAGAATAAGGTGAAATAAAGTAGGAATTCAAATTCTATTACTTGGTAGGGAATTGAAAAATATAATTACGAGGAATTGAAAGGGAA
This sequence comes from Ipomoea triloba, assembly GCF_003576645.1. Taxonomy (NCBI): domain Eukaryota; kingdom Viridiplantae; phylum Streptophyta; class Magnoliopsida; order Solanales; family Convolvulaceae; genus Ipomoea; species Ipomoea triloba. Next base: position 11,412,623 of record NC_044916.1, on the reverse strand, counting down.
AAAAAGTAAATAAAGACTCAAATGCCTTGTATAATAATAATAATAATAATAATAATAATAATAAATTAATAATAATAATAATAATAATTTATAATAATAATAATAATAAATTAATAATAATAATAATAATAATAACAATAATAATAATAATGGCAAAGTTATCATTTGTGCGCTATGGAATTCTAATTCCACAGGCTGTGAAATTTCATGTCCAGGTGGAGATGGGGGATCCTAGGAATTGCAATTCCATGGTTGGAAGGATTTGCAATTCCCCTCCAATCAAATAATGAAATTTTAAATTTCAAGAAATTTGGTAAGAATAGGTTGCAATTCCATCGTACTAAATGCCTCATTAGTTCTTACATTATGGTGACAATGTGAAATTTGATTCAAATTATATCACATAACCTTAGTAATAACTAATAATGTTGTCATTTGAATGTTAACTATGTATACTATCATTGAATTGAGTTTTCTTGGAAACAATTTTCAGGTTTCTATTTTCTTATGACACTTAACCATTTTGTCCATTTTATAAATATACTCTTTACTTTGTATTTCTTAATTTGGTGACATACTCTGATCTAGTACATAATAGAGACAATACAAGTCTATTGTAAAAATAAAATAAAATACTCCTAAATAGATAAGATGCATAAAGTTCTATTGTGGCATTATTGTAATTATTTGAAGAAAAAATTGTAATTTATTTCCCTCATAAATATGCCAATTATCAATATAACCCCTGGATTATTAGTGGTGTAAATGTTGTATCTCAATTTTCAATTCATGACATATATTGCCCCTCTCCTGAATTATTAGTGGTGAAAATGTGGTTATCCGGCGTTTTCCATATTCAAAGATCATGTTTTTTTCTTCATTTTTCTTATTTGTTTGTTCTCTTTTCGTCAACAACAATTCTTCTCCTTCTTCTTATTAGGGGATAGGCAATATATGTCACATTTTAAAAAATTGAGGGGCAGCCATTTGTACCATTAATAATTTAAAAGTGATTTTTTTTTAAAAGTGATATTGATAATTGATATATTTGTGAGGGACATAAATTATACCTTACTTGAATGATTTTATGAGCGTAAAGTTGATGCATTACGCGTCTACTGTAAAACAGATATGTGTTGTCATTTATAATAGACACGTTTGGTCATTTATGTACTAATGTCTAATGATACCATTGGTGTTGGTGGATGACTCACCTTAGCTTATTGAATTGCACATGAACAATATATATTAAAATTATTATATTTTTGGTACCTTGACATTATTTACTTTCTCTATACATCTTATGAAACTTAGCTTAAGCATGCAATATATAGGTCCGGTTTGGTAAATAATTAGTCTATCAGTCAATTTTGGCTTATTTGACCATTAATATTAGTTGTTTGACTTGATTAAAAAATTAATATAAGTGTTTGGTTAATAAGCTTTTTGTAACTCCAAAATACTAAAATTTAAAAGGCTACTCAAATCAACATTTTCAATTAGCTTTTTGAGAAAAAGAAATTATACCAAACAGCTATCAGCTAACAGCTAATTTACCAAACACTGCACATTTCTACATTTATCTAATTTCATCAACTAATCATACATTCTAAACTAATCAACTAACAGTTATCAGCTAACAGTCATTTATCAAACAGGGCCATAATATTTTGATGATATCATTTATAGAGGTGAATAGGATTTATATGCTTAATAATTCAAATTGAAACATCTTGTTTGTAATGACAAAGAGAGGATGCGAATCATTAAGAGTATAATTTATTGATGTTCACTTATCTATTTACAATATTATATATATTGTCAACAACCTTGTAGTAGGTTCAATAATATAAGTGTGACTTTATTTATAAGATATCTCAAAACTAATTTCCTTTTGCGTAAAAAAAGAAAAATAAATATACCTATTTGTTTACAAGATCAAGAAAGAACAAAACTCATCAAGTTAATTATGAACAATTGTACAATTGTATAGCTATTTTTGGTATCTCTTACCAAAACTAAAACTTCTATAACACTTTGGTTACATCAAATGATAAAAAGAGAAGAAAAATATTTTTTTTTTCAAAACTTACTCCCACATATTCTTTTTAACTATACAATAATTTTGAAGGCCATGACACCGAAATATTTTCAAATAATAATAATACAATATAGTATCATCAATCTAGAAGTTATGTACTAAATAATATAATAATATAGAATACGAAGATACATGATCTCATAAAAGCGTGTGCATAGTACGTGCATGGTTGAATTATAAATAAGTCATTTCAAGGGGACATAAGGACTATGGTAGGGTTATATATAGGTTTAACATAACTAGATAGCTTGTTAACTCTTGGCTCATATTCAAAGTATGGATCTTAATTCATAAAAGAAATTTAATTATTCCATTAGAGTATTTTTAATCTTGATTATCTCTACTATTTATATTCATTTACCGATGTGTATTAACTCGTACGCTTTGTTTGGAAACTCAAAATATGATCAAATGATTTCTGAAAATCATTTTTTCGGGCTTCCCGTGCTTGGATATAATCGGAAAATTCATCCGTCAATGGAAAACATTTTTCATTGACTGGGAAAAATCTAGTTATTTTTACGAAAAATGGCTTCTGCCACACTCAGAACAAGATTTCCAGTGGAAATCATAAGTTTACTGGTTTATGTAGGAATTTTTTTTTTTGATAAATAATATTATTTTTAATATTATAAATATTTGTATATTCTAAATAAAAGATTTAAAATGTTTAATTATACAATTCTACTCATTTTTTAAAAAATGAACCAAACACACAAAGGCAGTTTTCTACTGTGCAGCCAAACACGGGAATGGAAGTTTTTTCTGAAAAATGACTAATTTTCCAGAAAATATTTTCCAAAAGTCATTTTCCTACTTTTCAAATGGGCCCTTAGTCGCATAAAAAAATATAAAATTGATGTAACTATGTTATATAGTAATGGCAAAAATAAAAATAACTTGCAAATATGCGTTCACACAAATAAAATTTTTCAACAGAGCAGCCTACTTAGTATTTATATTTTTGGTTAAAATTGGTCAGCTAAACTGATTTATTTTTTTTGTGATCATTTATCGACTAAGGTCATTATATGAGATTTATTCAATGCAAACGTACGAGTGATATTGTGTATTTTATTTAAAAAAATCAAAATCAAAATCAAAAACGATAACAATAACAAAAAATTTTCTGGTTAAGACTTCAGATCTTATCGCACAGCTGTATTGATGAATCTATCTTGATTCTATCGTACTATCAGAGAAGATATCACCAGGCCAGGTCCTAGAGTCACTGATTGGACATATATCTTTGAGGAAAAAAATAATTATTTTTATTACCTAATTACATGTTACGGAGTACTTCATACTGGAATAGCCTATTTAATTTGGTCCAAGTCCAAATGTCCAATATGGTACGTTATACTAGCTATCAATAAAAATATGGGAATTCGAGAGATATAAGTTGTAAAAAGTGTAAGAAGAGTATTATTGATAATATTAGAGGACTTCTAAGTGTAATGTAAGGTGAGTTTAGAAAACTCCGGTTTGAAAGCATAGTAAAGTTTAGAAATCAATTCCTCAACAAGTAAGAGAAAGTTCTTATTTATAGAGTGGAAAATATATGTCGAAATGTCGCTAATAGGTTGACAGGTCGATCATGATACGTATTGGTGGGCCTGATGTAATGCTTGAAGTAGTGGCTACAACAGTAACTTGTCAATAGCATATGGCTTTTATGATCAGTATCCCGACCTCAAAGAGTAGGAAGTATTAAAATCTAGTCGATTCTCTAGTCTCAATACCAATAAACTAGTTATATAACCTCATTATTATTAATTATTAATACATGTACAAAATATTATAATATTGTAGGATATGACTTTACACTACATATGAACATTTAACCAATTCCACTCATTTTTTTTTCTTAATGAGTTACATTTATAATTTTTTTAAAACAACTAAAATGATTTGTAAGCATAATTAAACGATCAAAAATACTAATTTTTATATTATATTTTATGTATTTGTAACAATATAATGATCAAGTTTATATTATGTGATTAAAAGGTATTAGATCACTCTTCAAAAAAGGTATTAGATCAAATAAAAATATTTTGAGCCACATGAATAACTCATAATGTATTCCAACTTATGAATAATTGACTTGTTGTAAATAAATGTGTTATATATATATATATATATGGTCCATATTTCTTGTTAAGTGTGTAAAAATTTAAGTTCCATTATTGAATTCATTGTCCCAATAATTTCATGTGTACGTACATGCATGTTATAGAATATTCTATGTAATTTTTTTAGTTGATGGTGGCAGGATATTTCTACATGTAAGAAGTTAATGTAACTGCCATATCATGGCCAACATTATTTATTATTATTATTATTTGCTCCCAAACATTATTTATTATTATGGGACATGCATGCTTTTTTATAAAATATAGTAAAGGCTTTGCCACATAATTATATATGTTTTTAATTTTCATATATATAGAATCACTAGACTTCCAATGAGAATGTACGGGACTTATCTTATTTGGCCATTTAAGATGATTAAAAGTTTACAATTAAGAGAAAAATACGGTAGCATTTATGGACGTAATTATGATTGTGCATTTAGAAATACTTGATGATACATCTAGAAAAAAGAGTTTCCAAATAGGATAGTAGTTATTCGTGAATGCACGGTCAAATATTTCTATATCGTAATTACTAAAATGTATGCCTTCATGTTTTTTTTTTAATTTGAATAATTGATTATCTTAAATGAATCAGATGAAATTACTCCGCAAATTCTCACGTGAATTCTATTTTTCATGGGACCTCTCTCTCATATATATGGGCATGCATGCATGGTGACACTTTATTATACTTGTCATTTAACATCTTTCAATCCCCCACCCACTCCCTCATTTTTCTCACTACCCCTAATATAAAGGCTAAAATTATATGAACGAATCTTGTCTAAATTAAAGTTCTTCTAAATTGATAAAAGTTAGGATAAATAAGAAAATTTTGATTTGAAAATTAACCAATTAAGAAGTATCACCTTAAAAGCTCAAATAAGATGTGTCCCATTAGATTAAGTGGTTGCTTGGTAAGAAATTAGAAAAGTTTGAACTTTCTTAATAATTTAAAAGATGAAAAAATTATTATTGATGGAGAATTTAGGTAATTTAGAAAATGGGATTTAATTATTTTTTTCAGAAATAAAAATAAGAAAATGGGATTTATTAAAAATATGTAAATATTATTTCAAGTTAAGGGTATTGTACTATATATGACTCTAGCTTTTTTCCCATGATAATAAAAAATGTGTAAATTTTATTTAATTAATTTTTGTTCTTTATTTCCTTTTGTTATTTGTATGCGATAATGGTATATTAGAGATTAAAAGAAATTCTAGAAAAATTTTGATAAATTAACTGTTTGAAATAATTTTTTAAAATGAAACCAAACATATAAACTAATTTTCTCAATAATTTTTTTAACAAACACATTTTAAGAGATAATTTCATTTTTGTCCTAAATTTATAAGTGTTAATCCACTTTTAGTCCTTTTTTTCAAAATATTAAACTTTGGTCCTAGTTTTATTGTGACATGTCCATTTTTGTCCCCTGTTATAAAACCGTTTAAATGACGTTAAATACAAGGACATTTTGTTCTATTCAGTTCTAAGTGTTAGTTTCGTTTCCTTTTTTAGTCCTGGCACTATTGTAGCATTATAATTTTTTGTTTTATATCAACAAATATGTTTAAATGATAATAAAAATGATGTTATTAACCATTCAAAATTCTCATTTTTTTCTTCTTGGTAATAGAACAATGCAAAGGTTCTACATCTTCAAAAAACTATATATATTGATCATACATTCATTGACAACCTAAATAAGTGTATGATCAGTGTATATGCTTTTTGAAGATGTAGAACATTTGTAGTGTTCTATTACCAAGAAGAAGAAAAAAAAGAAGATTTTGAGTGGTTAATAACGTCATTTTTAATGTCATTTAAACATATTTATTGAGGAGAGACAAAAAATTGTCATGCCACAATAATATTAGGACAAAAATGTATGTTCTTTAAAAAAAAATCAAAATGAAATGACACATATAAATATATGACCAAACAAATGAAAAGGAATTAACATTTAGAAATGAATAGACCAAAATGTCATTGTATTTAACGACATTTAAACGGTTTCGTTGACGGGTGACAAAAAATGGTCATGTCACAATAATACTAAGACCAAATAAGATATTTTTAAATATAAGGACTTAAAGTGGACTAACACCTATATATTTAGGACCAAAAATATAATTAACTCTTTATTAGAATTACTTTTTTACAAATTTCATTGGTGACAAAAAAAAAATAAATAAGTAAACAATGCCGCCTAAAAATATAGACTACTCTTCTCCCTAATAAAACATTATGAACAATACTGTATTGTAACAGAGTCAGTAGTACTAAAAAAATAATTGCCAAGACTTTGTGGTCTAGTGGCACCAAGTTGTACTCTCACATGTGAGGTTGTGGGTTTGAGTCTCAGCGGAGGCGGATACTACATTGTAACAGAGTCAGTAGCACATAAAAAAAAATTAGTTAATTTATACTGATTTTTAGCTACCAAAAAAAAATTTTTTTTTAAAAAATCTCAACCCTATACTAGAATTATTTTTCCTAATTTCAAGATCAAAATCATATTTCTAATTGACTGAAACAGTCTCAAGTCAAAACACAAACCAAATTTAAGTAATTTTTCCATTTTTATATTGTTGAAAACTTTCTCCTTTTTTTTTTTAAACGAGTTAATACCCAATTTAGTCCTCGACTATAGTGGTTTTACTCAATTTAGTCCTAAGTGACTTTTTGTACTCAATTAAGTCCCGGACTTTGATGATTTTACCCAATTAGATCCTCCGTTAACAATTCCGTTAGTTGATTGTTAAAAACAAAGTTAATATGGTAATTTATCATCCCTCCTCCCTTTTGGTCAAATTTCCATCTTCTTCCTCATTTCTCCTTCATCTTCTTTCAACTGTAATTTTTTTTTTAAAATTTAATAGCAAGAAAAATTGTGAGCACTAACTACAGTACCTTCATCCACCCTCACACCAGTCTTTTTCATCTCTAGAAAAAGCTCCAAAGCTTCAATTGGCCCCCTATTTCTTTTGAACCCATCAATTAATGCAGTATAAGAAATGACATCTCTTTTCTGCATTTCAACGAACACCTTGCGCGAAAGTTTAATGTACCCACAGACAACAAAAGTTGAAGCCAAAGAATTCTACACTAATTAAATGGTCAGAACCGAACCCAAACTTTCGTAATTGAGCAAAAACCTTTAGTGGGTTTCCTGCTTTGGCCTTGGAAAAGGCTTTGAGAAGCAAAGTAAAGGTGTGCTTGTGGGGAAACACACAATTTTCCCGCATTTTTCTCAAACAAAACAATGGAGTTATGGGGGTTTGAAGTCATTGAATAGCCTTTGATCATGGTGTTCCATGAATGGGCATTAAGTTCTTTGATCCGAGTGAAGAGAGAAAACGAATATGAAGAGGGGAACGCAGGCAGTGATATGTAGTAGTTGACTAGTTTCCTAAGCCATGAATTATGGTGGCAGAGACCACATGTGATAAACAAAGAGTTAAGATGTAGTGGCCGTGTACTCGTTTAGTTTCCCAAAGAGATGGAGGAGAAATGAGGAAGAAGATGACAACTTGACCAAAAGGGAGGAGGGAGGTTAAATTACCATATTAACCCTGCTTTTAACAGTCAACTAACGGAATTATTAACGGAGGACTTAATTGAGTAAAATCTTTAAAGTCCGAGACTTAATTGAGTATAAAAAGTCACTTAGGACCAAATCGAGTAAAACCACTATAGTCGAGGACTAAATTGGGTATTAACTCTTTTTTAAACTTTACAAACGACTTCTTCAGAGATCGTATGAATGGTAGTATCATTCGGACGAAATGTGATTTTATTTATATTTTGTCCAACTTTAATTATTTTATTTGTTAGTAATTAAGAATGGGTAATGATGCCAAAGACCTTGTGATCTAACGGCACCCGGTTTACACTCTCATGTGGTAGGGAGTGGGTTCAAGCCTCAGTTTCAGTGGAGACGACTGTTGACTCAGTAGTATTCTATATTTCCTTCAAAATTTTACCTTATAATATTTATTTTTACATGGCAATATATGGTTTTTTTTTTCCTTTGTATTTCATTAATAAATGCATACTTTTTTAACTGAGATGAAGTCAGCAAGTTCATAGTAATTATTCTTCTGAGTTTTTTCCACTTTTGGTCCTATGACTTTAGTGCTTCCGTCAATTTAGGTACACGACTTTCATTCATGACATAAGTAGTGCTTGACTTTGATTTTTTTTTTCCACTTTTAGTCCTTGACTTTGATTTGTTTTCCACTTTTAGTCCTTTTGGCAATCCAAGCAACAACTTTTAATTGGAATCAACAAACTATTGTGCCATTAAAGGTAAACGTGTCTTTTGATAAAGCCCTAAATATATTTATAAATAAAATCAGAGGAAAAAATAGGAAAAAGAAACGTTATTTGCTTGTTTTGCTTCGCTTTTTAAGCGACAACTTTTAATCAGAATCAACAAATTGTTGTGCCATTAAGGGTAAAATTGTTTATTCATAAATCCCTAAATACATTAAACGTTATTTACCTTAATGGCACAACAGTTTGTTGATTTCGATTAAAAGTTATCGCTCAGATGGCCGAAAGGACTAAAAGTGGAAAAAAAAATCAAAGTTAAGGACTAAAAGTGGCAAAAAAATTAAAGTCAAGTACTACTTATGTCAGAAATGAAAATCATACCTAAATTGACGGAGACACTAAAGTCATAGGACCAAAAGTGGAAAAAACTCTTATTCTTCTTCTAATTTTGTCTTCCACGAAACGTTTCGACTGATATTTAATTTACTTCCCAAAATCGGTAGGTGCAATTCCTTAAAAAGACTTATTAATTTATTGCTAGCTTGTTAGGTAATATACATCCCTCAACTTTAAATGCATTTTAATTTGGCCCCTCAATTATTTTTATAAAATTTTAATTCGATCCTTTTGTACTCTCTATTCATAAACTCACTGGCAACTGACCATGGTGTTGATGATTAGGGCCATTCTTACAAAACACAACCATATATATTTTGTACTTGCATTTATTAGGCTTATTCATGATGTGTGTGTGATATATATNGCAATATATGGTTTTTTTTTTCCTTTGTATTTCATTAATAAATGCATACTTTTTTAACTGAGATGAAGTCAGCAAGTTCATAGTAATTATTCTTCTGAGTTTTTTCCACTTTTGGTCCTATGACTTTAGTGCTTCCGTCAATTTAGGTACACGACTTTCATTCATGACATAAGTAGTGCTTGACTTTGATTTTTTTTTTCCACTTTTAGTCCTTGACTTTGATTTGTTTTCCACTTTTAGTCCTTTTGGCAATCCAAGCAACAACTTTTAATTGGAATCAACAAACTATTGTGCCATTAAAGGTAAACGTGTCTTTTGATAAAGCCCTAAATATATTTATAAATAAAATCAGAGGAAAAAATAGGAAAAAGAAACGTTATTTGCTTGTTTTGCTTCGCTTTTTAAGCGACAACTTTTAATCAGAATCAACAAATTGTTGTGCCATTAAGGGTAAAATTGTTTATTCATAAATCCCTAAATACATTAAACGTTATTTACCTTAATGGCACAACAGTTTGTTGATTTCGATTAAAAGTTATCGCTCAGATGGCCGAAAGGACTAAAAGTGGAAAAAAAAATCAAAGTTAAGGACTAAAAGTGGCAAAAAAATTAAAGTCAAGTACTACTTATGTCAGAAATGAAAATCATACCTAAATTGACGGAGACACTAAAGTCATAGGACCAAAAGTGGAAAAAACTCTTATTCTTCTTCTAATTTTGTCTTCCACGAAACGTTTCGACTGATATTTAATTTACTTCCCAAAATCGGTAGGTGCAATTCCTTAAAAAGACTTATTAATTTATTGCTAGCTTGTTAGGTAATATACATCCCTCAACTTTAAATGCATTTTAATTTGGCCCCTCAATTATTTTTATAAAATTTTAATTCGATCCTTTTGTACTCTCTATTCATAAACTCACTGGCAACTGACCATGGTGTTGATGATTAGGGCCATTCTTACAAAACACAACCATATATATTTTGTACTTGCATTTATTAGGCTTATTCATGATGTGTGTGTGATATATATATATATATATATATATATATATATATATATATATATATATATATATATATATATAGCGCTCCCATGCGAACTGCCGCCCAAGAAAGAAATGAGAACGTTTCCCAGCCGTACACATGTCCAGGTCAACGAATCATATGTAATTTTAAAAAAAAACGACGCGGTGGCGTTTTCGTAAATAACTGCAATTTTGGTGCAAGTAATTGTGTTATAAGTGCACCTAGTTTCACTTACAGGTGCACCTAGTTTCACTTACAAGTGCACCTATTTTCGCACATATTTCTAGTTGCAAGTGCAAGTAATTTATCTTGTTAATATTCTGCATATATTTTCACAAATATTTTCACTTACAAATGCAAATAATTTACCTTGTTAATATTCATGCACCTGGGTGGAACCTAGGTGCTCCTAATTATAACATTAGGTGCACCTAGTTATAACATTAGGTGCACTTAGTATTGATGCTCAGCGTACAATTCACTTGCACCTATAATACATTTTACTTGCATCTGGAATACATTTTACTTGCACTTGTGCACCTATTTTCACTTACAAATGCAAGTAATTTACATTGTTAACATTCATGCACCTGGGTGCAACCTAGGTGCACCTAGTTATAACATTAGGTGCACTTAGTATTAATGCTCAGTGTACAATTTACTTGCACCTGTAATACATTTTACTTGCACGTGTGCAACTATTTTTACTTACAAGTGCAAGTAATTTACTTTGTTAACATTTATGCACCTGATGCATCTAGGTACATTTAGTTATAACATTACGTGCACCTAGTTATAACGTTAGGTGCAACTACTTTTTTGGACACGTGGCGTGCTGCGATTCGTCCGCATTTCTCTCCTGGACGGTCCGTACGCACCTGAACGCAATGCTCTCTCTCTCTCTCTCTCTTTCTATATATATATATATGTGTGTGTGTGTGTGTGCGCGAGCGCGCGCTAAGGATTCTATGAGAACAATACCATAGGAGAGAAATAAGAACCAATCTCAGCCTTATATCTATAAAAATTTGATGGATTTGATCAGACTTAAAAAAATACGGTGGCATTTTCTTAATTACCATCAACTATACCATGCAAATGATGTGGTATGTTCCACTAAGTATTTGTATTCGTATGTGATTGTATATAACTCATAGAAGTATCGAGCTCGATGCCTTGACAAATGGTCGAACGATCCCGAGCTGATAAAGAGTAGGTGAAATTGTCAAAAGGCTCCCTCAAAAAGCATTTAGGGGGTACTTATAGGGAGTTCTAGGGGACACATGCTGACTTCTCGACATGTCCGCCACGTGTCCTTCAAGCACTCGGTGACCTCGGTGGCTAAGGGAAAACGTGCACGTGTAAGAATGTATGTGACTAGCCAATCGCTTGCTGGGTTTGGTTTGAATGATAAATACATAGGCTCAGGACTTCATCCAAGTAGTCGGGTCGAGACCGAGCTTAGAAAATAGAGGTGAAGGTTCGCTGAGCCATCACAAATGTTTTCTTTCCAAGTCGGATCAGTGAAATGCAACGCTTTGGTTGCTTCAGGTCGAGAAATGACCTTCACCTGTCCCTACTTCGTATCCGACCAGATCCTCGATGAGAAAGTGTCCGTAACCCGAGGTATATTCCCTATCAAGAAACTTGAACACTTATATATGTAATCTTTAACAACTAAATACTCAAACCTGGTAATTTTATAAAATCAACAAAAAAAACTTAATTTTAAATCTAAACCATAAATGCTAGACCTTAAGCAGTAAAAAGTGAATCACTAAACCAAATAAAAATAAAAACTCAGTTATAAACTCTAAAATCAAAATCCTAAGTACAACATACTTTCGCATTTTTGCAAGTGCAATCTCTTAATACTAAATATGCAAAAAGTTAATAGTAAATGTGCAAAATGTTAATACTAAGGGTGTTGTTTGGTTCGCACATGAGAATTGGAATCAGAATGGGTATCAAATACTTGGGAATCAGGTACATATATATATATATATATATATATATATACCCGTAGGTACCGGCGTGAAAGAGTCTCTATGTTATACAATTCAGCATCACTCTAAAATGGTATTGTATATATAGTGGTGCAAATCCCTTTCTTTTTCTAATGTGGGACAAAAGTTACTTTTAATCCTTGCCATCTTTATTTTTCAACTCAAATGGTCTACTTTGAGAATCAATTTTTTATTTACCCATTATCTGTTTTGAGCTTTAATCGCTTCTTCTCACTACGAAGAACTCGAATCTATTTTGACCTGACCCAAATCGGAAATAGACTACACATATATTTGTACTACAAAATAGTCACTTTCAATGTCATTTTTATGTTATTTTTCTAACATCTTGTACCTAAAGGTCATGATGAGTTAGATTCTTATCAATATTCTCGTAATCAAGCCTATCACACGAGGTCTTCGTAATGTGATTTATCTCTCTTGTGTGGTTTGTGGTTATTACCATGACCAAGTGCATGCCGTCAAATAGTCGTTACACATTTTTCTCGTAACAAAAGAAAATCAAGTATTATAAATAGAAATGTACAATAGCACTTTTGTAAATAAAATAATATTTTTCTTTTTATTATTTACAAAATAAAAAAAGTCACTGTTTTTTTTCATATAAAATAATCTATATTCTTATTATTCGATTCATTGTAAAATTTCTTTAAATTGATAATTTCAAAGCGTGGGCAATTTTACTATTTAATTGGTGATTTTTCTTTAATTCTTATTTGACAATAATTTCATTTATTTATATCTCCCTTTTATGTCTTTTGACATAACTGCACATTAGTCAAAATCAACTTTATATTTATAAAAAAAAACTATTTTCTTAGAAAAAATTAACGTTTTATTTTATTATTTAATTAAAATTCATTATAATTTTAAATATATAAAATTTTGAATTAATGCAAAATTAAATATTACTCCGTATAAGACTAAATTATTGTGTAAAATAAGTGGAAGGGATAAATACCCTAATTTATTGATCTACTTTTGTTTCGAGTGTGAATTTCAATAATATTATTAAAAATTACACTCACTTTTCTACTTTTACCCTGGACGACTTCAGTGTCTTCGCTGGCTCAGCTCTTCCACTCCGATCCAGTGATCCACAGAGCTCCCCTCCCCAACCACTTCTTCTACAGAGATTCCGCCGCAGACGGCGGAGAAGAGGGAATTGCTGAAATTGCCGGAGATGGCAATATAATGGCCAAAGACAGCGATGGATCGGAGCTCATACTTTTCTCTAATCCAAGTCCGGATGAATACGATTATTGAAGCAACGAACTCAGCCATTGACGGCGACGGAGAGGCCGTGATTGCCGGAGATGGCGGACGACGGAGAGCGACGGAGCTTAATCACGGTCCTGTTCCGGCTTCGAACAGTCAATTCCAAGCTTCTTGTTTTAACAAACTTGGAACCCGGTAGAAATGTTTTATATTTCTTCCCTCATATTTTGTGTATTTAACTTGGAGCAAATATCAATTTTGGTTCCACGACTATTAGCAAAATGACAATTTTAGTCCACATGTTTCATTTTTAACAATTTGGTCCCACGATTATTGTTTTAGTACCAATTTTCATCCACGACTATTGTTTTAGTGCCAAAATTTATCGCGCCGGTCACTCATCCGTTTAAAATGTGTAAAAATTTAAAATTGTTAAGCGCATTTTCATCATTTTCAACTTAATATCTTAATTTAAGTATGAATAAATAGATTTAAGTTCTAAAATCGATCAAAATTCACAGATTTTCTCCTCATTTTATCTTAATTTGAGGAGGAGAATTGTGAATTGTGATTGATCTTAGGACTTAAATCTCTTTATTCATGCTCAAATTGGGATATTGAGTTGAAAATGACGAAAATACCTTCAAAAATTTTAGATTTCGGCACGTTTTAAATGGATGGGTAACCGGCGATGAATTTTGGCACTAAAACAATAGTCGTGGGACCAAAATTGGTACTAAACAATAGTCGTGAGACCAAAATTGGTAGAAATGAAACATGTGGATCAAAATTATCATTTTGCTAATAGTCATGGGATCAAAAATGGTATTTGCTCATTTAACTTGCTTAACTAGACTTTATTGCAGCTATTTTTAATACTTCTCCCTTGCTATTTTATGTGTTTAACACTTTAACACTTTGCCAAGGACCTTGTAGTCCAGTGGCATCAAACTTGTCCCTTTATACAGGAGGTGATGGGTTCAAGCCTCAGTAGAGTCAATATTGACTTTTATTAGATACTCCATTGCAATAGAGTTAATAGTATTCAAAACACTTTAACTTAACTAAATTTTATAAAAACGTTTAGCATTAATATATAAATTTTATATATTTAAAAATTATATTAAATGTGTTAATTAAAAATAAAAAAAATTAATTTTTTTGCAATACTAATGAATCTTTTCAACATAATATTTTCTTTATATTTTCTCAAAATTAAAAAATAAATATAATTAAAGCCTTTGATTTGTTAGATAAGAGTTGAATCCCTCCCAACCCCAAAAAGTAAGTTAAATGAAATTTCTCAGGTAAAGGTCAATGGCTTTGATTTTTTAGATAGGAGGTTAAGTAGTTCAAAATATTATCTAAATTTTAACCTTTTAAAAAAAAATTCTAAAATAACTTTAACATCAAATATTTAAAGTTTTAAGCTAAAAAAAATAAATTAATAATAACAATACTTTAGAATCGTGATCATCTGTACCTGGTGCTATGTTCTTAATGGATCACCAATCCTGTGACTATTGTAAGTCAAACACGTTTAACCACATAATTCTTTGACTATCTATTTGTCATATCTTACTTAAAACAAAGTGGTGATAAGTGTTTAATATTAACCATTTAACATCATTCCATAATAAGTCACAATGTTACATCTCGAATCGAACATGAGCTGAACTCTGTCAACTCGCCCGACACCCAACAATTCTTGATTTTTATTTAGGGGGTGAATAAATTTTCCATTTATTAAAATTAAAATCTAGATGAATAGTATAATGAATAGCAAAAGTAGGTGCCAAAATATCATAGTAATCTTTAAAAGGGTAAAAATGGAAATTAAAGTGAGAAAACATTAATATGACATTGTGACCCAATAAAAGATATTCAACAGTTTTAAGAGTGTTGTCCTTTTTGACATTAAGAAGAGAGGCGCAAAATATGTCCAAGAAAAAAGTTTGTGTATTTGCATTTTGCAGGTGGTGGAGGGACTAGGGAGGTGCAAATGGTCAACCCCACCAACGTGTCGGCGGTGTAGCCATGCAACGTCTCTGCTTCCTCAAACACTTGTCCGCCTCTCTGCTTTCGCAATTCACCTCACTCCCCCACTCTCTCAACCCAACGAGCATCACAAGTTTGTTATACGAGTTTAATTCTTGTTAATATTTTTTAGTCAAATTCATCATACAGCAATGTCTTCGTATAGTGCGGTTCAGATTATTACAGAAGAGTGATGTTTACCCTATATATGTTCTAGGGTAATGACTGCATATTATATTTTTCTTGCCACTCAAAAAAATGAGTATCATAAGTTAAATAATTGTTGATTTACAAGAAAACTCAAAAATATGTTAGGTGTAAAATTTGCATTGTGGCCTTAGTTGGCAAAGGACCATAAGGAGGTAAACCAGTATATGCTGCTCATAACTAGTCGACTTATCATTAGGCAGCTTCCATAGAGAGTAGAACTTAGAATCTTGTGATTACCAGACTAATTGTTTGTCGATTCCCGCTAGAAGCTACCCCAAATTAAGTAATTTTGTGTTGTTAGTCAAACACTATAGTAAATAATTCAAAGTTTAGCTATTGTTTAGGACTATAAACGAGTCGAGTCGAGCTCAAACTCGAGCTCGATAAATAATAGATGGACTCAAACTCGATCGAGCTATAAAATTGAAGCTCGAGCTCGAGTCCGTTACGAAAGGAGCCTGCTCGAGTTCGAGTCGAGCTTTGATCGAGCGGCTCGATGAGCCACGAGCCTAAAATATTTACGCTCAAAATCGACTTGATTGTGAAACGTGCTCAAGTTTAGCTCGAGCTCGAGTAAGTTCGCTTAGTTCATTTACACCACCTATATTCTAAAAAAAATGTCTCACTTTATAGGTAAAATCATTGAACCAATCATCTCGTTTGCTCGAGACAATTTTCCTTGATGTACTTACCCTCAATTATCTTCACACACTTCCATCAACATTGAGTTGGATGAATATAAGTTTCGATCCATCCCAATTATCATCCACATTTCTCTTTCCCTTCTACAAATTAAATATGATTGACCTAAACTTCAACTTTAAAATTAATTTATTGAGACATACCATTAATGACATTAATTAATGTTGCTTGAACATCATATCATAAAACATAATATTTTTTATTCTCACCCTCTACTTATAATACAACAATACAACAGAGTAATACAGTAAAATCTATTCCGACTTAACTCACCAATTTAGTATGTAGTATTTGAAAAAAGAGTAATATACTGAAACCAAAACGTCAACTATTATACCACTGTGTACAGTTGTACTTGGGGTGCATTATAGTACAGTTACTCATGCCTGTAAATATTTAAAAAAAAAAAAAAAAAAAACACCCAAACAAACCAGGAAAAAAGAGTCCATATAAAATTCCCAGAAATAAAATAAAATTAAACTCTCACAAAATGTGAAAGAAAGTTTGAAGAAAAAGGGCAAACTTGTAATTTCACTCTAATTTTTTGTTTTATTTTTTTGGGTGTTTGACTAAACTGTTTCAGTGTTGCCATAGTAAGCTCTCAAACTGGCCTGAAACCGTACTTTGAAACTCTGAAATTTCGATATTTATTCCTCCGCCGTCGTCGCCGCTTCTTCCGCCGCCGCAATGTCCATAGTCGTCTTCCAAGCTATGCCACCATGGGTGGAAGTAATCCCAAACGTCCGAGTCAATAAACAGAAACTCGTCCCGAGTTGACTCGACCAAATCGTAACTCGGGTCCGGCAGCTTCGGCAGCTCCACTATCTCCCCCAGCTGCTCCTCCGCCGCCTCCGGCGAGGAAGAGGAGGTTGAGGAGGAGGAGGAGCATGAGTCGGTGGAGGCCGCCGACAATGACGGCCCGGGCGTCTCCGCCTTAGGCGGGTCGAGATGGTCCATATGCGCGGCTCTTAAAGCGGCGGCCTGGATGTCACGCGGGGCGCACGTGGCGGGGCGGGGCAAGAGGTCGGAAAGCTCGGGGAAGTTGAGGACCGCGGATTTTCCCTTGACCGACAGGGCGGCGACGTCGTGGGCCCTGGCGGCCATCTCGGCGCTGGCGAAAGTGCCGAGCCAGATCCGAGACTTCTTCTTGGGCTCCCGGATCTCCGATACCCATTTCCCCCACGCCCGCATTCTCACCCCCACGTACGTCGGGTGCTTCAGATCACTCCGCCCTCTACTCCTCTTCCCGCCATTATTATTCCCGCCGTCCTCCTCCTCCCTCGCCCGTTTCGGCCGCGTAAGCCGATCAGAAGAAAACGGAGATAATGATGATGAGTAGCTACTTATTGATTCCGTTTCCGAGTGCGATGATGATGACTCTGCCGCCATTACCGACACTCGAGAGAGAGAGAGAGAGAGAGAGAGAGATTTACTCTGATCTTATTACACAGCTAATCAACCACTGATATGTATGTATCTACAGACAAACACAGAGTGATTAAGTGATGGATGGATGGATAGTTCAAAGTTGGAAGGGAGGGAGAGTGTTTATATATAGAGATGGATGGGAGGAGAAGATGATTGGAGATGGGAGTGGGACAGATGAGATGGAATGGAATGAGGAAGGAAGGTGAGATTTGGTAAAATAATATATATGAATTGAAGGTTTGGAGTTTGGAGAATGGAGATATAGAGATAATAAAGCATTAACTATATTTCATCATTATTACATAATGACAGAGATCGCAAATCAAAGTCTTGTACGCGCGCGGCCACACAATCATCAACTCATTTTTGTGCATGTCTCATGGCCCTTAGCTTCTTTATGCCTCACATTCACTTCCTTTTTTCTTTTTTCTTTTTTCTTTATATATATATATATATATATATATGGGAGGGTTGAAGTGACGACTAATTAAATTCATAATAAATCAAATGTTGATGATGGCTAAGAGCAATTTCATTCGTTTGATTTTTTTGTGGTTTTTTTCCGTCATGTAGGATGGTCATGTAGGATGGAGAAAGTGAAGGAAAAAAAAAGTAAAAAAAAAAAAGAATAGGTTTATCCGTCAGCGGGTCCGTGGAGTTCAAGCGCTCAGTTGGGCACTTCTAGTGTGCATAACAAGCACCTAAATCGCCTGTTTAATTTTTTATATTTTGGTGAATCCCACAAAAAATCATGTTTTGCAAAAGGATCGACCTCAAATTTCTCTCACATCAACTCTATTTCTTCCACATCATATTTGACTCCACAAAAAAAATAAAAAAAAAAAAAAAAAAACACAAATGGTGGTGCTCTAAGAAATAAGAAGAGAATGACATAGTTTATAAACATTGTGTTGGTTTTATGACTTTTGGGTAGTTAGAGGCAGGTAACACTATTTGTTAGAATATCGAGAATATAGAAAAAATGTAAGAAAAATATACGAAGAGAATATAGGTATTGTATTACTTAGAATTGCCTCCTTTCTTCGTGTATGGAGGGTCTATTTATACATATTTTGGACCTAGAGTCTTACAAGGAATATGAATCATGGACTACCTCATACTGGGAATCTTTGTTACATTATAACTAATAAGCCCTAATCCTACTAATAATACAAATACTAAGTCCAATCTGTATCGTATTCTTTGGTAGCTCTGTATTGGATCTCTTTCTTGGGCCTTCTTGATCCAGTTATTCTCTTGAGCCGGTCCGCGTGGCCTAGGCCTAGTGTATTATCCATCATCCAGTTCCCCATTTTCTTGAGATTTCGTACATATAAAGTTTCTGGAAAGTATGCTTGTTCTTTTGGGCCTGTCCGCGGGCCCAGACCTATTATATTATCCATCACATTGCAAATTTAAAATTTTGCAATAATTATAAAATTAATTTTGTACTTATTATACTAAAATCTTTAATTATTGATGAACCCTAATGACCGGTTGATCTAAACTCACTTTCTACCGGTTGATATTTTTCTCATTTAAACACACCACTATATGTGTGCGTGTGTGAACTCAAATGCGACTATGTCTTAACGTGCGACTGCACAATTAGGTATAAAAACAACAAACACACACACACACACACACACACACATAATGGGGAATATACCACTACTACACAATCCCTTATACGGTACACCTGATCGGTACCTGGCTGGGACGCCGCGAGCACTCATTCTCGACCTTCTCTGACTAGGATCTCGACATACTCGACCTAAATCTTTAGCTAAGCTGGCTAAGAACGACAGTAGTCTTGCGCTACCAGAAGGCCAATCCCGACTAGTTCAGGTCGGGATGGTTGTCCCAAACAGGAATACTTGTGGGTTAGACCTAGGTTACGGGCCTCAACCCAACCTCTTCGTAGTGGATAATGTTCAGGGATCTTGGTACACGTGGATGGTAAAACACAAATTCAAAACCCAGCCACTGCATGCGTGACACGTGTTGGACATGTCGAAAGCTCGGCATGTGTGCTTCATATCCTTTTCCTGAATATTACATTTATGACGAAGTGAGGAAACTTTTGGTACTTTCTATCTATTAGCATATAGCCTGAGATCTTCTGACCTCACGTCATTACCCGAGCTCAAGACTTAAACCACCAGATAAGCACACCAAGAAAGGATCTTTCCATTGATCCGACCTTGTCACTTATACGTATTCATGGAAACTATTGTATTTAGCACATCAATATATATGTATGAGAGGGAGAGAGAGAGAGTGATCAGAAAAGAGATAAAATAGGATAATGGCCATAAAGATATATTTACAACAATTTTTAAGTTTATTTATTCATCCATAAAAAATAAAAAAATAAAAACGGTGTTTCTTCTTCTCCCAAATAAAAAGGTGTTTCTGAAGTAGGAAATAATTGTTAAATATTCAGACATGATTAATGAATGCTCCAATTTTTTATTTGTTTTTTTTTTAATTTCATGCTCCAAATTAAATGGCTAAATTAAATAATATTATATTTATATTATATATATCCATATGCTATTTAATTACTTTGACCAGTTACCAGTATGGCAGTATATGATGTGCCTTGAAGTTGCATATATCAATGCCTAATTATGTGTGTGTAGACACTTGACACAGTATATTTATCCATTGTTCATAGAGGGAATTTTCAATTGAAACCAACAACAACAAATACCCACAAATTGGTTAATAAATATTTTTGAGTTAATTACTGAAATGGTCTCTTGACTATAGTAAAATTACTAATTTGGTCGTTGATTATTTTTTTTGTATAATTAAATTCTCAACTTTAAAAATTTTAACCAATTTGGTCTTCCGTTTGTTTAGCTGTCAGACTTTCGTTTACTCGGGATCAAGGGGTTATTTCAATCATCACATGTATCATTTTCTCTCCTATAAAACTGAAGAGTTAATTACAGAAATTGTTCATTGACTATAGCTAAATTATCAATTTAGTCCCGAGACCGAGTAAATAGAAGTCTAACTACTAAACAAACGGATAATCGCAATTGGTTAAAATTTTTAAAGTTGAAGATTTAATTAGGTAAAAAATAGTCACTGATCAAATTGATAATTTCGCTATATATAGTCAAGGTACCATTTTAGTAATTAACTCAATATTTTTTTAAAATATGAAGTCAGATCATCAGCATGTGTAAATGTATATGAAAATATTTAACTTTTACACAAACAATAATGTTTTCAAATATTATGGGATACGACCCTAGGGTCCTAATTGGGTACCCCTCCCTTAGATCCAAAAGAATATTATGGGATGCATTTTATGAGGAATCATATTCTAAAATATCAAAAAGTAAGAATTTATATGAATTTTTACAAACTAAAAATGACAGTAATAACAATTTTATAAATAGAATATATATATATTAGTTAGGGCACTCCCAATATTTTAGTAGTTGATTATTTTTTTCTTTTAATAGTGTACATTTTACTCCATTTGATATACGATATACATACACTAGTTAGGCCACACTTAATGTCAGAAATTAAGAGTGTTAGATAAGTTAATATACTTAAATAATGCAATGGGGATTGGCGGTATATCCAGATATATAGTCACAGATTAAAAGAAAAACAGTATTGCATGAAGAGTCACACTTGTGTTAGACCGTCTCACGGATCCTTATTCGTGAGACGGGTCGGGTCGGGTCAAAGCACCATGCAAATGTCATACTTATATGCTCAAATATAACACTTATCAAAAATACAATTTTTGTTACTTATAAGAGAAAAAGTAATACATTTTTTCATAATAAGTAATGTTGACAAGTACCCCTTACTTATAAGAGCAATTATAATACTTTTGAGGCAAAAAGTAATACTTTTAAATTGAAATATAAAAGTATTGTATTTTCCCTTAAAAGTATTACATTTACCCTTATAAGTAACAAAAATTTTATTTATGATTAGTATTACATTTGAGCATATAAGTATGGCATTTGTGCATATAAGTGGTACAATTGCATATTGACCCGACCCGACCCGACATGTCTCATGGTGAGACGGTCTCACACAAGTTTTTGCCTTGCATGAAAGTTGTTGTGTTGCTTAATTAAGATTTGTTTATTCTTGTAATATTATATTTTCCCACCTTCAAAAGTGAATCTTACTATCATATCATCATATCATCATATATACAATTCATTTACTATTTTTTCTATATCTCTGCAATTTTAACTCACTTCAACAACAATAACAACAATAATAATTAACAAAAAAAATATATATAGATAGAATGACATGACATCTAGCCATATCGCAAGAGAGAAAATTAGGAAATGCTTGGCTATATTTGTGTGGTGAGTTTTTTTTTTTTTTTAGATAATTTCAAAATTTAATTCACCATAAAATGCCACATTAAGGAGTGAATATCTGAGAGTGGTAAATGTAGGGGAGAGTAACAAGGTCGGAAGAAATGACGGGATGGGCACACTAGCGGGCACATCAGATATCCGGCATATAGTCATTTTCTTAATTTCTTTCCTTTTGTATTTTTTTTTATTTGTTATATAATACATTATACATATGGAGTAATATATATGATATAAAAGTTATTAAATTAAATGAATTGTAGTGAAGCTAGCCTACGAATATTTGGATGAAGGATATTTATTTACACAATGAAAATAAAGTATATTGAGAACATATTAATATTGAGCGTTATGTCATAAGTGGACTCACAAATTAAATATTCTGATACATTATAAATATCCTTTAGAACTTATGTGAATATCTAAATGAGGGTAAAAAGTAAAAACCTAACAGATCTTTAAGACTTTACCCCATTAAGCGTATGAACTATATATAAACCAAGAAGCATTAAAAGATGGAGATCTGAGTCTTTCTCATTTACCCTGGTCTTAATGCATGGTTTCAGAGGTATGTAAACACCATTATTACGGCTTCCACATATTGCTTGCTAGTTGTTACAGCTCAAGTTTCGGTATAACAAAATAGCTAAGCATAGGAAGGTAAGTAATAAATAGCTGGTTTTTACTTTTTACCTTGTGACAAAGGATGGAATCGCCCACCTCAGACACATTCACAATTCGTGGAGCGGTAAATTATGATGACTCAACTGATTAATATAGACTTGATTTTTGCTCACTGTACAAGGAGCCCCGTCATCACATGCACGTACACATCAGTTAAGTTATATACATGAAGCACTAGTAACCATGATTATGCCTAACATTTTATATTTAAATATAACATAAATATAATATATACAATATAATATTATTCGGAGAATCGGGTCGGGAACGGGTAGGGGATACCCTCTCGTCCCCTGCGGGGATGAGGAAATTCTCTCCTTCCCCGCCCCTTGTTTTCCGGAAAAATTTCTCGAACCTATCTCGTCAGAGCCGGAATCGATTTACCCGTCAAGGACGAGTTAAATTGTTATCCCTACATTCACGTTATTATTATTTCAATAATTCCCTCCCAATCGAATATCGCACAGTTCACATAATCTCCCTAGATTCCTTTGCGTCCTCCTTGTGGCTATAACATCTTTTGGTGGTCAAGCTCAAGGATCAATTGATCATTCCTAGGGTCACAAGTACAATCCTTAATTAATACACATGCCCACTATAAAAATTCATGCCCAATCACACGTACTAACCCAGATATGCACCATATAACAATCCACCATATGTTTTTAGTCATATTTTACTATTTATCTACTCAATTTAACTTAGTTGTAGTCGTCTATACCTCCCTCATGGCCATTATGGAGATCAACTAGTGTGTACCTAATTCACTGATGATATTAGCATCCTCAATAGTTTGATTTTTGCACAAGCTTTTAGGAGCCAAGTAGCAAAGAGGAGCAGCCCAGTGGGCACGTCTAGTACACGCGTCCACTTGGCGCTACTGGTATGCTTAACGCACACCATTTGCCATATTTTTAAAACATATCTCTTCTGCAAGAACACAATCTCCTCTCTATCATCCTCTCACTTCCACATAGGATTCTAAACCTCAAAAACCTCTCCAAAAATCATCCCAAAAGCTCTGTTGGGGTGCTCTAATACCCATAACCAAATAATGTTTGACAAAGATATTATATTTTGGGTTAGATTCCCATCAACAACCAATGTGGAACATATTATAGTACTCCTAATAAAATCAACTAGCTAGTAGCAGGCATGCTGAGTTCTTTGAATTAAGGCTATATTTTATATGGTACTATCATACAATCAAATATATCATATATACTTGGTTGTACCGATCAGTACCATAAAAAAAAATCCATTCTATTAAATGTTAAGGTTAATATTGTATTTGTCCACGATTTTTACACTATTCTTATTAAGAACATTGAAGGGTCAGCCCGACAGCTAATGGGCCAACACAAAAACTACGTCTTTATTAAATTAAATGCATTTGGACCAATGACAGCAAGATTGGGCTTTTAACTATTCATGTCCTGGGGTCCATTCATTGTTTTGACAAAACATCGTACGTTTGGTTCCAATCTAAGTACCACCAAAATTTAACTATTTTATGGCAATATCATTCATTATGGTGGTTTAATTTTTTATTTTATTTTAATTTATATTATATTATTATCAACACTATATTAGAAGTGATAATGTGATAGGACAAAATTGACTAGGGGTGGCAACAGGACGAGGTGGGGTGAAGAATAGGGTCCTCGTCTTTGCCCCCGAACTTATCGTCCGTTTCTTAGCGAGGATGGAAAATTACCCCATCTCCGTCGAGATTTTTTTAAAACAAATTAGTACACTTTTCAATTGTTAGTACACTATAAAATAATATTTTATTTAAATTATATAATTAATTTATAAATTTATATATTTAAATATCCAATTAGCCTAACATCCAATCATCTCAAATACGACTAGTACAAAATACTTTAAAACATTAAACAATAGTTAAAGATTCAAAATGTTCAAATCTTAAATCCTTAATCGAAATGCCAAATGTCCATACACACTAACTCGAAAAAAATTCAAAATTCCAAATTAAATATTATTACATATAAATATTAGTATATTATATAAAATTATATAATATATATGTTTCGGAGATTTGGAGTTGGGATCGGGGCTTGGGGCTTGGGTACAATCCTTTTCCTCGATTGGAGTCTGGTTGAACTGTCAGATTTTCCCATCAAGATCAAGTTAAATTGCCACCCCTAAAATTGACTATGTGGTAACAACATGCATGATACATTTGCATTTCATACTTTTTATCATGCAAGATTGTAACAAAATAATCTAACCTAAAAATGCTAATACTATCATGGATTTTCTTGCAATTCTGGACCATTATTATTCTCCAACAATGGGCAGTAATTCTTCCAGAACCAGTGTTTCTGCCACAGCAGATACACCTCCTCAATCGGAACCTGCTTCGTCTCCGGCAACAGAAGCAAGATGAAACAACTCATCACCACAATCAGCCCTGCAAAAACCAAGAAAATGCCATATTTCAAGTGACACAACGACGCCAGAAAACACTGCGCGATCAACGCCGTGAATATCATGTTCACGCACACCACCATGCTCTGCCCCGCCGACCGCGTTTCCAGCGGGAAGATCTCGCTCGGCACCAGCCACCCCAACGGCCCCCACGATCGCCCGTACGCCAGAACGAACACGCAGATTATGATTATCAGGAAGATCCCGATCCCCTTCGGGAGATCCTCGCCTTCCCCGAACTTGAGAGCTAGAGTTATGGCCACCGCCACCAAGACGCAGATCATCTCCGCTCCCGCTTCCAGGAAGAAGAAACGCCTACCGAACCTGAAATTCGACATTCAATTACCTATATATATAATCACATCAGATCTTTCTATCACTAATAAAAAAAGACTATGGTTCACGTGTTGCTTGGAGTTCATAAAAAACTGGAACCTGTCCACGAAAGCCATGGAGATCAGGGCGGCTGCCACCAGGGCGCCGCTGGTGATGGTGGAGGAAAAGAGCGAGGCGCCGGAGCCGAAGCCCAGGCTTTGGAATATGACGGGGGCGTAGAAGAGAATGGAGTTCATTCCGGTGAGCTGCTGGAACGCCGGGATCGCGAGCGCTCCGATCACTAGCTGCGGCCGGTTCTTCCTCTTTAGGAGGTTTCTTAACGGATGCTTTACGGCTTGAGCCGCTCGGCTTGCGTCCATTAGGTCTTCGAATTCTGCGTCTACTTTTGACGTTCCTCTTACCTTCTCTAACACCGCTCTGGCTTCCTCTAGCCTTCCCTGCTCCACTAGACTGTTCGGCGTCTCCGGGAGGAATAGCCCGCCGACGAACATGAGGACCGCCGGAAGCGTGGCTAATCCCAGAGATATTCTCCACCCCCATGGATGGATCTTCTCGGTTCCGTAGTTTATGAAGTTGGCTACGAATATCCCTAAACAAGTCGTCAGCTGGAAGAGCTGATTAACCGCTCCCCGGATCATCGCCGGCGCCATTTCCGATAGATACAAAGGCACTGCCTGCATCACGAAAACAAACATCATGTGGACGACCTAGTCAAGTTAATCAGGATAAATTTACACATTCAACTCCAAAGTCAGAACTGATTTATCTTTGTCGGCTAAAATTACCAAACCAGAATTTATCTCTAGTACACACTTACTCAAATTGGTGAGGCTAAATTTACATGTTTAACTTATTCCTTGTCAACTAGAGTTACAATCTAGAGTTTATCTCTAGTACACACACTTACTCAAGTTGGTGAGGTTAAATTTATACGTTCCACTCAGCCATTTCTGACTAGAGTTAAAAGACAGAGTTTATTTCTAATACACACACTTACTCACACCTATTGACCTGATTTAAGTGGTTGGCTATAAACAACTTA
The DNA here is from genome assembly GCF_003576645.1 of Ipomoea triloba. Taxonomy (NCBI): domain Eukaryota; kingdom Viridiplantae; phylum Streptophyta; class Magnoliopsida; order Solanales; family Convolvulaceae; genus Ipomoea; species Ipomoea triloba. Next base: position 11,385,799 of record NC_044916.1, on the reverse strand, counting down.
GACTGAGTTACCTCTTAAGATTGGAGAGCTTTTGCCAGTTAAGTTTACTTGGTGCATATTATTCAATGCCACACCCTTAAATAGTTGGAACAATTCAAATTTTTAGTTAAGTGGGAGCATAGAATATGACATTATTGGATGACACTTACTTGATTCCCAAAACCAATGCCTATGCCGAGAAGACAGCGACCGACGATGAGCATTGCTATGTTGATGGCGAATGCATTGATGACTGCTCCGACGAAGAAACTGGTTGCTCCCCAGAGAATGCTGGCTTTCCGGCCTTTATATCTGGTAACATAGGACGCCCCAAATGTAGAAATTAGGGCAGCAAAGTAGAGAGAAGAAGTGAAGAGAGTGAGGATCTGATTGTCATATTTGCAGTAATCAGTTTCCTGCAGATGCTCCTGCTTCCTCCTGTAGATTTTGGGGAAGAATTCTTTCAAGAAATCATCCATGGAAGTCACCCCACCTTAAACCAACACAAACCCATCATTAAACGCCTAATATATCAACCAAAGATTGGACCTTTTTGGATGAAAAAGAAAATTATTGACTGAATTCAAAATGGTGAAGAAATGAAGAAGAGTAGTGACTATTGAACATATAATATATAAACATAAATGTGCAATCCAACTATCAGCTTAAACTTTTACCAGAAACGCCAAGATCGTAGCCGAAGAGAGACCCTCCCATGGCGGCAACAATGCAAGCGAATACGAAATAGGGAGTGATTCTATACTCGTAGAGATGAGCCCTGCAGCCTCCTCTTGAGTCTACAAAACCTCCACCCGCCATTGTTTAAGCTTAGCTTCTTCACCCCTCAGCACAGAAAACTATGGCATGGGGGGATTAGTATAGACACGAAGGTTTGATGTATAAGAAAGGGCGCCTGAGTTTGTTCGCGGAAATTAAGGTGTCAGAGGTCGCATTTGCTTGATATTTATTCTATCCGGTTTAGATAAACTTTGATCACTCCTCTATTGGTGTGTTCTGTTACTCGCTACCTAAGCATGTGGCGCATGGATAACAAAATTGCCTTTCTGTTCTAACATTTTAAATTCATTGTTCCAACTCCATACCAAATGGTATATAAGGATTGGTTTTGGAAACCCAAAAAAAAAAAAGACCGAAATTTTCTCAGTCTAAGGACCCCACAGGGTTACACCTTAGTCCGAAAATGTTCAACATTGAAGCTAAGGGAATGAATTGAACCAAACAAATCTATTGTGGTTGAAGGAAAAAAAAGATTATTTTGATGAAAATGACTTTCAAAATTTTCATCCAAAGAGATGTTTTCCGGATAATTCATTTTTCACACACAATTTTATATTACCCTCTATCTAAATGGTGTCAAGCAAGCGGGTTAGACTTGTCATAGACAATTTATATCATGCATTACGAGTGCACAATGCATTGCGCACGCCGTACCAAAATGTTAGGAAATGAGTTCTGTGTATTCTAGGTAATCGTTTTGTGTATTCTAGACAACCGTTATGTGTATTCATATTCGTAACACATGTTGTGATGTGTTTGTGCATTCAAATGTTTAGGAAGATAAGTTCTATGTATTTTGTGTCAATATTCTGTGTATTCATGTTATTAACACATGTTGTGATGTGTTTGCGCATTCAAATGATAGGAGGATGAGTTCTGTGTATTTTGTGTCAATATTCTGTGTATTCTAGGTAAACGTTCTGTGTATTCTAGACAAACGTTCTGTGTATTCTAAATAAGAATTATGCGTGTTATAGATAGTGAATTCCCTGGAGTCATTCGCGTTCGCGTCCACTACTATCGAAACGACGTCGTTTTGGACCAGGGTCCATAGTGTACTGTGGACCCTGATCCACGATATAACGATTGCTTGTCATATGTTTGGTTACTATTCGAATTGGACCAAGTTGGCCTGGTTAAAATTCTAGATGGATAAAATTGGGCCAAACATTAAAAATTCTTGGCTCAACGACACCCACATCCCAAACAATCTAATTAAAGACCAAGGTGGGGTTGGGACTTTTGTACCATATTATAGAATTTGGGCAAATTATGCTGTGGACCCAGGTCCATCTTGCAACCTGGGTCCAAAACTACGTCGTTTTTGTCTTCTTTTTTTTTAGTAAACATATTACTGAATATAGAGTTGTCCAAAAATGTGTGAATGTAGAGGTTTGAAAGTGTGAATGTACAGTATAGAAATCGTGAATGTAGATTTATGATTGTGTGAATATAGAGTTGCTTAGAAATGTGTGAATATAGAGGTTCCAAATTGTGAATATGGAGTATAGAAATCGTGAATGTAGAGTTATGCGTGTGAATCTGTAATAGAGTTAAGAAGTTCTAGCAACTTGTAGCCCTGTAATGTATGAATGTGGAGTTCTCAAGTTGTGAATGTGGAATATAGGACCTGTGAATATAGAGTTTTGAATGTGTGAATGTGGAGTTTACAAATTGTGAATGTAGAGTATAGTGTATGTGAATGTAGACCCAGGTCCACCTTGCAAGGTGGACCTGGGTCCACGGCATAACAAGCCTAGAATTTGATACTCATTAATATATTTGTTTGTCTACTTTTGTTATATTACTATTAGATTCAAATACTTTAGTAATCTTTTTTTGTAAATTAATTATTTACTTATTTTGATTACAATTCATATTTATCACCAGACAAACACTAGTACGAAAAAGAACATAAGAGACTGATTTTTCGCTCTTGTTTTTAAAAGAAGGGTAGGGGATCGACGGATCATTACAAAATATTCACAGTGGCAAAATTGTAAAAAATTTAATAAGAATCCGCGACTGTTTCTAAGCAAAACAGTTGCGATTTGAAAAAAAAAAATTCGAGTAGTTTCCGTGACCGTTCCACTTAAAACGGTCGCGAAAACTAATAAATTTAAAGAGACTTTTTCCACTTAAACCAATTATAATTACCAAGTATCTGATTCTAATTACAATTTCAATTTCATTGTTTGAACCAAACGCCCCCTAAGTTTTACTTTTTTTCCCAATATTTTAAAGCTCAGAGTTATTACATTTATTAATTTAAAATAATTAATATTTTATAAGAAATAACTTTATAATAGATTTTTGTTAATTTTTTTAAATGAACCAAATAAAAAATACAATTTTTTTACTTTAAGCCAAATAGTAAAAAATGAAAATATTTTTTAAACATGAGATATTTTTCAGAAAATATTTTCTAATTTTTCAACTATATTAATAATATAAAGACTTTGTTTATTTAAACTTCCAAATTCGGTAGCCTTATGCTGTAACTAATATTTCGGCCAATAAGATTTAAACAAAAATTTTCCAAAAAGAATTAAGCATCCATCCATTAAAAGTATTTCTTGCTTTAGAAAAAAAAAATTATGTGCATGCATGCATTAGTAGTAGGTTGATGAAATTTTCTCCTTATTCCCTTTGTATAGAAAAAATTAAAAAACGTTATTTCATGATATGGCCGGGTGTAGTATTCCATACTTCTATTTCATCACCATTGTCTTGTGGAGTTGGAGTCCTCTTGCAAATTGCACTGCATAACAGAACTAAGAATTTCTTTTTATATATGCTAATTAGAAAAGATGGTTAAGTGTACGCTGTGTATAGTTATATATATTGGGTTTATCGAGGCAAACCCCACTCCTCTTCCGAGTATGTGAGTAAACCCTCGCCGGCAAAGGACCACAAGGAGGTTAACCAGTCTAGGTTGCCCATAGCTGACCGGCTCAAACCCGGGTGGCAGACGGTTTCGAACTCAGGACCTCACGGCCGCGAGCGTCTTGGTCTTGCCACTCAGGCTGCCCTTACGGGCTTGTATAGTTATATATATGGTACTATGTTAAAGGTGCATAGAAGAGAAAGCAACTTGTAAAGTATAAGAAATAACTTTAAACAATATATGACATTCTAGTATGTTATAGTATGTAGATATGGCATTACAGGGCCGGATTTGAGCATGTCTAACATGTGCAACCACACATGGTCTCCAATTTTTAGGGGCACCATATTTAAAAAAAAAAAATTATATGTATATATAGTTTACAAAAATTTATTCTAAATGTATGAAGATTGGACCAATTTGTGACAAGATGAAATTGAGTCCAATTGATAATTGCTTAAAAAACCTTATATATATATATTTTTTTTTTCTAATCCAAAAACATTGCCAATTCCGTTCGGAAATTATATTTCATAAATTAGAATCCCACATCTCAATTAGACAATTAGCAAATTCCCAACTCTATAAAATACGGCAATACCGTAACGCAATTCAACAATTCCTAATTCGGTAATTTCATAGATCGCAGACCACAACTCAACTGATTCTTCAATTCTTCTTGATCACACAAACTCTCAAGTTCTCCAATTATCTTAACAGGTAATTAAAATTACGTATTTTTCATATTTTTTGTTTATTGTTTTAAGAATTTGTTTCTTGATTAATTATTTATTCATAGAGTTTCTAAATAAATTCTTTTTTTCCTTAGGATTTTATAATTATGTCTTCTAGAAAATATACATCTGGGTCTGAGAAGCATAAAAAGAAAAGAATAATTATACAACTAACTCAATCTCAAAAAGGAGTTCTTGAAAAATTCATTACAAAACAAACTCAATGGATTAGCTTTAATCTCCATTGAAAATGAGCTTTTGGAAGAAGTTGATATCAAAAGTTTGACTGATGATTTTGCGTCTAAATGTGCACGCATGTCACTTTTTAAATAAAATTTTATATATTTTTTAATACAATATTTATATTTTGATACAACTTTTTGAGCAACTATTATTTATATATAGAAATTACCCGAAAAAGGGTTCAAGTAATATATGGCACATGGCCCCAATTTTTATTAGAACGGCCAGTATGGCAACCTTGAGACTTTGTTTAAGGGGTTGTTATGCCGTGGACCCAGGTCCACCTTGCAAGGTGGACCCGGGTCTACATTCACACACTATACTCTACATTCACAATTTGTAAACACCACATTCACACATTACATGGTTATATGTTTAGTAACTATATATTACCACTGTTATGCATTTACACATTCAAAACTCTATATTCACAGGTCCTATACTCCACATTCACAACTTGAGAACTCCACATTCACACATTACAGGGTTACAAGTTGCTAGAACTTCTTAACTCTATTACAGATTCACACATGCATAACTCTACATTCACGATTTCTATACTCCATATTCACAATTTGAAACCTCCACATTCACACATTTCTGGGCAACTCTACATTCACACAATCATAAATCTACATTCACGATTCTTATACTCTACATTCACACTTTGAAACCTCTGCATTCACATATTTTTGGACAACTCTATATTCAGCAATATGTTTACTAATTTAAAAAAAAAAAAAAAAAAGAGACAAAAGCGACGTAGTTTTGGACCCAGGTCCACCTTGCAAGGTGGACCTAGGTCCACAGCATAATTTGCCTTGTTTAAGCGACGAAAATTTTTACATAAGAATTTTTTGATATGGTCTCAAAAATTTTATAGAGATATCTATTGATTACTTGATTGTAACTATAAAAATTATCAATATTTTCAACCATCCTAAAGTGGTTATAAACATAGGGTTCCCGGTTAGAAAAGATTGTTCTGACCAATTTTTTGATCATTTAGACTCTGTTTGGTAGAGTTTATTTATAAGCTTATAGCTTATTTTAAGCTACTAATAAACTATAAGCTCTGTTTGGTAATGTTCCTAAAATAAGCTAATAGCTTAAAATAAAAGCTTAGTTTTTAACGCTACCTAAGATGGCGTTTCAAAATAAGCTAGTAGCTTCCTAGCTTTTTTTCCATCTTTAACCTTATTATTTTAAAGAAATGACATCATTTACCCTTCCCAATTAAAACCTTTTTGGATAAACCTTTTAACATTTTCTCTTTAATATGTTTGGTTGTAATTTCAATTTGACATTTGTGTTTGAACATTAATTTTTGTATGAACTAATTTTATGAATTATAAAGATTTTGTTTTACTTTATATGTTTTCAAATATATGTTCTTACTTTATATTTTATTAAAATATATTGATTTCACTATTTTATATTTTAATATATAAACAAACATATTTAAATTTAAAACTATTTAAATTGTATGAAGATGTCATTTTTAGTCTTTTTACATTTATCAGTTTATCAAAAAGTTAATTTTACTAAACACTTTTAAGCATAACAATTAGCTTAACAGTTCTTCAGATTTCAGCTTCGAGCTTATAGCTTTTCAGTTTTAAGCTACTTTTCAACTTTCAGCTACCTTTTGGCTAGGTTTGCCAAACATAACCTTAAAGGATTAGAAAAATCTCGATCGCTATTTCTAACCACTCAATCTAAAGTGGTTGACGTTAAACATTAGAGCTTATAGCTTTTCAATCTTTGTCGTCTTTCAATAGCCCAAGTGCATAACATGCATCACGGTAATTGTTGTATAACACCCCATTGATTGTTCTTAAGTCTTCATAACATGTAGGCCCTCGAATTACATTCAAAAGACATCTCAAATAGTACATTTCACCACTTTAAGGAGGAACATAAAAAACTTGACCAATTGAGAATCCTCGTTGTCTTAGGAACAAATTCTCTTGTTGCTTGTTTCCAAACGAACTTTGTTGGCATCTTTGCATAAGTTAGTTGCTTTGCCTCAGGGTATTTTTTGTTTGCCTCAAGCCAAACTAGAAACATGCTATGTTTTACCGTATGTTATTCTACAATGACATCGATTGGAACATCCTCTTAAAAATAAATGCTTTGTTCATTTGGCAGGTGAAAATTCAAGCGCTCTACAGGAGGATATCTGTATTGTATTTCAAAACCTAATATCCTCCAAGCAGCTGTACATTATTAACATAATATAGTAATTTTTTTTTTTTGGAATACTATAATATACATCATATAGTAATTTGATTGTTATAATTTTTTTTTGAATATTATCATGAGAGAAATTTAATTGCGTACATTAACATAATATAGTAATATTTTTTTAGAATACTATAATATACATCATAGTGTAATTTGATTGTTGGAATTTTTTTTGAATATTATTATGAGAGGAATTTAATTACGTACATTAACATAATATAGTAATATTTTCTTTTAATACTATAATATACATCATATAGTAATTTGATTGTTGAAATTTTTTTTTGTGAATATTATCATGAGAGAAATTAAATTTAATTGCGTACATTAACATAATATAGTAATATTTTTTTAACATCATATAGTAATTTTATTGTTGGAATTTTTTTTTGAATATTATCATGAGAGGAATTTAATTACGTACATTAACATAATATAGTAATATTTTTTTAATACTATAATATGCATCATATAGTAATTTGATTGTTGGATTTTTTTTAAATATTATCATGAGAGGAATTTAATTACGTACATTAACATAATATAGTATTTTTTTAATACTATAATATACATCATATAGTAATTTGATTGTTTACAAATATAAAATAAAAAAATACGCAAGATTAAAATATTTTGAACCATAATTGAATTACATGGTATATTATCATGAGAATAATTTAATTACGTACATTAACATAATATAGTAATATTTTTTTTTGAATACAATAATATACATCATATAGTAATTTGATTGTTGGAAATTTTTTTTGAATGATATCATGAGAGGAATTTAATTACGTACACAACATAATATAGTAATATGTTTTTGAAATACTATAATATACATCATATAGTAATTTGATTGTTGGAGTTTTTTTTTGAATATTATCCTGAGAAGAATTTAATTACGTACATTAACATAATATAGTAATATTTTTTAATACTATAATATACATCATATAGTAATTTGATTGTTGAAATTTTTTTTAATATTATTATGAGAGAAATTTAATTGCGTACATTAACATAATATAGTAATATTTTTTTGGAATACTATAATATACATCATATAGTAATTTGATTGTTGAATTTTTTTTTTGAATATTATCATGAGAGGAATTTAATTACGTACATGAACAGAATATAGTAATATTTTTTATAAGACTAGAATATACATCGTATAGTAAGTGGATTGTTGAAATGTTTATTCTTTTTGAATATTATCATGCGAGGAATTTAATTACGTACATGAACAGAATATAGTAATATTTTTTATAAGACTAGAATATACATCGTATAGTAAGTGGATTGTTGAAATGTTTATTCTTTTTGAATATTATCATGCGAGGAATTTAATTACGTACATGAACAGAATATAGTAATATTTTTTATAAGACTAGAATATACATCGTATAGTAAGTGGATTGTTGAAATGTTTATTCTTTTTGAATATTATCATGCGAGGAATTTAATTACGTACATGAACAGAATATAGTAATATTTTTTATAAGACTAGAATATACATCGTATAGTAAGTGGATTGTTGAAATGTTTATTCTTTTTGAATATTATCATGCGAGGAATTTAATTACGTACATGAACAGAATATAGTAATATTTTTTATAAGACTAGAATATACATCGTATAGTAAGTGGATTGTTGAAATGTTTATTCTTTTTGAATATTATCATGCGAGGAATTTAATTACGTACATGAACAGAATATAGTAATATTTTTTATAAGACTAGAATATACATCGTATAGTAAGTGGATTGTTGAAATGTTTATTCTTTTTGAATATTATCATGCGAGGAATTTAATTACGTACATGAACAGAATATAGTAATATTTTTTATAAGACTAGAATATACATCGTATAGTAAGTGGATTGTTGAAATGTTTATTCTTTTTGAATATTATCATGCGAGGAATTTAATTACGTACATGAACAGAATATAGTAATATTTTTGTGTGAAGACAATAAGATACATCATATAGTAATTTGATTGTTGAATTTTTTTTTTGAATATTATCATGAGAGGAATTTAATTACGTACATTAACATAATATAGTAATATTTTTTATAATACTATAATATACATCGTATAGTAATTTGATTGTTGAAATTTTTATTCTTTTTGAATATTATCATGAGAGGAATTTAATTACATACATTAACATAATATAGTAATTTTTTAATACTATAAGTCTATAATATACATCATATAGTAATTTGATTGTTGGAATTTTTTTTAATATTATTATGAAAGGAATTTAATTATTAATGTAGTATAGTAATATTTTTTTTAAATACTATAATATACATCATATAATTATTTGGTTGTTGATTTTTTTTTAAATATTATTATGAGAGGAATTTAATTACGTACATTAACATAATGTCATAATATATTAATTTTTTTTGGACTAAAATGAGCGGGAAATTATTATATAATATTATGTTGACCGATTTCAAATTTTTTGGACTAAAATGAACGGAAAAGCTAGCACTTCTGTTTTAATATACGTAGAGATAGTAGATACAGAGTATTATATAAAAGAGATTTCAAAATATGATAGAACAAATGTTAAATAAAATTAACAAAATACCGGTCCGGGGGCCCCGAAACAGCTAATCGCCTAATCACATCCACTGGGACCACACTTCCATTTCCTCTCAAAGACTCGAAAACGGAGAAACCGTAGGGCTGAAGATTCCACCGGAAACTACCTTCTTTCAGATCTTCCAGGTTCTTTCTAATTTCTCCTCCGTATTTTTCGTCTGATTTTGTTCTTATTTCAATTCAATTCCGTGGTTTCTTTCGCCAATTTGTGCTATAATGTTTTCTTAAGAAAGTGAAATTCATAGCTCGTGTTGATTTGTAATGATCAAATTTGGGTTAGATGATATTTCGCTGAGCTCGTTAGGTTGTTCTGGTGCTCGATTTTAGTTGAATGATGAAGAGATCTATCCGGTCTTTAATTTCTTCAATCTTCAGCATGTAGATTTTACTTGCTTTCTAGAGTTTAGACTTGGAACTGGTTTATATAAGGAATTGCATTAATAATCTTGATAGATTCCTACGTGTACTCTTGATTTGCTTGGCTGCTGTTTTCAGATGTTACAATGCGAATCTGAAACATTCACAAGACAATGAATGCAGGGGCAGTGGAACTTTATCTGACTTGAGTAAATTTTGTCTGGAGGGTATTTAATGCTGTACTCTGCTACAGAGCTTTGCTCTTTAAGGGGATTTAAATGTTCACTGACACTTGATCTCTTATTTAAGTAGATGTGAGGAGAAGGAGAAGAAATGGGCTTGACGGTTGTCATTATATCTTTCCTTAAAAAATGCTCCTTCATAACATTAAGTATCATTTCCATGGATATTAATATCTTTTTTAGCATGTTGTGTAAGGTTCCTGAACCTGATTCATACGAAAACAATTCACAAATCTATTTCTGAATTGGTAGAGTGGTGTGCATAGCTAGGTTCAGTGGTCAAGAGTGGAGACTAGATGCCTAGTGTGAGTGCAAGAATATTTAGTTTTATTAAACACTTGAACAGGGACTTGGGACTCGTAGCTATAGAATAATGATTATAAGCAAAAGAATGGCAAGGGTCAAACTTCAAAGTCGCTGAGCTGTGAAGCATACCTTTTTGCAAAACAAAAATTATATATAGATATAAATTGAGGGAGTCAGAGAGGAGAGGGAGGTGTGTTGATGGAGGAACAAAAACTGAAATTGGGGATGTTTTAAGGCCTTTGCCACAACGGATTATGTTTGTTGACAAATGATTGGTGTTCACAGTTGTATTTACTCTCCTTAGCACTACTATTTGGGAAACTAATGGTAGAATATAGGCACTTATCTAAAATGCTGTAGGAAAACACTGATAAGCTGCTAAGCTTCAGAAAAGTTCCCTCAAATTCTATATCATGTGGTATTTCTTCTGCCCTTTTGCTAATAAGTAATAATAATACAGATGAGAGTGTGAATGTGTGATAAGAGGTTGTATATCTTTGATAGAGTTATTGTTCATTAGTTTCTTTGCTGTCAGTTTTCTGCGTCATCCATCTATTTCAACCCATTGGTCCTGTCAAAAGAATTAATGAAACATCAAAATCTCTCTCTCGTCTCTGCACATCCATTCTCCTTCAAGCAACAGAGCTAGCTGTGAGAACAAAAGAGACCTGTAATTTCACCTTTTCCAAATTAAAGAATAAATGAATGCTTATTCTTAATCATTCCATTCACAGAAGTTGGCACCTTATGCCTCTCCCCCCACCCCACGCCTCTCCTTAAAATTCAATCCAATTAATTTTCTTGTCTTTCTTTAGGATCAATAAGTCCAAGAATTCCAACTTTCATTATGTGTTTTATGTTTGACTTTTTGAATTGCTATTCTTTATGCTTATTCTGTTCAATGGATGACTAATTACATAAATGATGGCTATTGGTACAATTAACTCTTCATTTTGAGGGTTTTTTTATTTTTATTTTATTTTATTTACCTTTGGATTACAATATTGAGGTTATTTCATTATATAAAAGAATATTACTTATCTTTTACTACGATACTAGGAATTCATATTTCTGAGTGAAGTTTTGTTTTTTTCTTTAAAGTCTGCCTGATTATGAAAGTAATTGCTAAACCTGGTTGAAAGTTGAAACACAATCATCGTATGAAACAATTGTGATTTAAGATGCATTTATTTATTTTAAGATTATTAAACATTGGAAGAAGATTTAATTCTTGTTATGATAAACATCTTTCAACTAGTTTTCATTTTAAGGAAATGTGTCCTCCCCTATTCCATCCTCTAAACCACTATGTTGCAAGCTTTATAGCAAATCATGTCTATCTGTAAATGTTGAAGTGTTTTGCTTGGGTCACAGGGTGTGAGTGTGTGACCATACTTGATGTAGTTCATTTGTGTCTTGGCTGGAACTCTTGCTTATGTTTTGAATTACTGTGCAGGCACATGTGTCTCCTCCTGGTTGCCTTTTACAATTGGGGAACACAAGTTACAATTTTAATTAAGTGAGAAATCAAGGATGCGGAAGTGGCTGTGTTGCACCTGCCAAGTAGAGGAATCCTACGCGTCTCATGAAAGTGAGGCACTAAAAGGCCCTGCAAATGATGCTGATGGTAAATTTCTCAGTTACATATTTTCTGATTTATTTCTTTGTATCCTTCAGCTGGGAGATAGTTTTTTCTTTATTCTTTTGTAGTGGAAGTGTAAAGTGTTAGATGCTTGTTTAGTTCATTGAATGATTTAGATATTTCTAATTGATGCCATCGTAACCTCATGCAAAATCATACTTCTGTCCACAAATTGCTGTCTTCCTTACTATTTTGAGAGATCTAATAAAACTGTCATCTACCATAAATGTAATAACACTTAATTACCAAGAATTTTCTTTTGAATTGAAATTGAAGTAAAAATAACTATGCATTTAATACATTTGTGATGGGAGAAAATCAGAATTATACCTACATAATCAATTCTCCAAATTGCTTGAAATATAATATTCTAAATCCATGTGTTTTTGCCTAGATGGTGGTTATTTGTGGATGAATGAAGTATTTGCTAGGTTGCACAGAAACGGAAATGGGGAAACGGGAAACACAGAATACGAAACTCATCGGAAAAGTACAAATGTAAAAAATATAACTGTATATTTGCAAAAATGCTTCATAAATATTACTTTCTTTGTCCCCATTTTGTGTGTATGGTTTGGTTAGCGAGACTTGGCTGAAATTATTTATAATTCAATTTTCAAAATATTAAGTTTAGTATTAGTATATAAAATTTATATATTTAGAAACTATAATAAAAGTACTATTAAACACATACAAAAAAAAAACAACCGAATTTAAAAATAATTAGAAAATACTAAAGAAAATAAGCAAAGTAGAAAAAGTAGTTTGACCAATGAATAGTAAATAGGATAGGTAAAATGGGAAAGAGGGAGTAATTGTTTACTAGTTTCTGTTTAGAAAATGTATCCCTAATTTTTCTTTAAAAAAAAAATTAGGGAAACAACTTTGAAATGTTTTATGAAGTTTCTATAAATTTGTGGGAGGAAATGTTTCCAAAACATGGAAATACTAACCCTTGAGAGTTTCCATGCAACATAGAGTATTTGTTTTGCAGACCCAATTGTGAGTCCCTGGAGATTGAAGAAGCACAAATGGTTGATTGATTTTTTTCATTATATATTTATTTGCTACTCCATATAACATTTTAAGTACTAATTGAGCAAATAACCATGGACCATTCTGAGCAGTGAAATGTCAACTACAAGGTTGGCATTTCTTAATTGTCTGGTTGGTACTTTTCTCTAACTAAACTGCAAACTCTTGTGAAAGGACTTTAGATGTCACTAGGAGTGCATATGTGATATTCAGATTTTTGGATTTATTGCCCTTGGGAAACTTAATAAAGGCTGGCTGGAAGGTATCTGCAAATGAAGCTTATAGTACATCAGTAGATGACCTTCAAGGCTTCAACTACAGTTATTTATAATTTATTGTATGGAGAATATTTTTGTTTGAGACTCTAAGGAAGCTCTAGTGAACATTACTGTTGTGAGACTTGAGAGAGGCAGAGAGCTCGTGTTGTTGCCACTGGAAAGTTAAAAAGTTTTCCTATCCTATTCCTAGGGAGTTTAAGAGAGTGAATGTATTACAAGAAGATAGTGGAAGAAGTTGCTATGGAAAGACTTCACCCACTTCCTACCTGCCATCTCATATAAGAAAAAATTGATTAAAACGTACATATTGCCATTTTGCATATGGAAGTTTATATTGTTGACTTGTTTATTATAGACAACTGAAATAGACATTGTTTGTTCTTGTTTTCTGATCCTTCAACTTCTTAATGCCTTTAGTACTTAATCACCATTGACTATTAAAGAGAATACATTTTGTCGAATGTTTTCTTACTCAGATTTATATATATATATATATATATATATAAAGACGAGTAATTTAGAAAATCAACGATTCACCCCTTATCTAAACACTGATTAAAATTTACTTCTCATGAAGTACTGTGATAAAGATACTTGATTGCCTTTTTTTAGTGGGGATTTTGTTAGGCACGTGCTCCTTTACTCACATCCATTATACTTGTTACCTTTCTCATGTAGTCATGTTAAAATTGAAACAAGTGGGAAAACCAAAAATGAATTGGTATTCTTTTGTTACTTATCAGTGGCTTCAAACTATGTCTTTTAATCTTATTACTCTGTATATCCTCAGACACCATATTAGTGTATTAGTGCAAATAAACTTCAAAGGACACAATTCTAATTGGGACCTCATTTTGTTGCATTTTACTAAGACTTTTGCAAGGCAATTGTATTTGTCGAAATTAGTTACAATTCAATAGTTCCTGACTTCTTTTAAATGATGTATTCAGTATTTTTCGTTATTGATGAATCAATTAGATTTGTTTCCTTATCTACTCTCTCCATACCATATTTTAGGGTATGAAAGAGGCACGAAGGTAGCAATTCCTGTCAAGACTGAAGTGCAAAAAGCAATACCATCAATCGAGGTGCCAGAGTTGTCTCTGGATGAACTGAAAGAGCAAACTGAAAATTTTGGATCAAAGGCTTTAATTGGTGAAGGATCTTATGGAAGAGTGTACTTTGCAAATCTAAATGATGGTAAATCTGTAGCTGTGAAAAAGCTAGATGTTTCATCTGAACAAGATTCAAATGCTGAGTTCCTGACTCAGGTTTTTGTGCAACTCTACATAAATTTTTTTTAGCTTCATGTTTATGTGGCATATTCCATCAAATATCAATCTATCTGTTTCCTGTTTGGCTTTTAAAGGTTTCTATGGTTTCAAAGTTGAAGCATGAAAATCTCGTTGAATTGCTTGGTTACTGCGTGGAAGGCAATCTCCGTATTTTAGCTTATGAGTTTGCAACCATGGGGTCTCTACATGATATACTACATGGTATGCAAAAAAATGGTCACTCAATTTAATAGAACTATACAAGATTGGCCTAAAGGCTGCTGTATTTTGATTTTTAGTGAAATTCCATAAAGCGCTTGTATGTTTCAGGAAGGAAGGGAGTACAAGGGGCACAGCCTGGCCCTACGCTTGACTGGACACAGCGAGTAAGGATTGCTGTTGATGCTGCAAGGGGACTTGAATATTTGCATGAGAAGGTCCAACCACCTGTAATACACCGGGATATCAGATCTAGCAATGTCCTTCTGTTTGAAGAATTTAAAGCAAAGATTGCAGATTTTAACCTTTCAAATCAAGCTCCTGATATGGCTGCCAGGCTTCATTCTACTCGAGTTCTGGGAACATTTGGTTATCATGCACCAGAGTAATGCTTTACCGTTTCTTTTCCAGATTGAAGTTTTTCCATTGTCTTTTACGTTTCACATATTTACCAAGTTACAAGGTTATTTTAAATTATATTGAAGTTAAAGATTCTTGCCTACACTTCTTAAGCTTAAATTTTCAGTTGACTAAGCAAATGGAAAATGCTTTGCTAGAATTAAATTATGAACCTACGAGTACTTGTGAACATCACTCATATATGGCTGGATATGCATAAGATGTATAAAAACAAATCACTTATTCCTTATATGAAAATAATAATAATAATAATAATAATAATAATAACAACAACAACAACAACCACAAGTACAACAACAACTACAAGAAATAGCACATAAAATTTGGACAGAAATCCTTTTATCACCAAGTGACTGTATCATTAATGTGTTTAATCTAGTTAATTTCTCCAAACAAATGTCTTTGCAGGTATGCAATGACTGGTCAGTTGACGCAGAAGAGTGATGTATATAGCTTTGGGGTGGTTTTGCTTGAACTTTTGACTGGAAGGAAACCTGTAGACCATACCATGCCGCGTGGACAGCAGTCGCTTGTGACATGGGTGAGTATTATGCTGCCCTTTTATATTTATCATCTTCCATGCCCCTTGATTTATTCTCAGTTTGTTCTGTATCAGCTATTCTTCTTATTACTAATTACTACTTGCTGGAACTTGTTACTTAGGCCACTCCTAGGTTGAGTGAAGATAAAGTGAAACAATGTGTAGATCCAAAACTCAAAGGAGAATATCCTCCAAAAGGAGTAGCAAAGGTCTTTCTCTTTGCCATCTTGTCTGTGGTACATAGAGATATAAGCTCTCTCACAAACTAGGATGAGTATAAAAAAAAATGTTTCCAATCATATCTAACAATATTTTTTTTTGTAATCTTTGGTATTCAGCTGGCTGCTGTTGCAGCATTGTGTGTACAGTATGAGGCAGAGTTCCGTCCAAATATGAGCATCGTTGTGAAGGCCCTTCAGCCACTCTTGAAGTCTTCTGCCCCTGCTCCAGAAATATAATCCTAAAATACCATTTATTGCTTGGTCTGAGGGAATTTCTACAACCTGTTGCACAGTTTAGTCATTTGCAGGAGAATTGCATCTAGTATTTAAAAGTTAATATTTGTTTTCGTTTTTCTTCCAATAAGAGATTGCAATTGCTGGTTTAATTCCTTTGGGTTCACTTTGTCGCGGTACTAGATTGTTACTGAGGTTTTCCAAGTCATAATCAATTACTGATGAGCCGTGAGATTGGTTTGCTGTGGTTGTTTCCTTCGGTATTGACATTGTTACTGAGAACCGAGATTTTCTAAGTCATTAATCATTTATCAACGAGCTGTGAGAGGTGATATTTCCTTCTGGAACTCTGATGTATATTTTGTAAAATTATTTTGAGTTTATGGATCTGGTGAAACTTTGTTTTGATGAATCTATATTTGTTGGTGTTTTACAAAAGTGTCAAAGTGCTCTTAAAAACATGTTCAAATGTTTGTAGAGAAATGTTCATTTGATTGCAGGGAGATGTACAATTCTTCAAAGCTGTTTCAATGTAGCATTTTCAAATGATTATGCAAAGGTGAAGGGTAACTGCAGAGAATCCTACAGTTCAGTGAATTTCATTGTTACTGTGATTTGAACATTAGTAGTTTATAAGTAGGGCTGTCGAAATGGGTTGGCAGGGAGGGGCTCACCAAAGCCTGTTATATGGCGGTGGCGTGTGGGGTAAAAAGCCTTCCAAAATACATGCCTAAGGGAGGTCCTGCTTTAGACTTACGGGGACTCGTCAAATTTAAAAATTTTAAATTTAAATAAAAATTAATATAAAAAAATTAATAAGTGTATATTAAAATAATTTAGATAGTTTAAACATATGTTAATGCATTTGTAATTTTTTAAACGCAATAATAACTAATAAAGTAATAGTTCTAATAAATAATTAAATACATAATTTGTTAATCTATAATAAAGAATTTATACAATGTACTAATTATTAATACATATTTTCAAGGGAAAATGTACAAATAGGCTACTGAACTATTTGGAGATAGCAATTAAGCCATCGAACTCGAATAAGCTTCAAATTATCTTTGAACCTGAAAAAAAAAAAGAAAAAAAAAAGAGCAATTAGCCTTTTTAGCAACTTAACAACAAGTTTGTGTTGATTAGGATGCCATGTGTAATTTTTATTTTCTATTTTTTTAATTATTATCCTATTAAGCATTAACCCTAACAACAAGTTTGTGTTGATTAGGATGCCATGTGTAATTTTTATTTTCTATTTTTTTTAATTATTATCCTATTAAGCATTAACCCTAAAAAAAAACTAAACATTTGACCTACCCACCACTAACTAATAAATAAATTTAACCACCAATCACATGATGACACTTCAATAGGGGAATGCTAATTGCTTAGTAGGAGAACTAATAAATAAATTTAACTACCAATCACATGATGGCATCTCAATAGGGGAAATGCTAATTGCTTAGTATGATAATAATAATAATAATAATAGAAAATAAAAAATACACATGGCATCCTAATCAGCACAAACTTGTTGTTAACATGCTAAAAATGCTAATTACCGCTAATTGTTATTTTTTTCCAGGTTCAGGGATGAATTTGGAGCTTATTGGAGTTCGGTGACTTAATTGCTATCCTCTAAATAGTTCGGTGACTTAATTGCTATACTCTAATACTTCAGTGGTCATTTTCAATATTAATAATGTATATATAAGAGACGGGGCCCGCCAAAGTCGGGTATTTTGGCCGGTTGAGCTAAAAACCCACCGAAATAAAGGCGAATTTAATTTTTTTTTTGAATACGACTGATCCTATTACATTGTAGTATTAATTCGCCTCCACTGTGACTCAATCTTATGACCTCCCATATGGGTAGAGTCACTATATGCCATCTAAGCACAAGGTGCTTAGTATATATATATATATATATATATATATATATATATATATATATGAGCAATTCTTTATTTTTTAAAAATCTATTTTTGAATTACGAGGGAAACTTGCAACCATTACCCAAGAGTGTGCGCTGAGTAAATCCTACCATGTGACTCTTGCCGATAAAGGAACACAATAAGGTAAACTAAACTAGGTTATTTATAGTTGATCGACTCAAACTAAGAAAGTCTTCCCTATCGGAGTCGAACTTGGAACCTTGTGGTTACCAAATCAACAATCAAATCAAATTAGGTAAATTGTTTTCTCAATTTTTTTATTTTTTATTTTTGTTTAGTAAGAAATGAGGGGGTTGAGTGTGAAGATGTGAAATCCACTAATCAAGAACCATGCACTAGTCAGTCAATTGCTCCGACACCATAAGAGCATCCTTACTAGAGGAGTTATTTTGTGTTTTTGAAAAGTTTTTGTAAATATGATTAGGAAAGAGAAAATGAGATAGGAGGAAAAAAATATAAAACAAATAAGATTTAAAAAAAAATTAGGTTGTCAAGCGCGCTTCAAGCGCCCGCATGGGCGCTACTATGCGCGAAACGCGCACAACAGTTGAGGCTTGGATGAGAGCTAATTAGATGGTTATTGTACTATTCACCTCTTCCTTGCAAAGAAACCATTTCCTCTCTCTCCTCCCATCTCTCATGCCATGGTGACAAATATTCTGACATAAACTAAAAATAATCTCAAATCTTTTGAATATGAACCTCCCAAACCCAATTTAGTAGCTCATTCACTTCTACACCAAATTACACAAAGGTCTTGTAGACATCTCCTCATCTTTCAAATAAGTTGATACTTCTCTTGGAGTTGACTTACATCACCACCCTTTTATGGCCCTCACTCCAAACCATTTCCATACCTTTCATAACCCCCCTAGAGCTCATCATTGACTACCAAACATCCCCCCCAAAGCAATTTTTTATTGGGCTACTACTAAATTGGAGTACACGTTATAAAATGGTCAAATTATAAAATAGTTCAGTAGTTGTGCATAAAGGTGAAACAAGGAGTAATATGATACATCCTTATTATTTTCACATTCATTGTGAGATTAATAGTTGTGCGAGCTTAATGACAAATGAGGAGGTACAATTGCAACTTGAGAATTAGGATCCAAATTCTAGATTCTCCACCAAAAAGGCATTCTTTCTCTAGTAGCAAATTGTATTAGAGTGATTTGGTCAGGTTTTATTTAGTGTAAATTTACTGTATTCTAGTTTTTCATAGCATGCGAAGAATATAGTTGTTGGGGTTATGATATTTGAGTAGGTCCAATAACTCATACGTTATTAATTGATTTATTATACAAGGGAGACTTAAAACTCATCATTGTTTCGCCAATAGATAACCAGACAATAAGCGTAAGGAGATGGTGAAAAGTGGATGCAAGAATATCATATGTCAATATTGAGTCCCATAGGCCTAGTCTTCTCCATTGAATGTAGCTTAATTCCAATTTGTTCGGTTTATAAGTAGTGTGACTTTACCTTAGGAATGCAATTAATAGTAGCAAAACTTTATCAAACTCACTACTCATTGTGTACTTGCAAACAATTCTGAGCCTTTATGCCTCACTTTTCAAATACAACAAAATCCTTAGATTGCAATTGCTATGCATCAGTCTTATTT
Organism: Ipomoea triloba; assembly: GCF_003576645.1. Classification (NCBI taxonomy): domain Eukaryota; kingdom Viridiplantae; phylum Streptophyta; class Magnoliopsida; order Solanales; family Convolvulaceae; genus Ipomoea; species Ipomoea triloba. The sequence continues at coordinate 11,365,930 of NC_044916.1, read as the reverse complement.
TATTGGGTTACTTAACCTAATTATTTAATACAATCCTTTAGTTATTATGGAGTATATATCTTTTATCATATCATATTATGACAATCCTTGAGTTATGTTACCACCAACCTCATCAATTTATCATATCATTATCATCATCCCAATTATTCAATTAACCACCTAATTGATACATTACAAATGGGCTCAGAGCAAATCAACTCAGTGGAGCAGACTCGACCAAACTTGGGCCCAAGGCCGAGTCTTGAGCTTTGCACCTCGGAGGTCTCAAATGCACCTTGGAGGTCCCATGCCGAGCTTCGAGCTGGACACCTTGAGGAGGTCCAAGGCTGAGTCCTGAGCTTGGCACCTTGGAGGTCCCACGCTGAGCTCCGAGCTCGGCACCTTGAGTAGGTCCAAGGCCAAGCTCTTGGGTTCAGCCTTTGTGGCTTCATAGACAGTTGTAGCGCGCATAGTGGAGACGTTAGACTTGATCAAGGAGATCCAAACTACTCGCCATTTTCTTGCAGGAGCAGTTGGGGGCACGATCTAATATAAAAACACTCTTCGTTGTCTTATGGACATTATCATTCAATTCTCTTGTAATAGTTTGACACGAATCTTAATACAGTTCTGTCTCTGTGACCAACATACTTGTCCTACATTCACTATCCTCGTCTTTTATTTCCTATTATATATCATATATTTAAAGGGTTATTTGAGTCGGACCACTCAGATCAATATAATCCATTACCGCCATATCATATTATCACATTGTATGTCCTCCTTACAAAAATACAAAACAATAGAACTTAAAAATAATAATGATAATAAGAGTGAACTCATATCTCTTATGTTAAAGAGATAAAATAAAATAAAATTTTAACCACTTATCATGGAATATAATATTTTTTATTTTTTTGAAACAATGTATTATTTTATTTGTTTTCAAAAAAAAAAGTATTATTTTATTTAATTAAACATCTTAAATTTTAAATTAATCTTAAAATGCATATAAGTTAGGAAAATTAAAAAAAAAAAAACCAAAATATTGTGGGTATATATATAAAATAGCGAGCAGGCCGTAACGGTCCAGCATAAACCCTAAACCAGTAAACCCTGGGTTGCATAAACACATACATATTTCGACACTTACATACTACACTTGTAGTTGAACCAAGGGCAGAAGCATGAAGAAGAAGAAGAATTTTTCAGCTTCTTCTCAAAAGAAGAAGAGATTTTCTGATCCGTTTTTCGAGTCGGAAGGAGGTGACAACAAGCGCCGCCGCAAGTTTGCCGGCGACGATGATATAGAGAGCAGCGATGACGACAAGGAATACTTGTCCGGAGGGGAGGAAGATGAAGAGGACAACGAAGTTGAGGAAACCGCGGCCGAGAAGAAGAAGCGGCTGGCGGATGCGTACTTGGAAAAGATCAGGGCTATAGCCAGTAGGGATGAGGAAGACACACAGAGTGGGGACGAGAGAGATAGAGAGGAGATTGAGGGAAAGAGAGATTCTTTGGTTGCCAAGATTTTGCAGCAGGAGCAGCTGGAAGAGAGCGGCCGCATCCAAAGAGCCATTGCTTCTAGGTATATTTTTATTGGATTGAAAATTGAAGCTTTTAGGCTACTAAAGAGAAACAAGATGTTCTTTCTCTGAATATCCATTGTGAAAGGAATTTGTTCGGTTGGAGGTGATATATGATGTGCTACCTTTAAAAATTTTGACAAATTTTCATGATTGAGAGTCCTGGTTTTCATATGATGATATATTCATATTCATTTGTAAAAATTTTCCAGCTAATCATTGTGTTGCTTCCCAGTGGGAGTAACCGAATATTGCTCCTTCAACCTTTGATCTTAGGTCAGGAGCGGTGATTACAATTGCTTAACTGATATTGTAGTCTCAAAGGTATTGAGCTTTTTACTGTAGATTGGAGGCATCAGGGACACCATATCTAACCCATGTTTGTTTCTAGTAGAACTATTGAGCTTAATGTAGATACTTAGTTATGTTTATTTGACCCATACCTTTTTCCCCTAAAATATTTTCTTCCTGATATCATGGACTCTTCAGAACAAACTCTTCTATCTATAGTCATTCTTTCTTGAGATGGACTGGCAAGTTATATATGAGAACTGTTGATTACAATGAATTTAGATGCTTATGACATTTATGTGGTCATGTAGAATTCAGACACCAGAACCTGGAGAAGGATTTCGAGTTTTACTAAAACATCGCCAAGCAGTTACTGCCGTGGCTCTATCTGAAAATGACTTAAAGGGGTTCTCTGCATCCAAGGATGGTACTATAGTTAGCTGGGATGTAGAGAGTGGGAAGAAAGAGAAGTATTCTTGGCCTAGTGATGAAGTTTTGAAGTCTCATGGAGCAAAGGATCCACAAGGTCGAGCATCGAAGCATAGTAAACATGTTCTAGCATTGGCTATCAGCAGTGATGGCAGGTATATGGCAAGTGGGGGCATGGATCGTCATGTTCATTTATGGGATGTTCGAACACGAGAGCATATTCAGGTACACACTTGAGAGTTTCAATAATATATATGTTACTTATTACCTATATTTTTTAGAAATTTTTTCTGTCTGGAGACACTCTATAGTAATTCCTTTGATTGAAATGGTCACGTCTTACTTACATTTTTAAATCAAGTGATTTGTAAGATAGCCCTAAAGAGCTCCTCAAATGATGAAGCCTTGAATAGCTATGGTTATTGAGTGGTGCAGGCAGGCTATTAGCGCTGCATTGCACACCCACAAAAGCATGTTGTGTTAGGCAATGTACTAGTAACCACCCCAAAGTGATTTTCGCCCCCACTCCAACATGCCAACGCCCCCCCCCTCCCCCCCCTCCCC